>NC_060081.1:28138989-28442600 GCF_922984935.1 Meles meles
GGGCATGTGATGTCATGAGCACTGGTGTTATATGCAGCTGATGAATAACTGAACTCTGCATCTGTACATCAATGATGTACTTTATGTTGGCTAATGGGATTTAAGTTTTTAAAAAAGATTTATTCATCTATTAGAACAGGGAAGAAGGGCAGAGGGAGAGGGAGAGAGAATCTCAAGCAGACTCCCCACTGAGCGTGGAGCCCAACAAGGTACTCAATCCTGTGACCCCGAAATCACAACCTGAGCCAAAACCAAGAGTCAGATGCTCAACCAACTGCTTCACCCAGGCACCCCAGGTATCATTAATTACTAAGCTTGAACAGTTTTAATTCAACAGTTATTGAATATCCCATATGTGTAAATCCTAGAGGGGCTATAAAGCCAAAGGACACTAAATAACTTCAGGGAGCTCATTCTCGTTAGAGAGACCTCTGTGCTACAACAAAATGTGTCCTTGCTTCAGGCAGGTTGAGGGTAGCTGTGTAAGTAAAAGCTTATCACTGCTAGTTTTTTTGCCATCTCTTTTGGTGTACTAATATTAATGTTGTTTAAAATGGGGAAAAGAACATTTCGTTAATTTTTACCCAAAGAGTCTAATAAACTTCAGGTAAGTAATTTTAACCTCAACAGCCCATGACTAGAGAAAAGGACCTAAATGTTAAGTTGAATATTTAGAAGTAAAATTTTCTAGAAGAAGAGTCTATAGGGCGAACATGGGCATAAGCTGTGCATTAAATTTCTTTGGCTGTGTAACAGATTACAACAAACTCAGTTGCTTAAAACAACACACAGTTAATCTCACTGTTTCTTTGGGTCAGAAATTTGGGCTTATATTTGCAGTGACATGGGTGGAGCTACAGTGTATTATGCTAAGTGAAAAAAGTCAGAAAAAGACAAATACCATATGATTTCATTCATGTGTGAAATGTAAGAAAGAAAACAGATGAATATATGGGAAGGGGGAAAAGGATATAGGGAAATAAACCATAAGAGAATCTTAACAACAACATGGGTTATTGGAGGGTTGATGGAGGGAAGTAGGTGGGGGATGGGCTAGATGGGTGATGATTATTAAAGAGGTCACTTGTGATGAGCTCTGGGTGTGGTATGTAAGGGATGAATCACTGAATTCTACTCCAGAAACTAATATTGTACTGTTAGTTAACAAAAATTTAAATAAATTACAAAGAAGAAGTAGTTTGGGCTTAGCAGGGCTTAGCCTGCCTAGGGTTTCACAAGGCTGAGTTCTTGTTGGAGTGTTGATTCGGAAAGGATCTGCTTCTAAGCTCTCAGATTGTTGGCAGAGTTCATTTCCTTGCAGTTGTAGGATTTATGGCAAGTTGCTTCTTCAAACCCAGTATTGAAAGAAATTCCAGCAGGATGGGTGCTATACTCCTAGGTATTCATGCAAATTCAGTCATGTATATCCCTTCGCCTTTGCATTTCATTGGTTAGAAGCAAGTCATAAGTCTGGCTAAACTCAAGAAAGGGAAATTTTGCAAATGTATAACTGGCAGGAGGCGAGGATCTTGGGGGCCTCCTTAAAGTTTACCTGTGAAGTATGATAAGTTCCATCCCCACGCTGGACCCAGGTAATTACCCATTTGGCCTCTTTTGGCCTCATATCATTTCAAAACCTTTCAAGGAGTTCTTGCTTGCTCATGTCTTTGGGTCTCCAAGAATTCATCTGCTTTGTTTCAGATTTTGTCCAACCTCTCATTGGTGACCATTGGCATTTGATCAAGCTCAGGGAGATGAAGTTACCCAAGCACGAGCACTACCTTTTTTTTTTTTTTTGGAAGATTTAATTATTTGCGAGAACATAAGCCACAGGAGGGGCAGAGGAAGAGAGAGAATCCTTAAGAGAGAGAATCCTTAAGTCTCCTCGCTGAGTGCAGAGCCCAATGTGGGGCTTGATCCTAGGACCCTGAGATCATGACCTGAGCTGAAATCAAGAGCTGGATGCTCAACCAGTTGAGTCACCCAGGCACCCCTGGCTCTAACGTTAAGGACCATACCAGTTCTCTCATTCTCCCCACCCCTCAGCTTAGGCACAGAGATACCTGCTGAGGGCAGGTTACCTGGCCACTGACTTGTGAGTGCATTTTGCTCCAAACCCATGCTCCTGCACTCTGACGCAGCTACCCTTCAGGGTCAAACCTGCATCTGTTCTTAGTGTCACAAGGCCCTTCCCCAGAGGATCAGCGTAGATCCCCACCATGCCAGCCCTAAAGTTTAGAATTTTAAACTTAGCCAGCCTGACTGGGATAGAGCCCAAAGTGCACTATGCTGCTCAAGTGGGCAAGCAACCCAGACACAAAGTGAAAACAGCGACCTGAAAAACACCTACAACACACAAGGACTGATTATTTGCTCAGGAACAGCTTCCCTGATAGCAGTGAGCATGTACTCCCTTCTCCAGGAATAAAGGAGCTAGCTTCCCCACATCTAAGCATAAACCGTCTTTGGTTAACACAGCACCAATATTGGATGCTTAAGTTGCTTACACAAAAACCTGCTGCCTTGCACTCTGCTGTTACTGCTTTCCTCAGGCAAGTGTGTGTGAGAACCAGCACATTGGCCCCTCCCCCAGAAGACCAGCACAAACACCTGCATATACCAAGTCTACTGATCATAGAGCACTGCGAAACTTCAGCTGTAGTGGGAATAGCTTCATCTCTCTTTTAACAAGCAGACCAGAGTACACCTAGTTGAAATGTGCCATACTCTGACCAAGGTCCAAACACCCCACTGCAGACAAAAGCCCTGCAGAGGACTGAACTGAGGGAGAGAGGAGCCATAGCACAGAAGCAGACTACACACAGCATATACCAGAGACGTTTCCAAAGCACCAGGTCCCGAACATTATATGACCTCTTCATAAAGCTATTACTGTCAGGAGCAGGAAACATAATAGGCTTCATAACACACAGTAGAAGACAGAGACCTAGACAAAGTGGCAAGATGGAGGAATTTATCCCAAAAGAAAGAACAAGAAAAGGTCACGACCAGGGTTCTAATGGAAACAGATACAAGTAATACGCCTGATCCGAAATTTAAAACAATCATAAGGATACAAGCTGGATTTGAGAAGAGCATAGAAGACACGAGGGGGCCCCTTTACCACAGAGATAAAAGAACCTAAGACCCATCAGGCCAAAATGAAAAATGCAATAACTGAGATTCAAAACTGGATATAACGACCACAAGGATGGGAGAAGCAGAGGGATGAATAAGTGATACAGAAGATAGAATTATGGAAAATAAGCTGATCAAAAAAGAAAGGAAAATCTTGGATCAGAAAGTAGAATTGGGGAACTCAGTGATTCCATGAAACATTCCTATCGTAGAAGTCCCAGAAGAAAATAGAAAAAGGGGGCAGAATATTTATTTGAGGAAATTATAGCTGGAAACTTCCCTAATCTGGGGGAGAAAACAGGCTTCCAAATCCAGGAAGCACAGAAAACTCCTATCAGAATCAACAAAAGTAGGCCAATGCCAAGACATAGATAAATTTGCAAAATTTAAAGAAAAAATCCTAAAAGCTGCAAGACAAAAGAAGTCCCTAACTTACAAGGGAAGACAAAGGTAGCAGCAGATCTTTCCGCAGAAACTTTGCAGGCCAGAGGAGACTCATTTTAGACAAAAACACCTGCAAATTGAAAGTGAGGGAAGGGAGTAACAGTTTACATGGCAATGGATGTCAAAAGAAAGCCAGAGTAACAATACTTATATCAGACAAACTAGATTTTAAACCAAAGACTGTAACAAGAGATGAAGAACAGCACTATATCATAATAAAGGGGTCATTCCCGGGCACCTGGGTGGCTCAGTTGTTAAGCATCTGCCTTCAGTTCAGTCATGGTCTCAGGGTCCTGGGATTGAGCCCCGTGTCAGGCTCCTTGCTTAGCCTGAAACCTTCTCCCACTCCCCCTGCTTCTGTTGCCTCTCTTGCTGTGTGTCTCTCTGTCAAATAAATAAAATCTTATAAAAAAATAAATAAAGGGGTCATTCCAACAAGAAGATATAACAATTGTAAATATTTATGCCCCCAACTTGGGAGCACCCAAATATATAAAACAATAACATAAAGGAATTCATTGATGATATAATAATTGTAGGGGACTTTAACACCCCAATTACATCAACGAATGAATCATCTAAGCAGAAAATCAACAAGGAAACAATGGCTCTGAATGACATATTGGACCAGATGGACTTAACAGTTTTATTCAGAACATTTCATCCTAAAGCAGTAGGATAATACATTCATCCAAATGCACATAGAACCTTCCTCAGAATAGATCACATATTAGGTCACAGGTCAGGCCTCAATTAATACAAAAGGAGTAAGGTCACACCATGCAAATTTTCCAACCACAATGCTATGAAACTTGGGTCAACCACAAGGAAAAATTTGGAAAGACCAAGTATACACGGAGGCTAAAGAACATCTTCCTGAAGAATGAATGAGTCAACTAGGAAATTAAGAAATTAAAAAAAAAAAACAAAAACACCACATGGAAATAAATGAAAATGAAAACACAACAGTCCAAAACCTTTGGGCTGCAGTAGAAGCAGTCATAAGAAAGCAATATAGGCCTACCTCAAAAAGCAAGAAAAATCTCAAAAACAATCTAACCTCACATCTAGAGGAGATAGAAAAAGAACAAATGAAGGCTAAAGTCAGCGGAAGAAAGGAAAAGCAGAGCTGCAGGCATCACAATTCTGGACTGCAAGTTATATAACAAAACTATAGTTATCAAGACAGTATGGTACTGGCACAAAAACACATAGATCAATGGAAGAGAATAGAAAACCCAGAGATAAACACAACTATATGGTCAACTAATCAACAAAGCAGAAAGGAATGTCCAATGGAAAAAAGATTGTTTCTTTAACAAATGGTGTTGGGAAAACTGGACAACAACATGCAAAAGAATGAAACTGGACCATTTTTTTTTACACCATTTACAAAAGTAAATTTGAAATAGATGAAAGACCTAAATGTGAGACAGGAAACCATCAAAATCCTAGAGGAGAACATGGGCAGTTACCTGTTTGACATCAGCCATAGCAACTTCTTACTGGATAGGTCTCCTGAGGCAAGGGAAGCAAAAGCAAAAATGAAGAGATTTTATCAAGATGAAAAGCTTCTGCACAGTGAAGGAAACAAAACTTAAAAGGTAACTTTCAGAATGGGAGAAGTTATTTGCAAATGATGTATCTGATAAAGGGTTAGTATCCAAATTGTATAAAGAACTTATCAAACTCAACACCCAAAAAACAAATAATCTAGGTTAAAAATGGGAAGATGACGTGAATAGACATTTTTCCAAAGAAGACAAAGAAGATGGCTAATAGACACATGAAGAGATGATCAACATCACTCAGCATCGGGGAAATAGAAAACCAAAATGAGATATCACCTCACACTGTCAGAATGGATAAAATCAACAACACAGGAAACAACAGATGTTTGCAAAAAAGCAGAGAAAAGAGGAACCCTTGTGTACAATTGGGAATGCAAACTGATGCAGCCACTCTGAAAAAGTGTCAAGGTTCCTCAAAGAGTTAAAAATAGAAATACCTTACAACCCAGAAATTGTACTACTATGTATTCACCCAGAGGATACAAAAATATTGATTCAAAGGTACACATGCACTCCAATGTTTATAGCAGCATTATCAACATAACAAATAGCCAAATTATGGGAAGAGCCCAAACGTCCATCAGCTGATGAACAGAAAAGAAAAGGTGGTATGAGAGGAGAACACAGGCAACAACCTCTTCAACCTTAGCCACAGCAACGTCTTCCTAGGAACATTGCCAAAGGCAAGGGAAGCAAGGGCAAAAATGAACTATTGGGACTTCATCAAGATCAAAAGCTTTTGCACAGCAAAGGAAACAGTTAACAAAACCAAATGGCATACCAGATAAAGGGCTAGTGTCCAAAATCTATAAAGAACTTATCAAACTCAACACCCAAAGAACAAAGAATCCAATCACGAAATGGGCAGAGGACATGAACAGACATTTCTGCAAAGAAGACATCCAGATGGCCAACAGACACATGAAAAAGGGCTCCATATCACTCAGCATCAGGGAAATACAAATCAAAACCACAATGAGATACCACCTCACACCAGTCAGAATAGCTAAAATTAACAAGTCAGGAAATGACAGATGCTGGCAAGGATGCGGAGAAAGGGGAACCCTCCTACACCGTTGGTGGGAATGCAAGCTGGTGCAACCACTCTGGAAAACAGCATGGAGGTTCCTCAAAAAGTTGAAAATAGAGCTACCCTATGACCCAGCAATTGCACTACTGGGTATTTACCCTAAAGATACAAATGTAGTGATCTGAAGGGGCACATGCACCCCAATGTTTATAGCAGCAATGTTCACAATAGCCAAACTTTGGAAAGAACCTAGATGTCCATCAACAGATGAATGGATAAAGAAGAGGTGGTATATATCTACAATAGAATACTATGCAGCCATCAAAAGAAATGAAATCTTTCCATTTGCAATGTCATGGATGGGTAACGACGTGGGAAATAGAGGGTATTATGTTTAGCGAAATAAGTCAGTCGGAGAAAGACAACTATCATATGATCTCCCTGATATGAGGAAGTGGAGATGCAACATTGGGGGTTTGGGAGGTAGGAAAAGAATAAATGAAACAAGATGGGATCGGGAGGGAGATAAACCATAAGAGACTCTCAATCTCATAAAACAAACTGAGGGTTGCTGGGGGAAGACGGGTAGGGAGAGGGTGGTGGGGTTATGGACATTGGGGAAGGTATGTCCTATGGTGAGTGCTGTGAAGTGTGTAAACTTGGCGATTCACAGACCTGTACCCCTGGGGCTAATAATACACTATATGTTAATTAAAAAGTTAAAAAGAAAAAAGAAAAAAAAAGAAAAGGTGGTATGATATTATTCAGCCATTAACAGGAATGAAATCTTCCCATTTGCAATGACGTGGATGGAGCTAGAGAGTACTACGCTAAGTGAAATAAGTTAATCAGAGAAACAAATACAACATATGACTTTACTCATATATGGAATTTAAGAAACAAAACAGATGAAGATGGGGGGAGGGAAAAGAGAGAGAGGCAAACCAGGAAACAGACTTCTAATTACAGAGAACAAATAGGGTTGCTGGAGGGAAGGTGGGCAGGAGAATAGGTTAAATGGATGATGGGTATTAAGGAAGGCACTTATGAGCACTGGGTGTGGTTTATAAGTGATAAATCACTAAATTCTACACCTGTAACTAATATTGCACTGTATGAAAAAAAATTACAGTTTACGTTAACTAACTGGAATTTAAATAAAAACTTGAAACTAAAACAAAAACCAACCCCCCCACAATATTATATAATGATAACACTGTTTATATATTATAAATAATTTAAAGAAGATATATTAATTACATATTCAATATAATGATAAATTCTATTTTAATGCTATAGACATAAGCTTTAAGTTTATTAGTGGAGATCCTCTGCAAGCAGGACAGTGAGCTTAAGCAGGCAGTTTAGAATAAGTTCATCAAGCATTAAGTTTTTCAATGACAGCTATTGCTCTAAGATAAAGAAAACAAGCTTTTGAAACTAAGGGTGAGGTGAGACTTTAGTAAGAGATGATTTGATAGTTCCTATGAAATTGAGATAAAACCTCATGGGCTTGTTCAGATAACAAAAGAGTTTCTTGTAGTTAGGGATAGTTAGGGAAGGAAACTAATGAAGAGTTCTCTTCAGATTGCAGAATACTTGTTCGTATTTGGGTTCATATTTGGGCATCACAATATCACAGAAGTTTGGCATGCATGGTTTGCAAAGCCTGGTTAAAGCCAGAAATCCTCTCAACTGTCATTTTATGAGAGGTCTAGGTACATTTAGATGGTCTTTAGTGAGTCAGGAGAGAATCTTTTTATCCCCTGAGTAGGTCATGTGTGTGCCCCACACATACTGTGGTTTCACAAAATTATAAGTTATCTTTTGAAAGTTTATGTCTCTTTCCTTTTAATTCTTAGAGGAAGTAAATGGAATCTTTTTTTGCAGACTTACTTGTTTTCTGAAGAAAGCGAAGGAGGCTTCAGTGAACCTCTGGGACATGGCTGTCCAGGTATTTTGTTGCGCTCTGCCGGTCAGGGCAAGAAGGTATTGACCTTTCTGATCTAGGTAGCTGCCTTTTCTGAAAAAGGCAGAGCAAGATCCAGTACAGTAAAGAAAGTGGCTTCAGGCAGAAGTAATGACAGGGTGTTTGGATTAGGTACTACTGTGAAGTAAGGGATAAAATTTTATGGATTGTCTCGAGGTTTTTAAATTTTTTTTAAATTTTTAAATTGAAGTATAATTGGCATATAACGTTGTGTAACTTTAAGGTGTACCATGTGTTGATTTGATACATTTATATATTGTCATACTGTTGCCTATTGTATAATGTCATATGATTACCACTGTAGCCTTAGCTAACACCCATGTCATGTCACATTAAGTATCATTTTGTGTGTGTGTGGTGGAAACAATAAAGATCTAGAACTCTAAGCAAGTTTGAAATTTATAATACAATATTGTTGACTCTAATCCCTATGCTATGCATTTGTTCTTCAGAATTTACTTATCTACCTATTTCCAGTTTGTACCCTTAAACAATGTATCCCCAATTCCTCCACTCCCCAGTCTCTGGTAACTATCATGTTACACTCTATTTTTATGAATTTGGCTTTTTTAGATTTCACATATAAAAGACAGTATTTGTCTTTCTATGCTGACTTATCTCACTTAGCATAACACCCTCAGGGGCCATCCTTATTGTTGCAAATGGCAGGATTTCTTTTATCCCCCCTCATGGCTAAAGAATATTCCATTATATATACACACCACAACTTCTTTATCCATTCATCTGTTGATAAATATTTAGGTTGTTTCCATATCTTGACTATTGCAATTAAATGCTGCAATGAACACAGGAGTGCATATATTTCTGGTATCCTGCTTTCAGTTCCTTTGGATATATACAGAAATGGGATTTATAGTAGTTTTATTTTTAAAATTTTAAGGAATCTCCACACTATTTTCCGTAGTAGCTGAACCAATTTGCATTCCCATTTCTTGAGGTTCATTGTCAATGAATAGTAATAATTTCTGGGATTTTAAAAAAGATTTTATTTTTAAGTAATCGCTACAGCCAATGTGGGGCTCACACTCAAAACCCCAAGAGTCACATGCTCTGCCAACTGAGCCAGCCAGGATCCCCAATAGTAATATTTTGAAAGGAATCTTTTTTTTTTTTCCCTGAGCAGTAGGTCTCAAACATGGGCCTAAAATATGCAGTGAACTATATTGTAAACAGATGCACTGTCATCCAGGCCTTGTCGTTCCATTTATGGAGAATAGGGAGAGTAGATTCATCATAATTCCTAAGGACCCTTAAGAATTTCAGTTTTCAGGGGGGAGGAGTCAAGATGGCGGAGAAGTAGCAGCCTGAGACTACATCAGGTAGCAGGAGATCAGCTCGATAGCTTATCTAAACATTGCAAACACCTACAAATCCAACGGGAGAGCGAAGAGAAGAAGAACAGCAACTCTAGAAACAGAAAATCAACCACTTTCTGAAAGGTAGGACTGGCGGAGAAGTGAATCTAAAACGACGGGAAGATAGACCGCGGGGGGAGGGACCGGCTCCCGGCAAGCGGCGGAGCAACGGAGCACAAAATCAGGACTATTAAAAGTCTGTTCCACTGAGGGACATTGCTCCAGAGGCTAAACCAGAGTGAAGCCCACGCGGGGTCAGCGTGGCCCCAGGCCCCACAGGGTCACAGAAGGATCGGGGGTGTCAGAGTGTCGCAGAGCTCGCAGGTATTAGAACGGAGAAGCCGGCTGCAGAGACAGAGCCAAGGACTGAACTCTCAGCTCGGGGTTACCTTGAACTGGTCGCGGGCTGGGTGAGCTCGGAGCGTGGCTAGAGGCTGGGGATACGGGAGTGATTGGGTGCTGTCCTCTGGGGGCACACTGAGGAGTGGGGCCCGGGGCTCTCGGCTCCTCCGGGCTGGAGACTGGAGGCCGCCATTTTCATTCCCGTCCTCCGGAACTCTACGGAAAGCGTTCAGGGAACAGAAGCTCCCAAAAGCGAACCCGAGCCGATTACTTACTCCGGCCGCCGGTAAGGGCGGTACAATCCCGCCTCGGGCAAAGACACTTGAGAGTCACTATAACAGGCCCCTCCCCCAGAAGATCAACAAAATATCCAGCCAGGACGAAGTTCATCTATCAAGGAAAGTAGGTTCAATTCCTAAGACAGCAGAGCAATTCCAGAGGGGGAGAAAGCAAAGCACAGAACTCATGGCTTTCTCCCCATGATTCTTTAGTCGTGCGGCTACTTCAATTTTTTTTTTCTTTTTTCAATTTTTTTTTCTTTTTTCTTTTTTCTTCTTCCGCTAAATTTTTTAAAAACTTTTACCCTTTTCTTTTTTAACGTTTTTTGACTAGTTCATCTAAATATATATATTTTTTCTTTCTTTTTTATATTTTTTCTTTATTTGTTTTATTTTTTAAATTTTTTTTTCTTTTTTTTCAGAACCTGTTTTTATCCCCTTTCTCCCCCCCCACAATTAGGGGTCTCTTCTGATTTGGTTACAGCGCATTTTTCTGGGGTCTTTGCCACCCTTTTAGTAGTTTATTTGCTCCTTCATATCCTCTTATCTGGACAAAATGACAAGGCAGAAAAAATCACCACAAACAGAAGAACAAGAGACAGTACCGAAGGCTAGGGACCTAATCAACACAGACATGGGTAATATGTCAGATCAAGGGTTCAGAATGACGATTCTGAACATTCTAGCCGGGCTCGAAAAAGGCATGGAAGATATTAGAGAAACCCTCTCTGGAGATATTAAAGCCCTTTCTGGAGAAATTAAAGAACTAAAATCTAACCAAGTTGAAATCAAAAAAGCTATTAATGAGGTGCAATCAAAAATGGAGGCTCTCACTGCTAGGATCAATGAGGCAGAAGAAAGAATTAGTGATATAGAAGACCAAATGACAGAGAATAAGGAAGCCGAGCAAAAGAGGGACAAACAGCTACTGGACCATGAGGGGAGAATTCGAGAGATAAGTGACACCATAAGACGAAACAACATTAGAATAATTGGGATTCCAGAAGAAGAAGAAACAGAGAGGGGAGCAGAAGGTCTATTGGAGAGAATCATTGGAGAGAATTTCCCTAATATGGCAAAGGGAACAAGTATCAAAATCCAGGAGATGCAGAGAACCCCCCTCAAAGTCAACAAGAATAGGTCCACACCCCGTCACCTAATAGTAAAATTGACAAGTCTTAGTGACAAAGAGAAAATCCTGAAAGCAGCCTGAGAAAAGAAGTCTGTAACATACAATGGTAAAAATATTAGATTGGCGGCAGATTTATCCACAGAGACCTGGCAGGCCAGAAAGAGCTGGCATGATATATTCAGAGCACTCAACGAGAAAAACATGCAGCCAAGAATACTCTATCCAGCTAGGCTATCATTGAAAATAGAAGGAGAGATCAAAAGCTTCCAGGACAAACAAAAACTGAAAGAATTTGCAAACACCAAACCAGCTCTACAGGAAATATTGAAAGGGGTCCTCTAAGCAAAGAGAGAGCCTAAAAGTAGTAGATCAGAAAGGTACAGAGACAATATACAGTAACAGTCACCTTACAGGCTAATAATGGCACTAAATTCATATCTCTCAATAGTTACCCTGAATGTTAATGGGCTAAATGCCCCAATCAAAAGACACAGGGTATCAGAATGGATAAAAAAACAAAACCCATCAGTATGTTGCCTACAAGAAACTCATTTTAGACGCGAAGACACCTCCAGATTGAAAGTGAGGGGGTGGAAAACAATTTACCATGCTAATGGGCATCAGAAGAAAGCTGGGGTGGCAATCCTTATATCAGATCAATTAGATTTTAAGCAAAGACTATAATAAGAGATGAGGAAGGACACTATATCCTACTCAAAGGGTCTGTCCAACAAGAAGATCTAACAATTTTAAATATCTATGCCCCTAACGTGGGAGCAGCCAACTATATCAACCAATTAAGAACAGAATCAAAGAAACACATCAATAATAATACAATAATAGTAGGGGACTTTAACACTCCCCTCACTGAAATGGACAGATCACCCAAGCAAAAAATCAACAAGGAAATAAAGGCCTTAAATGACACACTGGACCAGATGGACATCACAGATCTATTCAGAACATTTCATCCCAAAGAAACAGAATACACATTCTTCTCTAGTGCACATGGAACCTTCTCCAGAATAGATCACATCCTGGGTCACAAATCAGGTCTCAACCGATATCAAAAGATTGGGATCATTCCCTGCATATTTTCAGACCACAATGCTCTGAAGCTAGAACTCAATCACAAGAGGAAAGCTGGAAAGAACCCAAATACATGGAGACTAAACAGCATCCTTCTAAAGAATGAATGGGTTAACCAGGAAATTAAAGAAGAATTGAAAAAATTCATGGAAACAAATGATAATGAAAACACAACAGTTCAAAATCTGTGGGACACAGCAAAGGCAGTCCTGAGAGGAAAATATATAGCGGTACAAGCCTTTCTCAAGAAACAAGAAAGGTCTCAAGTACACAACCTAACCCTACACGTAAAGGAGCTGGAGAAAGAACAAGAAAGAAACCCTAAACCCAGCAGGAGAAGAGAACTCATAAAGATCAGAGCAGAAATCAATGAAATAGAAACCAAAAAAACAATAGAAAAAATCAATGAAACTAGGAGCTGGTTCTTTGAAAGAATCAATAAGATTGATAAACCCCTGGCCAGACTCATCAAAAAGAAAAGAGAAAGGACCCAAATAAATAAAATCATGAATGAAAGAGGAGAGATCCCAACTAACACCAAAGAAATACAGACAATTATAAGAACATACTATGAGCAACTCTACGCCAACAAATTGGACAATCTGGAAGAAATGGATGCATTCCTAGAGACATATAAACTACCACAACTGAACCAGGAAGAAATAGAAAACCTGAACAGGCCCATAACCAGTAAGGAGATTGAAACAGTCACCAAAAATCTCCAAAGAAACAAAAGCCCAGGGCCAGACGGCTTCCCAGGGGAATTCTACCAAACATTTAAAGAAGAACTCATTCCTATTCTCCTGAAACTGTTCCAAAAAATAGAAATGGAAGGAAAACTTCCAAACTCATTCTATGAGGCCAGCATCACCTTGATCCCCAAACCAGACAAGGATCCCACCAAAAAAGAGAACTACAGACCAATATCCTTGATGAACACAGACACAAAAATTCTCGCCAAAATACTAGCCAATAGGATTCAACAGTACATTAAAAGGATTATTCACCACGATCAAGTGGGATTTATTCCAGGGCTGCAGGGTTGGTTCAACATCCGCAAATCAATCAATGTGATAGAACACATTAATAAAAGAAAGAACAAGAACCATATGATACTCTCAATAGATGCTGAAAAAGCATTTGACAAAGTACAGCATCCCTTCCTGATCAAAACTCTTCAAAGTGTGGGGATCGAGGGCACATACCTCAATATTCTCAAAGCCATCTATGAAAAACCCACCGCAAATATCATTCTCAATGGAGAAAAACTGAAAGCTTTTCCGCTAAGGTCAGGAACACGGCAGGGATGTCCATTATCACCACTGCTATTCAACATAGTACTAGAAGTCCTAGCCTCAGCAATCAGACAACAAAAAGAAATTAAAGGCATCCAAATTGGTAAAGAAGAAGTCAAACTATCACTCTTCGCAGATGATATGATACTATATGTGGAAAGCCCAAAAGACTCCACTCCAAAACTGCTAGAACTTGTACAGGAATTCAGTAAAGTGTCAGGATATAAAATCAATGCACAGAAATCAGTTGCATTTCTGTACACCAACAAGACAGAAGAAAGAGAAATTAAGGAGTCAATCCCATTTACAATTGCACCCAAAACTATAAGATACCTAGGAATAAACCTAACCAAAGAGGCTAAGAATCTATACACAGAAAATTATAAAGTACTCATGAAAGAAATTGAGGAAGACACAAAGAAATGGAAAAATGTTCCATGCTCCTGGATTGGAAGAATAAATATTGTGAAAATGTCTATGCTACCTAAAGCAATCTACACATTTAATGCAATCCCTATCAAAATACCGTCCATTTTTTTCAAAGAAATGGAACAAATAATCCTCAAATTTATATGGAACCAGAAAAGACCTCGAATAGCCAAAGGAATATTGAAGAACAAAGCCAAAGTTGGTGGCATCACAATTCCGGACTTCAAGCTCTATTACAAAGCTGTCATCATCAAGACAGCATGGTACTGGCACAAAAACAGACACATAGATCAGTGGAACAGAATAGAGAGCCCAGAAATCGACCCTCAACTCTATGGTCAACTAATCTTCGACAAAGCAGGAAAGAATGTCCAATTGGAAAAAAGACAGCCTCTTCAATAAATGGTGCTGGGAAAATTGGACAGCCACATGCAGAAAAATGAAATTGGACCACTTCCTTATACCACACACGAAAATAGACTCCAAATGGATGAAGGACCTCAATGTGAAAAAGGAATCCATCCAAATCCTTGAGGAGAATGCAGGCAGCAACCTCTTCGACCTCAGCCGTAGCAACATCTTCCTAGGAACAACGGCAAAGGCAAGGGAAGCAAGGGCAAAAATGAACTATTGGGATTTCATCAAGATCAAAAGCTTTTGCACAGCAAAGGAAACAGTTCACAAAACCAAAAGACAACTGACAGAATGGGAGAAGATATTTGCAAACGACATATCAGATAAAGGGCTAGTATCCAAAATCTATAAGGAACTTAGCAAACTCAACACCCAAAGAACAAACAATCCAATCAAGAAATGGGCAGAGGACATGAACAGACATTTCTGCAAAGAAGACATCCAGATGGCCAACAGACACATGAAAAAGTGCTCCACGTCACTCGGCATCAGGGAAATACAAATCAAAACCACAATGAGATATCACCTCACACCAGTCAGAATGGCTAAAATTAACAAGTCAGGAAATGACAGATGCTGGCGAGGATGTGGAGAAAGGGGAACCCTCCTCCACTGTTGGTGGGAATGCAAGCTGGTCCAACCACTCTGGAAAACAGCATGGAGGTTCCTCAAAATGTTGAAAATAGGACTACCCTATGACCCAGCAATTGCACTACTGGGTATTTACCCTAAAGATACAAACATAGTGATCCGAAGGGGCACGTGTACCCGAATGTTTATAGCAGCAATGTCTACAATAGCCAAACTATGGAAAGAACCTAGATGTCCATCAACAGATGAATGGATCAAGAAGATGTGGTATATATACACAATGGAATACTATGCAGCCATCAAAAGAAATGAAATCTTGCCATTTGCAACGACGTGGATGGAACTAGAGCGTATCATGCTTAGTGAAATAAGTCAATCGGAGAAAGACAACTATCATATGATCTCCCTGATATGAGGACATGGAGAAGCAACATGGGGGGTTAGGGGGATAGGAGAAGAATAAATGAAACAAGATGGGATTGGGAGGGAGACAAACCATAAATGACTCTTAATCTCACAAAACAAACTGGGGGTTGCTGGGGGGAGGTGGGATTGGGAGAGGGGGAGGGGGCTATGGACATTGGGG
Organism: Meles meles; assembly: GCF_922984935.1. Classification (NCBI taxonomy): domain Eukaryota; kingdom Metazoa; phylum Chordata; class Mammalia; order Carnivora; family Mustelidae; genus Meles; species Meles meles. The sequence goes on from NC_060081.1 coordinate 28,154,695, forward strand.
AGGGTATGTGCTATGGTGAGTGCTGTGAAGTGTGTAAACCTGGCGATTCACAGACCTGTACCCCTGGGGATAAAAATACATTATATGTTTATTAAAAAAAAAAAAATCTTGGAAGGGGAGGCGAACCATAAGAGACTATGAACTCTGGAAAACAACCTGAGGGTTTTGAAGGGTCAGGGGTGGGAGGTTGTGGGAACAGGTGGTGGGTAATGGGGAGGGCACGTTTTGCATGGAGCACTGGGTGTTGTGCAAAAACAATGAATACTGTTACACTGAAAAAATAAATAAAATGGGGAAAAAAAAAAGAAAGTTGAGGATGACTGAAAGAATATTAATGGAGCCACATTTGAATCTATTCTTTAATATTGTTATTATTATCAACTGGAAAAATAGACTGGGACAGTTCTATCATATCTAATTAGTAATTCTAATAGATTATGGAAAAGCTTGGCATGGAAACCATGAGGCATAATGAGGCTTGTATTTATTTCCATATTGTTCTTACTACATTGTTAGGTCACAGAGGAAAGCAAGCAGTGTTGGAAGGTAGCCCAGCCTCCAGCTATATCTAACCTTTGTGAAGCGGATGCTTTCAGTATCTTTCCCATATCCCTAAGCATTCCTGGATTCTCAGGTAATTTCCAACAGCCATTATCTGCATTTCTGTGCTTACAATCTCTGTTCCTTGCAATTGCAGAAAAGTGTGCCGCCTATTTGCATGATGGAGCAGAGGAGCACAGAAGTAACATGTCTTCCTCCAGCCCCCAAACAGAAGATCCTCCGATCAATGACTCTTAAGAGTAGATGTATAAATACCCCAGCTCCTTACCACCTAGGTAAAATAATCCTGAACTCTATGTTTTGTACCATTTCTTGGTGTTCACTTGGAGGATTGAGCTCCAGTGCCCACCATAGTAGCTGGTTTGATGACTGCCTTTTACTGTCTTTCTTCCCTTCCCTGTATCACCAAGTCCCTGCACCTCTCAAATAAGATTCCTGGACCTGACTCCTTGTCTCAGGGTCTGTTTCTGTAGGAATCAATCTTAGACACCTTAAATATGGACTCTGCTATAGAACATCTCTTGGTATCCGAGTCATAAAGAGAATACTGTGGGAATTGATTCAGAATCTAAGTCAGCATACTATTTCTTGTTTTTCAAGTTACTTGGAAATTTTCTCACCTAAATGTACTTTATTGCTTTAGTAGTGACATTGAAGGGGCTGGCATTTGAAGGGGAGTACATGCTTGTGGGGGAAAGCCCAGAGGAAATCACTTTTAAGTAAAGTAAACATTCTGGATTGCGACATGCAGGGAGGATGTCAAAATCTTTAACAACTGGTACAGTATGGTCTTCAACCAAGTATAAGAGATGTTGGACTATATTCTGCAGGGCTGCCGTACTAGCTGACCATTGACTCTGCCCAGTGTAATACAGGGTTCCACTTCTGCCTGAGTCAAATCTTCAGGCTAGGTTAAGAGGTTGTTGCGCAGGGAAGGTTTACCCAGCTTTCTCTGTGGGCACTTGGAGGTAGGTGGGTTTAATTTTTATTCCTTTTCAGAAAGAAAATTTATGGGTAGAAATTTTTATCAAATATTCCCCCCAAAAGCTAAAAGCCAAGCAGGAGCCATTGTCGGCAGGGACTTTGAGGGTTTTACACTCCAACATTATTATTTGTGCCCTCTCCTGAGGATGGTAGTAAAGCCACAAACTGCACCAGGTTTTTCATTCTAGGGAACTTTTTCCCATTGTGAGTAGTCTGGGTAAGACCAAAAAGCAGAGTAGTCAAGGCGTAGGTATGTATTTGACCCAAAATAAGCCCATTAGAGTCTCTCTCCTGAAACTACAAAAGTGAAGCAGAATGATGAAAGGATGGAAGAAAAACTCTCTGGAGTACATTTATGCAAGGAGAGTGCTAATTCATTCATGCATTGAGGATGCTATCAAGTATGGTCAACTGGTTCCTGCTGCACAGAGTTGCCTGGTTTCTCTTCATGTCTTTGACCTTGTTGTTTCTATGAGTCTTTTGATAGCCTTCTCGTAATTGCCTTTTATTCCTTCAACTTTCCAGAATTAGTTACTTTTGCTTGCATTAAAGAACCATAACTCATTCAGATCTGATATGTTTATCTTCAGCCATGTTTTGTGGGGAGTGGACTTGTTGAACAAGTGTGTGGCAGAAATTCCTGAAAATAGAAGAAGCAAGCCCCTGGATCTTCAGCAAACAAGAGGAAGACGACACAGAAGGTTGGTGTGAGCCAGGGACATGGCATTCACTTTTGGAAGATCAGCTTCACCACAGTCAGCTCTCAGTTACTTGTGAAGCTAGAATTCCATCTCTAGTTTCTTCATTGTCCCACAGGTTGACTAGCTTATGAGTTAAGCATATCTCAAAATCAAACCCCTAGTGGCTTGGACAAATACTTGGAAAAGGACAAAGGCTCAGGTCAGACTCTCCTGTTAGCAATTTGGTAAAACAGGCGTCAGCAGGCATTGAAATCATGGAATAAAATAGGGTCTTATTGAAATATGTAGATGTCACTTACCATGATATTCACATTTACTATAAAATAATTGTGCATATATGTCTGTGAACATTTTATGGAAATCATATTATGAACTGGGTGGATTTCCTTTTCTTTTTCTCTTTTTGATGCTTATTTGCATTAAGAAAACTGAATTTTCTGTCATAATTGCAACCATTTCTTTGTGTTGGCTACAACACATCCATATCAAACTCACAAAGAGGGGCCATCCGAACACCTGTCAACACGACCCCCCACAGAGCTTTGCTTAGAAGCCATGTCTTTTATAGAATTTAGCTCGGGCAAGAAGATCATTGACCAAGTCACTGTCTATGTCCGTTGGGGTGACAATGGCATCGATTCCTGACTTAAAGGCTGAGAGACCACCTGAAATGAAATAGAGATTCAGATTGAAATATTAACTTTCAGCAGAAATAAGAAATGAGCATTCCCAGGATGTCAGCCCTCCAGGCAAGTTTTTCAAAGCAGGCAGTCCCAAATTCTCCTTCCCCCTCCCTCCCTTCCTGAAAAGTTCAACCACCTCAAGAATCTCTGGGAAAATTCCAGATTGTTTTCCTTCTCTCTCCTTTTAAAAGACCTTTGTTTTTCTTCCTGCAAAAGCCATATTTGCTTCTAATATAGTCCAGGCCTGGCAAAACTTGATCCCCAGCAAATCTTCAGTCTGAGAATGTTTATAGCATTCTCCCAGTCATTAAATAACTTACTCATTTAAAAAAATTTTACTCATTTATTCACTGCCTGGGAGTATTCAGTCATTCAATAAATGTTTTTATGCACCTACTCTGTGCCAGGATGAGTGCCACACGATGCAGGGTACAAAATGGTACCCAAGGCATAATCTTTTTTTATAGGGATATGTGTGTATGCATGTATGTATGTGTATTTTACCTCAAAATTTTAATCTTCAATAGTTATTTGTGTGTTTACATGACTGTGCTTTGCTCTGATATATAGAGAGAAAGACCCCTCATCCTGATCCCTGATTTCAAGGACCTTGAAACTGAAAACAGAAATTGTTTATTCTAAATTAAGGATGGTAAATATGGGAGGAGAAAGGTATAGGCATGCCATGGGTCTGTAAGAGGTACACTTTTTTTTTTTTTAAGATTTATTTATTTGACAGATAGAGATTACAAGTAGGCAGAGAGGCAGGCAGAGAGAGAGAGGAGGAAGCAGGCTCCCAGCTAAGCAGAGAGCCCGATGCGGGGTTCGATCCCAGGACACTGGGATCATGACCGGAGCTGAAGGCAGAGGCTTTAACCCGCTGAGCCACCCAGGCGCCCCTGTAAGAGGTACACTTAATAGGACTTGATGTGGTTGGATATGAAAACAGAAGGAACCAGAGAACCTAAAAAAGCAATCTGGTTTTCTGGCTGGGATGACTAGACATATTAAGGTGCAATTCACAGAGACAGAAAAAAGAGAAGGGACAGAAAAACAGAAGAAAGAGCAAGTTTATGGTGGGAGGCTAGTGATTTAATTCAATCTGGATGATGCTGAACTTGAGGTCTGTGATCACTCTAGCAGAGATCTCCACTTAGATATGATATTGAAAGCCCTGGTATCACAGCTCAGAGTAAACATTTGCTCAAACAAAAAAAGTGGTTGATTTCTTGCATTAGGGAAAAAACTATCAGAGGAAGGCAAACATTCTTTTTGCAATAGTTTTTGCATTAACTGATGAGAGATATGATATGAACACCAACATCTGGCAGGAGGGGAAATGGAAGTTAGGGAGGAAGACCCCTCAAAGTAACTCAGTTTTCAGAGAGCATTAGTGCAGCCTTTTGGCAGCTCTGTCCAGTCCCACTGCTGACCCCCTGGGAATACTCCCAGGGAGGCCCAGGGCACATCTGGCTTTCAGGGGTCTCATGCACTGCTCTTTTAAACAAAACTCCACAAACATGACCTACCTTTCAGGTGTTGAGCCACACTCCACGTGGGGAATTTTTTCTGGATTGCCTTAATTTTGTCTGCTAGAATCCCAACACCCTGCAAAAGGTGTTCTTTGCTGTCCCAGGTACCAACAGGGTGATGAATTTTTTTATCAAGCTAGAAAAATCAGATAATAATGTCAGCATCTGGATGAAGCTACACATTTTTCTACTATTCCTGATTTCTATTCCTTGTGTTCAAGTGCAGAGCCACTGGCCTCGGCCCCCATACTTTATCTCCACAGAATCAATTCTACCTTCTCTCACAGAAAAGAGTCAGATAAGCAAAGTATGATTTGGGAGATGTGGATGTGGCATAGTTTTTCATTAAACTCTCCAACATACATATATGAAAATGTTTCAAAACAAATAATTAGCATTCAATGACTAGACATTTGCAGTCAAAAATAAAAATTCATTTCTAATTGAGATAGTTCAAAGCTTGGGTCTCTACAGACAATTTAAAATAAAAATTCAAATATCCAGATAATTTGGATCCCCTTCCTCCAATTTGCCTAAAGAAACGTTTAACTCAAGAAAAGCTTAATTACAGTGTTTTGATCCATAGATAAAATTCACTACTTTATGAACCCCAAATGTACACCTCTAATCAGTGCCCTTTATAAGATTTTCTCAATTTAAGTGCATTGCATATTATTAATTGCAAATTGTAGTTTTAAAACTCATAAAATACTTTTTCTGAAGATACCCCCAAACTGCTAAATCTGGAATTAAATACCAAAGACATGTTACAGAAATACAGAAGTACAAATTATGCTGAAATACTAGGGTGTTTTGAAGCTTGAAAGTACTGCCAATGGACATCTAGTTTAGTTTGAGCTTCCATAAGGAAGGATAAAGTGGGGCTGACTGAAATTTTCTTGCAAGTACCTGCATCAAACCAAATTTAAGTCCCCTGTGGTCCCAGCCATCTTGCAGGACAGCTCCACCATGGCTTTCTCTGGAGATGATGGCTGCGATGAGAGCAGGGTCCACACAGTATCTCAGCCCAACTTCTTTGATCAAAATCTGGTAAGGTTTTAAGGCCCTCAAATCCATCTCAGCAAACATTTCAGAACCACGTATCCCTAAGTCAATAGAAAATAAACTGTTTATTCCAGAAGAGAACCCTTTTTCAAAGTTTAGTAAGTCAATCACAGCCCCCGACCACAGCCCACAGCTTGGGACAACTATTCTAGGACATTTTTAAAATCTCTAATTGTATAAACCCAGAAAGGTCCACAACCCCAGGCAGTACCACTTCTGCTCTCTTTCTTGTTCTTCTGTTACCTGCCACATTGGTGCCTTGGGAAGACTTTTGAACTAGAAGTCAGCCAACCTAAATTTGAGTCTGGTTCTGCTACTACCTAGCTCCAGGCCCATGAGAAGTCTCTTCTTGCTGAGCCTCAGTTTTCAGATCTATAAATTGGGGAGGTAGGATTAGATTGACCTTGTAGTTGCTTCCAGCACTGATGTTCTAATACTGGGATAACATGAAGAAGACTTTGGAACAGGATTATAAAAGCGAGGATGTACAAAGAGCAAGAGGCTCTCTTAACGAGCTCATGCTATAACATGAAGTAAACACAACAAACAAAAAACAAAGGCAGAATTTAATATTTTATGTAAGCAATCATTTAATTATGTAGAAATAAACAAATTTGGGTAAGGTTTGGAAAGACTGAGGGAAATGAATAGAAGTAGTTTGTTAGGTTTGTCAAGATTCTGCTTACTCCTAATTTTATTTTTTTAAAGATTTTATTTATTTGACAGAGATCACAAGTAGGCAGAGAGGCAGGCAGAGTGAGAGAGGAAAGTGGGCTCCCTGCTGAGCAGACAGCCCGATGTGGGGCTTGATCCCAGGACCCTGGGATCATGACCTGAGCCAAAGGCAGAGGTTTAACCCACTGAGCCACCCAGACACTGCTTACTTCTAATTTTTAACTTTGATCTTTTGCTATAACAGCAATTATACCTTTTCAAAATTAAGCTACTTCCTAAAAAAGAATATGAAAATGATGAAAGGGAGAATATGAAAATGATGAAAGGGGGAAAGCCAAATATTTGCTTTGCTTTTCACTTACCACAGTTCATCAACCTGGTTATATCACAGGTGGCACCAGAGGTCTCCATGGTCATGATGTCACCATAGCAGCCATGGTACAAGCGGGGATGCAGGTGAGGGTTCATGGAGTGAGTGAAGGGGTACGAGCCCCTAGAAGTGCCTGGGGGGAGAGAATGATAATTCTCATGAATCTTGTGAGAAATATTGCTCGAATTGCTATAATGAGCATTGCTAAACCAAGGTGAAGGCTCACCAAGGTGAAGCCATACTTACTCTTTCCTAACATGCTTTTGAAGACCCCTAGGCTAGCTCATCAGACAACACAGAACAGAAGATTCCCCCAACCCATTTTCTCCAACCTTAAAAAAAATTTTTTTTAAGATTTTTTTTATTTATTTATTTGACAGACAGAGATCACAAGTAGGCAGAGAGGCAGGCAGAGAGAGTGAGAGGGAAGCAGACTCCCTGCTGAGCAGAGAGCCCGATGCGGGACTCGATTCCAGGACCCTGAGATCATGACCCGAGCTGAAGACAGCGGCTTAAACCACTGAGCCACCCAGGCGCCCCCCCCCCAAAAAAATTTTTTTTAAGCAGGCTCCACACCTATCATGGGGCTTAAACTCATGACCTGGCGATCAAGTGTCACCTGCTTGGGATGCCTAGGTGGCTCAGTCAGTTAAGCGGCTGCCTTCAGCTTGGGTCATGATCCCAGCATCCTGGGATGAGTCCCACATCGGGCTCCTTGCTCGGCAGGGAGCCTGCTTCTCCATTTGCCTGCCACTCTGTCTGCCAATGCTCTCTCTCACTCTCTCTCTCTCCGACAAATTAAAAAAAAAAAAAGACTCACATGCCTACTGACTGAACCAGCCAGGAACCCCAGGAACCCCCCAAAATTTTTAAAGAAATACGTAATTCTAAACATTATACAAAGTATTATGAAAACCAATTTTTATAGGTCAAAAACATTTGCTGCAATCTTGGTCAGAATTAAAATTGACACCAGAGTTTTAAGCAGGAACTCTGAGAGAAATTTTAAGACACTTCTACCACTTCTACATCTGGGGATGTAAACATCTGGATTAACAATTGCCTTTGCTTAAGAAAATAAGAAAGAAGGATACTAATACCACTTAAGTTAAAAAAGAAGGGTACCATTAACTTAAAATGTCCATTCTATATCATGTTTCTGTGAAGTTGAGCTTCTAAGTATAATTAGTAAAATTGGAAATAAAATTCAATTTACCATAAAAACTTAAGTTAAATCCTATTCTTATTTTTTATTTTGTCCTTATGAAATGACTTGCTGTCCAAGTCTATTTACTAAAGGAGATAAAGAGCTTTTCTGTAAATTGAAAAATTTGTTCTAATAGCTCCTGGAACTGTTGACTTATATCTTAAGACTACAAATACTTGTTATAAGAAATATATTTGTTGGGGCGCCTGGGTGGCTCAGTGGATTAAAGCCTCTGCCTTCAGCTCAGATCATGATCTCAGGGTCCTGGGATTGAGCCCTGCATCGGGCTCTCTGCTCAGCGGGGAGCCTGCTTCCCTTCCTCTCTCTCTCTGCCTGCCTCTCTGCCTGCTTGTGATTTCTGTCTGTCAAACAAATAAAAATAAAATCTTAAAAAAAAAGAAATATATTTCTTAAAATATTTGATGTAAAATACTACATCGTTTCACATAGTGTTGTAAATGGTGTTTTTTAATAGAGAGAAGGATTTTACCCATTCACTGTAGGTCTAGTTCTGATTAACTTGACAGTATAAAGAGACTATCTTAGAATTAGGCATGCAATCATTGGAACTACTCCATATAAATATGGATTTTAAAAGGAAAACAAAGCAACTCTAAAGATTAACTTTTTAAAAAACAAAGCTCATCAAAACAAATGAAAATATAGATATAGGTATAATCTACTTTCTCCCAACTACAAACAGTCAAAAAAAAAAAAAAAAAAAGGAAGCTGTTATAAACGCATCAGGAAGTCAGATGGTGAAACTGTCAAGTAACTCAGAATACTTAGAAGGCCTATTTAGATAATAAAACCAGTAGAAATCAGCAAATCCATTAAATTTCTCTAAGTAGTGTGGACTTCCATGTGATCCAAAGAGCATGGCATTGACACTCTCCGTGGCCCTCAGCATAAAACTTTGTGCATCCAATATGTGTAGGAAATACATATGAGTGAATGAGTGGATAGATTTCCATGACACAGATCATATGTAAGATAGAGGTGTAGAAGCTGTGAGTGAGGGTGAGACTGACAACATATAACCAAAATATGACCACTTTTCACCACCCCTGCTACCACCTGGGTCCAAACTACAACCATTGCTCCTCTTGATTATTATAAAAGCTCCCTAATCGATCTTCCTCCCCTACCTTTGCAGTCTGTTCCCCAGCACCCAAACTGGTTTCTGGAAACATGCATGGGATCATATCATTCTTCTCTCTTAACCTTCCAGTGGTTTTCCAACGATTCATTTGTGGACTTCAAGCCCTGTCTAATCTGGTCTCTGCTCACTTTCCGACTTTTCCTTCCCTTTCCTCACTCTTCTCCAGTCACATTCTTCTTGCTTCTCCTTCAACATCCCAGGCAGGTTCCTGCCTCAAGGCCTTTATATTTATAGACCCTTTTGCCGAGAATGCTATTTCTCCAGGTGGTACATGATTTGCTGCCTCACTGCCTTCAGGACTCTGTTCAAGTACCACCTATCAGTGAAAGATATGAATAAACAGTTCATAAACAAAAAATAAAAGAATCCTTAAATGTATAAAAAGGTGCTCAACCACACTCAAAAGAGAATACTATAATAAAACATCACCAACACAGTCCTTTTTCCTATTTAATTGGCAAGAATCCAAAAGTTTGACAATGTATTGTGACAATGAGGCTGTGGGGGAAGAGGAAGTCTTATACATTGCTGTGGAAGGAGATTTTGCAATAGGCTGTTGTTTCAGCACTATTTATAGCAGGAAACGTCTGGGAACAATGCACGTGTCATCCATATAGGGACTGAGTAAGCTAAGCCACTTCCACACACAGATTACTATGCAGTTGCGGAAAGGAAAGAGGAAGAACTGTATAGACAGATGATTCTATAACATTCTATAACATTATTTCCAGGTACAGAATAATATTTCTAGAATTATATTCTTTGTTTGAAAAAAGGAGAAAGTATGATTGTATGTGTTTGTGTATGTGTGTGTGAGAGAGAGATTTCCTTATATATTCAAAAGAAACAATACAAAGATGAACCAAAAACTAATAAATATTGTTAGTTGTGGGGCAAGATAAGAAGAGGTAAAAGGGACAGGGATAGAGGTGAGACTTCTCTAAATGTACCTTTTTTATAGTTTTTATTTTGGAGCCATATGAATATTTCTATAATTTAAAATTTTAAATCAAATAGAAAAAATCCTAAAAAGTAATAGACAAATCTAACATTATATCAAATTGAAAATTTAATTAACACAGAGAGGAGGATTATTTCTGGCTACCAAAAACAAGTCAGTGTAAATATATACCACTAGTGGAATATATCCTATAAACATGAAGAATCATAAGTAAACCTTAAGCTATATGCACAGGATCATCGGGTTGGTAATACTGCCATAGTTATTTTGAAACTAATACATGTAAATAAATAATCATGTTAATGTTATTAGGAGTCAGGATTTTAATTTTTTTTAATTTTTAATTTTTTTATTTATCTATTTGACAGAGAGAGAGATCACAAGTAGGCAGAGAGGCAGGCAGAGAGAGAGGAGGAAACAGGCTCCCGGCAGAGAGAGAGGAGGAAGCAGGCTCCCTGCAGAGCAGAGAGCCCGATGCGGGGCTCGATCCCAGGACCCTGAGATCATGACCTGAGCCGAAGGCAGCGGCTTAATCCACTGAGCCACCCAGGCGCCCCAGGAGCCAGGATTTTTAGTAAATCCTTTGTATTCATAAATATTAATATGGAATATCAGTACAAATACATAATTATTTTTCTCTTTTAAAAATATATATATACTGTCTAAGTTCTCCCCACTGAAAAGACCTGGAAGGAATTACACCCCATAGCAATGGAGCACTCTTGGGACTTATACTGTGGTCTCTAAATACTATTTCCCATTCAGAGGAACCAGTGCACTTCAGAAAAAAGTCTCATTTCTGGTCTGGGGCAGGAAATGTTTCAGGTGAGCCAGGAACATCTTCTTGTACCAGAGCTGGTCCTTATGCATTTCAGACACATACTAAAACATTCGTAGATAAAATGTTTTGACCTTTTGGGTTGTTTTACAATATTCTAACCTCCTCCCCTCCCAAAAAATGCAGAGATGAGGGATAGATAAAATAAGAAAGCAAAGTGTTGAAAACCATAGATGCTTGATGACGGTACATGGGAGTTATACTGTTGCCTCCCCCATTTTATGTCTTTGAAACATTCTACAACAATTTTTTAATTACCTTATTAAAGAGCCTTTTTTTTCCTACCTACATTAAAAAGGCAACACACTCATGCCTCATTCCTTATCATCCATTACCTTACATTATTTTATTTACATCACCTGTCACCACCTGACATGTCTTCCTTCTTTCCTTCTTATATTTCTTCCTCTCTTTTTTTCTGTCTATTCCTCTCACTAGAATACTTTTTTCCCTATCCTATCTCCTCCTAAGCACCTAGAATAGTGCCTAGGTCAAAGTGGACATTCTTTTTTTTTTTTTTTTAAAGATTTTATTTATTTATTAGAGAGAGAGAGAGAGAGCAGGGGCAGAGGGAGAGGGAGAAGCAGACTCCCCACCAAGTGGGGAGCCTGATGTGGGACTTGATCCCAGGACCCCAGGATCATGACCCAAGCTGAAGGCAGACACTCAACAGACTGAGTCACCTAGGTGCCCCACAAAGTGGACATTCAATAAATATTTGTGAATGGATATTGGATGGATGGATGGATGGATGGATGGATGGATAGATTGGTGAATGAATGAGCAGTAAAGGAATTATCTAAGTTATCTGGATCAAGCCCATATGTCAAAAGTTTACATTTGAGATACCTGGTGGCTCAGTCTACCTTTGGCTCAGGTCTGGGATCAAGTGCCACATCGGGCTCCTTGCTTGGCAAGGACCAGGCTTCTCCCTCTGTCTTCTCCCCCTGCTTGTGCACTCTCTCTCTGACAAATAAATAAATAAAATCTTGAAAAAAAAGTTTCAATTTCTTTTTACTGGAGAGCTGGCCTTTGCTATGCTCCAAGTGTAGCCCACAGACCACAGTTATCAATGTGATCTGGATGCCTATTAAAAATGCATATTTCTGGACTCCTCATACCAGGTCTATTGAACCAGAGTCTTTAGGTATAAGGTGTAGGTTGACCAGGATTCCCAGCTTACATACCTAAGTTTGTTTGCTTTAAGGGGATTAGAATATGACCATGGACTTTACACTACTTGTGTTGACATCATAAACACGCAGGTCCTTCTTAATTATAGTCACCTTTCAGTTAAACATAGGTAGTAGAGTAGCTCATAATTAGTCTACTTGCTATATAACTCTGCTCCTACCTGGAAATTAAAGAAGGAATAAAAAGTTAAAACTATGTTCCTCTGCCTTTGACCATATAAATAATCAGAAATTATCAGTTTTCTGTAACCTCACTTTTTCAAATTTAGAATTAAACATTATAGAAACACTTTCTTCTCAATCTTCACTCTATTCGTAAAGACAACTTGAACATTGTTTACAATGGCTTTTCATTTTTCCTAAGCCAAATTTTCAATCTTTTCTTATTCAAAGTCCCTCAGCATCTCACCAGCCTACCCTTCTAGCCTTACCCTCAGAAATCGTCACTTCTGTATTGTTGCACTGATCTATTTACTGTACTCCCAATACTCTTTTTTAAAAGATTTTATTTATTTATTTGACACAGAGAGAGAGATCACAAGTAGGCAGAGAGGCAGGCAGGGGGCGGGGGAAGCAGGCTCCCCACTGAGCAGAGACCCCGATGTGGGACTTGATCCCAGAACCCTGAGATCATGACCTGAGCCGAAGGCAGAGGCTTAACCCACTGAGCCACCCAGGTTCCCCCTCCCAATACTCTTCATGCATTTCTGCCTCCCTATACAAAAGGCATTCTACCCGTCCAGCAGACTCTTTTCTTCTCTTATCAAATAATACCAAACATTCTTCAAGTATTACATCTTCCACTTTCTGGTCTCAACATCCTGACTAGATGTGAGCTCTTTATCCTAAACTCCTCCCAGATTAGAGTCTTTTTCTGTCTATACTCATTTAACTCTTATTTACTGCCTGGTATTAATAATTTTATCTTCATATGTCTTGCCTCCGAAGGCACTGTTCCATAAATTCCCACCAACAGTGCCTTTACCTGCTTGGCAAGCAGAATACACTGTTAATTATAGATGTCAGCAGCTGATTGATGGCCAGGTTGATTAGGAGAGCCCTAATGATTACATGTAATCATTGCTTTTTCTGATTCATGACTGTGCTACACGTTTTTGTAGACACCCTGCAAAAGATGCTAAATGTCAATCAATGACTTACCAATGAGGGCAATAAGTCCCCAAAACAGGATAGAGGACAGCATGGTTGTGAATCTTATCCTACAGCTCCTATTATAATTTGAAAGAGAAACTGGTTAATTTTAAAGCTTAAAAGTTTCCTGAAGGAAATGTGTTTTAACTAAAAGAAAGTATAGAATCATTTCCAGTATAATACCTTTTTGCCAGTTCCAAGATATTAGTCTCATAAGCTCAGTATTATGATTCATTGGATCACTCTTTCCTAAGTATAATCTTCCAACTCATTTTAACCCAATTTCATATTGACATGAGCCTACAAATATCTTAAATATGTTAGGCTAACACATATGCCCATCCTTTTTCCAGTCTTGCTCATATCACAATTTTGTTCCCATTCTTCTACTGTAGTGTCCTTAGAAAACCAAGATAAGCCACTGAGAGGAGCATCAGAGATCATGACTCAGAAGAGGTTTGCTGTGCTCCCTATCTTCCTCCATCAATTCTATCTTTGTTTTCATTCAAAAGACAACTTAATTGTTCTACATGATACAAGAAGGTGAGCACAAACCTGGTTTGTGACCTTGCAGAGAAAGTCTCTCCTCTCTGTTTAGGAAAGTTCCCCGTCTTCAGCACTACCCTGCACGCCAGGCTTTAACAAAGCAGTGGCTTTTGTCCTAAAAGACAAGTTAAACAATTTGAGAACCCATTATCGGTAGATTTATGATTACCTTGCTTCGATCCAAGTAAAATTCAATGTGGCTCTGCCCCTGTGGAGGAGATTCTAAACGCCAGCACGTAGACTTACCTGCCTCTTCTTACCTTCATCCTGTACCACTGATGGTTGGAGGAGCTTTATATATGGTTTTAAAACCCTCTCTTTAAACCACTGGCCTCATTAGACCTGATTATAATGACACTTTGTACTTAGGTGGGCCTTTTAATAAAAATATTTCAAAGCATTTATTAACCACTATTAATTAATTAATCTAATGAGCCCCCAAGTTATATTGGAGGCATATATTTGGTGGATAGTTTCTGGGTATCTAAAATTGAGCTGGGTCAACAGCTTCTCAATTTGAGAACAAGAAACAGATAATTAGCATTAAAAAGATAAACAGAAAATATGAGCAGCTCTCATTCCCGGATTGGTTGTTCGCCTGAAGGCTGAGCCTCCTGCTCTTTGTTCCTCATTCCATTGTCACATGGTCTGCGTGCCAATATGTCACATGGCTCCTTGCTCCAATTATACTCTGACAAACAGAGCCAAGAGTGCCCACCTGCTCTGGGAGTTCAGTACAAAGCCAGAGAGTAGCACTGGCTTCCCAAACTATCTGAGGAAATGGGAAAAAAAGATTCGGCCATGGATGAAAATTTTTTCAAGGATGGAGTGTCTTTCTTCACACTTATGTCAAAAAGAAGAGATAAAGCACATTGTGTAGTCCTGGGAATAAGAAATGGAAAGGACATTCTTGAAATAGGCAAGCACATTTTCCAAAGGGGAAAAAATCTAACACAGGTCCTACTACAAGGGTCAGAAGTTTCTAAGACTGTACCCAATCCTTCCATAAATCCACCAGGTGAACACAGGTGTGAGAGAGACTGAGCAGGAGGTGATGAAGATGAAGGCCCTAAGTAAACAACTTGCTAGGCTCGCTGGCCATGAATAACCCACAGCTTCTAGGCGATCATGCCCTCTTGAAGCTGATCTGGGCACTACCTCATTGTATTCACTTCTGCCCTGCCTGCCTTCCTGTTTGTAGAATAGATTTCCCTTTAAGTGTCCTCCAGCCTTCCATTCCAGGGAAGAAGGGTGGGGATATTCTGAACCAATGAAGACTCCTGCCTTGACTATCATGAAAATGATTCATGGCAGGGTCTGGCTCTACCACCGTCAATGCTTGTAGTCAGGGCTACTCTTTAATAAGGGGTTTTGCATGAGTCCAGCTTCTCCATCATGATCCTCAGGAACACATGGGCCATCACCAGTTACAGTGGCAACATTACACAGACATTGTGCTCATGACCCTCCCCACCCTCCCTCTGCTCTACTGCTCCCCCTCAGGACAAGGTGGGAGAAAGAAGAAAGGAAGAAGAAGGAATAAAGGAAGAATGAAAAGTATGTAAAAGATTCTAGGTAAATGCTCCTATAGAACAAAAGTAACAACAAAACATTGGAAGTACTGTTAAAACATTGGAAGCCTATTTTATTCCTCTCCCTGTTTTCACATAGTGGGGCTACAAGTCCTTCTAGGTATGACGCTCTTAATGTCCAGGCCCTCTGTAATTTAAGTAAGTGCCTTCAAACTGATGTGGATCTTATTAAGTTTTCTTCAAATTGTGAGAATATAAATAAACATTTATTTGACACCCATCATACATCAGGTTCTTATGTACATATATCATTCAATCCTCCAACAACTCTGTAAGATAGGTATTATCCCTATTTCAGAGATGAGGAAACTGAGACTCAGAGAAATTAAGCAACTTGTCAAAGATGGCACAGTCAGGACATGGCAAAGCTGGGATTTGAGCCCAGGTCTATAAGATTCCAAAATCCATGCTTTCCTACTATGTCCAAGATACTAGTGCTATGGACTGATGACCCTGCAGAGTAATTATTACAACAGGTTCAAATCAATTAATTTGCACACAAAACATTGTCTGTGATCTGAATAAATCACTCCAATTGCAGATATTTAGCAGTTATTTGTCTGTAGATGCTGTAGTAATTTTTTTTTTTTTTCCTTTGGAGAGAGGAGAGAGAAAGAGTGAAGGGTAAGGAAGGCAGATGGAGAGAGAAAGAGAATCTTAAGTAGGCTCCATGCCCAGCACAGAGCCCCAACATGGGGCTCTATCTCACAACCCTGAGATCATGACCTAAGCTGAAAACAGATGCTTCACCAACTGAGCCACCCAGGCACCCTGAGGCTGTTGTAATTTTTAAATACAAATATGAATCAACTGAATTCACAGGCTGTCACTGTATATCTTCACCAATAACATGCATTGAGTTTCTATAGTAGGCCTGGCAGAACAGGAGTAAGGGGCATAGCTAGGTGTGCACCCAGGTTTGTTGCATTCCAAATATTAATTTTTAATTAATAACCTAAAACCCAATGGACGGTTAAGTGTGGATGCTATCATATAAGGGTCTGAGGAAAATTTTGACATTGAAAAGTAATTTACAGAATGAATGATTCCCCATCTCTTCCCAAGGGTGCTAACAGTGACTGTACATGTGGGTTGTACTGATGGTGCCAGGAAGAACTTGGAAGGATGAGTCATCTGCTATAATCTCTATCAGACCCCCTGTTTTCCCAAAGTAACAATATAATCTATATGCAAAAAAACATCCTTTCTCGTGGCATCTGGGTGACTCAGTCTGTTGAGCATCTGACTCTTGATTTTGGCTCTGCTCATGATCTCAGGGTCATGGGATCAAGCCTGGCATCAGACTGTGCACTTGGCATGGAGTCTGCTTGTCATTCTCTCTCTCCCTCTCCCTCAGCCACCCACCCCCCACCCCCTGCTCATGCTCTTTCTCAATCTCTCTCTAGTTAAAAAAAAAATTATTATTATTATTTTTATTACTCCTCCTCCTACTACTACTACTATTTTAAGATTTTATTTATTTGAGAGAGAGAGAGAGAGCATGAGCAGTGGGGAGAGGCAACAGAAGAAGCAAACTTCATGGTGATTAGGGACACGGATGTAGGACTTGATCCCAGGATCCTGGGATCATGACCTGAGCCAAAGGCAGATGTTTAACCAACTGAGCTGCCCAGGCACACCTCTCTGTCTCTCTAAATGAAGAAATAAAATCTCTTTTAAAAATGTCCTTGGGACATCTAGGTGAAGTCAGTTAAGCATCTGAATCTTGGTTTCAGCTCAGGTTGAGATCTTGGGGTCATGGGATAGAGCCCCACATCAGCCTCTGAACTCAGGCCCCACACTTAGCCTGGAGTCTGCTTGAGATTCTCTCTCCCTCTCCCTCTGTCCTTCCTGCTCTCTCTCAAAAATAAATAAATAAATATATCTTTTTAAAAGAAAGTATTCTTGCTATACAAATGCAGCCCTGTGACCAGTCCCCTGAGTTCCATCAACCTCCCAAACAGTTGTCTACCTCTAAGACTTTTCAAGATAACTGTTCTCTAGTTGTGGTTCCTGGTCCTAGGGGTGAGGACTCCAATCATCCCTAACATCTAAATGACCTCGCAAAGAGACCTTAAGCCAAAATGTATGTAGCTCCCACAAAAACAGCTTGCTTTCCCTCAGTGTCACCAAAGCAGGGTGTGGCAGGAAGACCCCTGACCTGGAAGTCTAGGGATCCAGCTTGCAGTCTTAGTTCTGTCCCTAAACCAGCTGAAGGCCCTTGGGTAGATCAGCAGTCTAGACATCATTTCCCCATTTATAGGGTAAAAAACCTGGATGACAACAGATGATCTTCAGACCCTCCTCTGGCTCCAGCAATCTATTGGATCCAGAAGAGGAAATAAATATGGGAGGTCAAACAGAAAGGTTTAAATATGGATTAAGTCTATATTACAATTTTTCAGGGTAACTTGGACCGCATTTTAGTTCTCATCAAAATCACAAATGCCATGCAATTCTTCCTGTGTTTTAGGGTGGATTCAAAGTAAATTTTCCTCTCTATCTTATAACTGACAAGTAGTAGAACTTTGAGTTCAGGATCCTGATCATCAATCATTTTCATATTGACAAGGGCAATAAGAAAGGGATGTTATTTGTTTGTTTGCTTGCTTATTTGTTGGTCTCAGCCATAGTTACAGATTTCCCTGTCATGCTGGGTGAGTTGCAGAAGATATGAGCAAGACCAATGAAAGTTTTAACTTTGTATTTGTCAAGAGTAGTCCCAGAATTGCCAAAAATAATATAAATGACTGAAAAATACAGTACATTGAAAAAATCAAGATTCTTTTGGTCGTAATAGTCAGGAGACTTTTAGATCCAGGTTCGGATTGCTGTAGCTCATAGTCTGGGGCTAGATGGGGATCACAGTCTGGGGAATCATTATTCCTGTCACAATGCCTATCACTGTGATGCTGACGCCCAAGACAAGACTCAAATCCTATGGCAATTCCACAGAATTTTTAACTTTTCTTTCTGTTGCCTCTCTGCTTCCTAAACCAATGTCCTGCTCCCCCGCAGGTTAATCTGATAACAGAATTATATTAATTAATTAACTAATTAATGACAGAAACTTAAAGTAATATCATTTGCAGTTAAAATTTAATTTTAAATTTTAACTGGTGTCTTCAGTACCTGAAGTCTTGTTTTTTTCAAAGTGAGAAATGAGTCTGTTTGCCAAGGGGATGCAGAAACTAGAGGACAGCCATCACACAGGCACGTGCGCACGCACACACACACACACACACACCTCTTTGCAAAATAATTATTATTTTTATAATAAAATACATGCATTTTGAAAATACACACCTTTATTGTGGGGAAAAAAGTTAAATCTGCTTTAATTTTTAAGATAAAAAAACAGATTCAGAAAATTCTCTTTCAGCTCCCACTTGGAACTCTGTTGCAAACCACCATCTACCCAGGATAGCCTTTATATGCCTATGCCATTGAGAGAGCTTCAGTGGAAAAGTTTAAGAAGTACTGTCCTAATTGATTATGCTGAGCGAAATAAGTCAAGCAGAGAGAGTCAAGTATCATATGGTTTCACTTATTTGTGGAGCATAACAAAGAACATGGAGGACATGGGGAGATGGAGAGGAGAAGGGAGTTGAGGGAAATTGGAAGGGGAGATGAACCATGAGAGACTATGGACTCTGTAAAACAACCGGAGGGTTTTGAAGGGGCGGAGGGGTGGGAGGTTGAGAAACCTGGTGGTGGGTAATAGGGAGGGCACCTACTGCATGGAGCACTGGGTGTGGTGCAAAAACAATGAGTACTGTTACGCTGAAAAAAAAAAAAAAAAAAGAAGTACTGTCCTAATTAATAGAAGGAAAGGAATGATGAATCTAAGGCAGTGTGCATGCTCCTGGAAATAGATTTTGATGGGAATTCCTTGAAGGACTCCTCAGAACACATCACAGAGAGAGCTGCACTTGTGCCCTGTGCTAGCCTAAGTCAGCACTCTTGGGAGTTAAAAGAGCCCAGTATCTCAAGCTTGCTTGGTCCTCTTTCCTTCCTCATCCCCATCTGCCTTCCTTCCAACACTGGTCTATGGTTTTAGAGCCTGGGTTGCCCCACCATGTCACCGTTTGGGAATCCCAGTCTCAGCTCTCCTTTCTCAGGAACAACCAGGGATGATTACCATGGGCAACTCATTTAGCCTCTCTGAGCCTTAGTTTCCTTCATCTGTAAAATGGAGATGATAATGATGCCCCATGACTGTTTTGAAGGTAAAAATAAATTATATGTGTGAAAACATGTTATAAACTGCAATGCTTCATATACATGCCAGTTATTACTATGATGGTGTTGCACACAAATCCCGATGCTTTAGCTTCTTGTTGATTTATTCATTTGTTTGTTTATTTGTCTGTGGGACACCAGGAAACATAATGAAGAGTTGACTTATAGGACAGGAAATAACAAGTGAAGCTTCACTTCAACCAGGAAGGATATTTGGCAAGACAAGCAAAGGCTGTTGCTGGGACTCTGCACCCTGCCTGGTGGTATTGGAGGAATGACAATATCAGAAACAGTCACATGTAACCTAAACACCCACTGTACAACTTAGAAACTGCAGAATGAAGGGGCTGCCCAAGAATACATGGCAAAGGTACAATGGGAATAATAATGGCTTGTGGGAAGGCAGAAGGGGAGCCCTTTCACAAAATTTCACTAAAAAAGCTGAATTTAACCTCAAGATATTTTAGTGCCTGGCATAACCAGCTGTATTCTTTTCTTGTCTTAAGTTTAATCTATTCTATGGTAAATAGAATACTGTACTCTGCTGAAAGTACAAAGTCTTTCAGTGTCAAACATTTGACCAACAGTTCAGAAAAGAAGATATACAAGTCATCAAAAAGCTCGTGAAAAGGTGCTCAACATCATTAGGCATCAAGAAAATACAAAAGTAAAACCACAATGAGATAGCATTTCACACTTTTTAAAAAGACTAACATCAAAGAGTGGTTATATCAAATACTGGTGGAAATATAAACAAAATGGAACTCTTGTACATTCCTGTTTTTGACATGAGACAGATTAACAGAAGAAAAAAATAAAGTTTAATTATATGCACAAGGAGGCCCAATAATGAAACTGAGACCTAAAGAATGACCAAGGCAGGCAGTTTTTTATAGTTTTTAGACAGAGACAATAACTATGTGAGGAATTGACAGGACAAAGATAAATTATGTTTGGGAGCTTTAGTTAATAAGGAATTCTGAACAGAATTTGGGCTGGGGTAGTAAATTAGTTAAAAAGTACAAGGTTTGTTGATATAGCCTTGGCCTGAATTCCCTGTCTCTGTTAAGAAGGATGTCTCTTTACTTAGTAGAGGGAGGGTACTTTTCACATGGGAGATTTCTGCCTTCTGGAGACAAAGCAAGATCAGAATGTTCTTCTTGCACTGGCTCCTTTTAACTAACTTTAACTTTAAATAATTAATTTGCCAAAGTGGCACATTTTGGAGTGGCCTACTCTTGGCTCCTATGCATCTAACATTTGCATACATCTAACATATTACCCAGCAATTCGAATCCTGGGTATTTATCTAAGAGAAATGGAAACAAATACAAAGACTTGCACAAGAATGTTCCTAGTAACTTTATTTACAATAGCCCAAATACTGGAAATATTCCAAAAATTTGCCAACAGGGGAATGGATTAACAATCATGATATAGCCGTATAATAGAATAATACCAAGACTAATAAACACACAAATTAGGGAGGATCTCCAAATAACCTGGGTTAGGTTAAGTGCTCACCTCTGGACTATTCAACTGTGTCTAGGAATACATTTGCTTGAAAAGGAGAAAGGAGAAGTCTGATTCTTTTTAAAATGTCCCACAGTTGTTCTCTATTCCTTATTAGAGAGACAAGGTAGGGCAGTATCTGGAGGAAGGCTTCGATCAAGGTCACTTTGTTATGGTTTATCATGGGAGTGACTTAATATTTAAGTGCTGTAGAAGATATTGAGGATATGGAAATGGAAGCATTATGTGATCCAATAAGGCTAAAGGCATGAGATCAAATGCCTAGGAATAGAGATTGGCCTGAGGCATGGATGGTAACATTTCTCCCATTGTAATGGAACAAAAAGAGGACAAAATCAGAGAGTAATGCAGTTCAATTTATAGAGTCAATTGGGGAAAACAGAGAGTTATCTATGATTTGTAATTGCCATGTGAAACAGAAGGTCAGATCACATGCTGAGAGTAAAAATTATGTAGAATTAAAGGCTTAGGGAAATGAAGAAAATGTGGGAAAGCTGCTGTGGAGAAAAAAGAGACCTCATGAGAGAGTCAAAAAGATTAATAGGGTCTAGATATGGACTGGTTGAGGTCAGAGTCCATAAATGTTTTGGAAGCACCAAAATGCTAGGCCCCTCAAAGTGCAAAGAAGGGAAGCATGGGTTAGGAGCATCTGCTGGAGGCTTTTCAATAATAAGTTTCTGTTGTTAGCAACAGAAAAATGTTCATGATGTGTCTTTAAGCTCTTTACTTAAGTAGGATTGTTATGCCCCAATAATGGATCCGTGATTAAAGGAGCAAGACTGATACAAAGCGAAGATCAAGCAAAGCTTTATTTCATGCCAAGCATCACGAATCTAACTGAACATTTGGGGCCCTGCCTCTTACAAGAGAGGGCGACCCTTCTCTGTTTCGCAGTCTAGCTTTTAAGGGCAAAGGCCATGCGGTCGGGCCTGGCCACGCACAGGTAGCCAATGAGATTGTAACACACACAGGAAACTCCACAGTGATGCTAGGTGACCAATTGAATTACAATTTACCCTAGTAGACATTTGACCCAGCATATTACACCTTGATTGGGATTGGCGCCCAAAAGTCTCCCAAAGGGCAGGGCCCATACTCCTTGGTAACCACGGAGACAGTATGCATTCCCCCACTGATTGGATGTCTCCACCTAGCCTGACCCACCCCTGTATTTGAGCTTTGTCACCTAAGGCTGGTTTCCGGGACTTGTCTCCAAGTAAATCCCCTGGGGGAAGGGGAGCAGGGACAGTTTCTAAATATGTCCTTACAGGATATTAAATAGTATTAATGAATGGTTCCAATTTTATTTTAAGTGTATGTATATGCAGTCATGGAAAATAAGCTGAACTGCGTCTTCACCTGTACGAGATGTTATAGAATTTTCTTCAAAGAAGCTACACCACACTTATTCTCTAAAGTAGGGTATGAATGTTCCCAATCCCCCATGTCTCCACCAAACTTCACGATTATCAGACTTTTAAACGGAGTGGGAAAAGTCTCATTTCCTTGACTGAGGTTGGGTGTCTTTTCTTTTATGCATATTCACCATTCCACTTACAGCTTTCTCTAAACTACCTGCTTATATCTTTTGATAATCTTTTACTGGATCATTTGCTTTCTTCTCATTTTTAAAAAGTGGGAATCCTAAGTACATTGCAGTCTGGATCTGGTCTTTTGTTGTTGTTTTTGTTCTGGGATAGGGTGGGGTTTTTTTTGTGTTTTTTTTTTTTTTTTGCCTTTTATTAATTATATGAAATATAAAAAAAGGAATTACAGAACATAAAATAATGAATAATTTATGTAGGTGTAATCACAGTACCTTTCAGTAACTTTCAAGTATTCTACAAAGAATATTTATTAATTTAGTTATCATAAAAAAGAACTATTTTAAAATTCCCTAGAATTTTAAAGAACCCTATGTGTTCTCTAGAGTGTAGCTAAGCCTTATCCAACAGGTGAATACTGTATAGGGATTTCCTTTAGATGGCCCTGCGCCCCTGGAGTTTTGTGAAGACTTCAAGGTCACCTCCCAGAATTCCAGCTCCTGGAGCCTTACCTCAGAAGGTGACTGGGAATGTGGGATCATCAGAGGCCATTTACATTTGTCCATCCTCTTTGTGTCAAATTGAGGGCTGAGGGAATAGAGCCTGAGTTTTAGTTCCAGATCTGTACAGCAACAGAGAGGCCTAGGAGAACGTTGGCCTCCCTGAGGGTACAGTCCAGAACAAGTAATGGAGAGATGTATGAGGAGTCATATCTGTCAGCAGTCACCATTCAGGTTGATCCAACCTCAGCCAGTATTCCTGAGGCTGACACAAGGGTAAGAATGCCTCAGGCACCCCTGGCTTCTCCTGGCTCCTTTGTAGGAACTTCTGACAGGCCTGAGGCTGGGAAACTGACTGTTAAAGAAAAATGGGGAAATGGCCCCAGCTGGTCATGCTACACTGTTAACAGCACAGAGAAGCATTGTTCTGCCTTTGCCTCTGAAAAGAGCCAACCCAGGAAGGTGCCAGCTTGGGTGGAGTGAGTAGCTCCACCCAAAACATCATCCTACAGCAACTTTTGTTCTATTTATTATCTCAGCCTGATTTACTTGATTTTGCTATGTTCCAGAATTCTCATCCGAAGTTTCTTAGGGAGTTATAACTATGATAGAAAAAAAGAAGAAGAAAATGGAAGCTATTGGCTTTCTTCATCTTCATTTCTTTTTGCTCTCCTGCATAAACAGAAGCATAAACACATGAATATGTTCAATGCCAAATTGTCTTTAAAGTAATTATCCACTTTGAAAATAATCAACCACTCTGTACAGCCAGACTGAGCCAGTATTATAACATAGGCAGTGTTTTTTAAATATCTTATATTTGCACAGTGCTTCAGAAGTTTAAATGGGCTTTTGAGTAAGTATTCATTCCTATTGGAAAATAGGCCTTTGGGAGTTCTATGTTCAGGGATTTTCCGGACCAGCACTGTCTAATAGGTATGTAATATGAGCCATGAATTTGATTTTAAATTTTCTATTAGCCACATTGAAAAGGGGGAAAAATGATAAGATTAATTTTAAAGTGTATTTTATTTAACCCAATACATCTAAACTATAATTTCAGTATAAAGATTGAGATATTTTATAATCTTTTTCATATTAAATTTGTGTATTTTAGAATCACAGCACAGCTCTGTTCAACCTAACCACATTTCAAGTACTCAGTAGTCACATATGGCTATACTCAGGTTACCATGTTGGATGACACAGTTCTGAATGATGACTGTTTACATGAACTTTTGATGCCTTAAGACAAATGAGTCACCTAACACATATATAAAAAAGAAATTTTTTTATATCTATAGAGGAGATGTTTTTAGGTATTTCAGGTTGCACTATACCAGGTCATGTCAACCCCAATCTCCCTTAAAGTATTTGTAGTGCTGAAACCTTAGACCTTAGATAAAACCCTGATCTGCCCTTAACTGACCATTTGACCTTGAGAAACTAACTTAACCTCCCTGATTAACTAACTTAACCAGAATACTATTATTTAGTTATGGTGTTGTAAGAATTATATTTAATTCTATATAAAGCACCTATTATGATGCCTATCATACATAGCAATCATTCAACAAATGGTAACTCTTTTTTTAATTTTTAATTTTTTTATAAACATATAATGTATTTTTATCCCCAGGGGTACAGGTCTGTGAATGCCAGGTTTAAACACTTCACAGAACTCACCATAGCACATACCCTCCCCAATGTCCATAACCACACACCCCTCTCCTGGCCCCCTTCCCCTCAGCAACTCTCAGTTTGTTTTGTGAGATTAAGAGTCACTTATGGTTTGTCTCCCTCCCAATTCCATCTGTTCCATCTATTCTTTTCCTACCCCCAAACCCCTCATGTTGCTGCTCCACTTCCTCATATCAGGGAGATCATATGATAGTTGTCTTTCTCCGACTGACTTATTTCGCTAAGCATAATACCCTATAGTTCCCACGTCGTTACCCATCCACGTTATTGCAAATGGCAAGATTTAATTTCTTGATGGCTGCATAGTATTCCATTGTAGATATATACCACCTCTTCTTTATCCATTCATCTGTTGATGGACATCTAGGTTCTTTCCAAAGTTTGGCTATTGTGAACATTGCTGCTATAAACATTTGGGTACACATGCCCCTTCAGATCACTACATTTGTATCTTTAGGGTAAATACCCAGTAGTGCAATTGCTGGGTCATAGGGTAGCTCTATTTTCAACTTTTTGAGGAACCTCCATGCTGTTTTCCAGAGTGGTTGCACCAGCTTGCATTCCCACCAACAGTGTAGGAGGGTTCCCCTTTCTCCGCATCCTTGCCAGCATCTGTCATTTCCTGACTTGTTAATTTTAGCCATTCTGACTGGTGTGAGGTGATATCTCATTGTGGTTTTGATTTGTATTTCCCTGATGCTGAGTGATGTGGAGCACTTTTTCATGTGTCTGTTGGCCATCTGGATGTCTTCTTTGCAGAAATGTCTGTTCATGTCCTCTGTCCATTTCTTGATTGGATTCTTTGTTCTTTGGATGTTGAGTTTGATAAGTTCTTTATAGATTTTGGATACTAGCCCTTTATCTTTTATGTTATTTGCAAATATCTTCTCCCATTCTGTCAGTTGTCTTTTGGTTTTGTTAACTGTTTCCTTTGCTGTGCAAAAGTTTTGATCTTGATGAAATCCCAATAGTTCATTTTTGCCCTTGCTTCCCTTGCCTTTGGTGATGTTCCTAGGAAGATGTTCCTGCAGCTGAGGTCAAAGAGGTTGCTGCCTGTGTTCTCAAGGATTTTGATGGATTCCTTTCTCACGTGGAGGTCCTTCATCCATTTTGAGTCTATTTTCGTGTGTAGTGTAAGGAAATGTCCCGTTTCATTTTTCTGGATGTGGCTGTCCAATTTTCCCAACACCATTTATTGAAGAGGCTGTCTTTTTTCCATTGGACATTCTTTCCTGCTAACAAATGGTAACTATTTACCATTATTACCATTATTGCTTCTCCTATGCTGCTCAGTTGTGCTGGACTTTCTATAACTAGATCAGGCCAGTGGGTGGCTGTTATTCAGGGAGGAAGTGTCCTTCTGGGTTGTCTCTCTCATAGTCTGTTGATTCATGTTCTGTCATCTTGCTATCCACAGTACTTGGCATATCACAGGCCCTAGGAGTGAAGTGAGAAAGCACATGGGAAAAAACAAGTCTGATAAACATGTAAAGGTGTCATTCTACTTCTGATAAATCTCTAAGATGAGCCAGGAGAAAAAGTAAGTTTGGAAAAATCTGTGGCTAATTGTACTTGAGAACAATCAATGAAGCTCTGATTGGAGAGGTTTTGGTTTTGGTTTGGTTTTCCTGATTAGAGAGTTTTGTTGTAAGGTGCAGAGAGTAGAGTAGCAAGAAGCAGAAACATCCACAGAAAGAAGGCAGGAAGCAGAAGCCACGAGGCAGGAAAAGACTTGAGTGAGCAGACAGGAGACCAGAGATTAGTCAGAAAAATCATTTTGGCTGTCAGAAGTAGTAGCTTTTGATACAAAGATGAAAGGAATCCCAAGAACAGACCACCAAGAGCTGCTACTCTTGGGCCACTAGGGGGCTGTAGTCTTCTGGAGAACATTCTAGTTCTCCATGCCACCTATTCATCCTCTGCTGAACCAGCTTCTTCTTTCTCATTTACTTCCCTATGAATCTTGACAACAGAGAACCATCACATGAAGTAACCTGAGCATTTTCCTCAACTGCAGGCAGATATATATATATACACAATTTTTAAAAAGATTTATTTATTTATTTGAGACAGAAAGTGAGCATGAGTGGGGGGGGGCGGGGGAGGAGTAGAAGGAGAGGGAAAGAATTTCCTGCCGACTCCCTGCTGAGCACAGAGCCCAACACAGGGCTTAATTCCAGGACCCTGAGATCATCACCTGAGCCCAAATTAAGAGTCAGACACTTAACCGGCTGAGCCATCCAGGTGCCCCAGTCCCAAATACATTTTAATTCAGTTTGACTATTTCTAGTGTTATTTTTGCTTTATAGATGAGGAAATTGTAACTTATATTAGCACATTGGTGGGTTTAAATCTTCCTCTTTCTCTCCCCTTCTCTCTCTCCCTCCCTCTCTCTCTCTATATATATATCTTTATCTATATCTCTCTCTATCTTTCCTACTCTCTTTTAGTTAGAAAGCAGAGAGCAAGATATAGAGAAGAGAGGCAACAGGAGAGGTGCATTTTGATGGAACAAGGTAGGTATTCATATGAGAAATCATTAGGAGGCTAATTGGTCCTTGGGTGAAGGCAGCAGGGCAGCAAGTTCCCCACAGGGAAGAAATGCTTGAGGATAAGTTCCCAGTTTGCTTAGGAATACTTTTTTTTTTTTTTTTTTGGTCTGGAACCCCAGACAGGCTCTGCAAACTATTTCCCACAGAAGTCAAGGAGAATATCAGAGTAACAAAGGCCTTTTAAAAATGTTTCTGTTTAGGGGTGCCTGGGTGGCTCAGTGGTTTAAGCCTCTGCCTTTGGCTCAGGTCATGATCCCAGGGTCCTGGGATCAAGCCCCGCATTGGGTTCTCTGCTCGGCGGGGAGCCTGCTTTCTCCTTTCTCTCTGCCTGCCTCTCTGCCTACTTGTGATCTCTGTCAAATAAATAAAATCCTTAAAAAAATGTTTTAGTTTAAATGTTTCATCATTGTATTTTCACTCTGCTGAGTTTTGAAGGTCATATTATAGAAGCAACTCTGAGAGTCCTGTTTCCTCACCATGCTATAATCAGTGTTGCTACCTTAACCTATAAGGGAATTTATTGTAAGGGCCTACTTAGCCAGAGTGAGCCATTTTGTTGTTTATGCAGTAGACTTGGATTGACCCTCCTCCCCTCCAGGAACTTACTTAGAAACAAGTCTGGGAAACTAGTAAAATATGACTGACCAGCTCCTGATAACAGAGACCATATACCAGGACATGTCAGGTCAGAGGGAGGTAACAGAGCCCAGAATACAAGGATGAGTCAAGCCAGGCGGAGACATCCAATCAGGAAAGCACCTCCCTAACCACCCAAGAATGTGGGCCCTGCCGTTTGGGTTCCAGTTCTGGCCAGAGTGATAGGCTAGTTCAAATAGCTACTATAGGGTGAATTGTAATTCAGTTGGTCACCTGTGTGTGGCCAGGCTCAACCACATGGCCTTTACTCTATAAAAGTTAGTCTGTGAGGCTGGGAGGGGTCGCCTCTTTGCAAGAGATGGCCCTGGCCAGTCAGTTTGATTCTCGATGCTTGGCATGAAATAAAGCTTTGCTTGACATTTGCCTTATATCAGTCTCACTCCTTTGACCATGGACCCAACATTATAACCAGTTTCCTATCCTGGGATGTTTCAAATAAGGTGTCCCAGTGCAGCTTCACCAAATAAGGCAGCAGCAGACTCTGAGACCATATAAACACTGTTTTTTTGAAAGATTCAATTGCATAATTCCAGAGACCTGGATAGCTGTGGTCTCAGGCAGATGAAAGAACAAAAGATGAAGTTATATGGGGTATGGTAGAGACAGTCTTTCATCTGAGAAGCAAAGAAAGGGCTTCCCTTCAGGACTGACAAATGACACACCATGTTCCCCAGGAAATTGAAACCACAGCAGCTGCTCTGAACGCTAATGTTGGACTGGGAGCTGAGAGATCTCCCTGAAAACAGGCTTCCCAAGGGCAGGGCAGGCATTTTGTTCTTTACTATATACAACTTCAGGTTTTTTGTTTTTTTTTTTTTTTTAATCTTCTCTCAGAACATGGAAATGGAATCTTACCAGTTCTAGCAAGAACAATTGTCTTTATTTTTCTAAGTTGATTTCCCCTCCCTAAACTCTTAATCCATAAACAATGCCATCTCAAGCCCCTCTTTAATTTTCTGCCAGGTAATGATATTTGTGTGACAGCATTCAACCCAAGAAGAGAGGCTCTCTGGGGTCCCAGTGTCATAATTGATCAGTGCAGCCTTGGGCTTTCATAAAGATTTCATTCAAATGAGAGCCTAAGAATATCCTATTTCTCCCAGGAGTCCTGCTATGGCTTCCTCAGACAAGCTTCTCTGTGAGTACATGTGAACTCCATCACATGCAATCTTGACCTCTTATTACCAGGGGGTTAATGGAGTGCACATCTGTCTGTATAATAATAGTTATTTTTGTCACTGATTGAGTCCCTACCCATGTCAGGGGCTGTAATCAGCATTTTACACACATTACGTCCTTTAATTCTGATTCCACAGATGAGAAAATTCAAGCAGAGACATGGAGTGACTTCCCAACGGTCTTTTGCGAAGACATATCTTTCTTTCTAAAGATGTATATATTTATTTTAGAAAGACAGAGATAGTTGGGTGGAGGGGCATAGGGAGAGAGAATCTCAAACAGACTCCTCACGGAGCACAGAGCCCAGCATGAGGCTCAATCTCACAACCTTGAGATCATGACCTGAGTCAAAATGAAGAGTCAGACACTTAACCGACTGAGCCACCTAGGCATCCTATATTTCTGTTATTGCTTAAGGGCAGCTGCCTTTGTTAAACTGGTATCCAAAAGAATTTCCCAATATAGATTAAGTTTAGTAGAGGTGGTTATGCCATATGCGCAAATATTTAGCATAACAGGTAGTCAAAACAATTACCTAGCAGCCGTATAATTATATTAAATGAAATTTACACCTGGTAGGAAGTTCAGAGTATCAACCTGCCCAACTATTTAATTTTTAAGTAAGAAAACTGTGGCTCAGAAAGCTTAAGTTACCATAAAAGTGTACACAATAAATAGAAGAAGAGTCTAGACTTCTGACCAAAGGTGTGTTGTGACCATCTGCCTTCTTCCCTTAAGACAAAATACACCTCCCTCTACTCCCCAGCTAAGAGATCAGGACTGGTAGGAGGCAGGGAACCTTGGTACTAAGAATTCATTGCTGCTTTGCACCCACAAGCTGTGTGACACCATGTCAGTCACTGAGTTTTCTGAGTCTCAGGTTTCTGTCTTTTAAGATGGGAATAACATGATTCTACCTATCTCACAGAGCTTCTCTGGAAACATAGTCCAGTAATAGATATGACAGCATTTGAAAAGGGGAAATGCACTATTGGATATATGACACAATTATTATCAGTGATTCAACAAAGTAAAAATTTACTTCTCTCTCATGAATCATCCTTCTTCTATGTTACTGCTCCACCATCCCTAAGTGTTTTCCTTTTCCTCATGGTCCAAGTTGGATCATCTCCATGCTATCAAAAAAATGAAAAGACAACAGACAGAATGGGAGAAAATACTTACAAATCATAAACCTGATCAGAATTTATATCTAGAATATGTAAAGAATACTTACAATCAAAATTGAGACAAGAAAGTCAATTGAAAATAAGCAAGGTATTTGAATAGACATATCCAAAGAAGATGTACAAAAGGCCAATAAAAGGATGTTCAACATTATTAGTCATCAGGAAAATCAAATCAAAACCACAATGAGCTCCCACTTCACCCTCCTTAGATGGCTAAAATCACAAGATGGACAATATGACTGACAGGGATGTGGGGATAGGAACTCTCATTTATTGCTGGTAGGATTATAAAATTGTACAGCCCTTTTGGAAAACAGTTTGGCATTGCCTCCAAAAGTTATCCATAGAGTAACCACATGACCCAGGTCCTCCTCTCCCAGGTTTATAACAAGGAGAACGGAAAACGTATATGTCCACACAAAAAACCCTGTAAACAAATTTTCATCATAACACTATTATTCACAGTAGCCAAAAGTAGGAAACAATCAAAATGTGTATCAACTAATGAATATATTAAATGCATATATCTATACAATGGACTATTATCCATCTATAAAAAGAACTTAATTGCTGATACATAGCATCAGGTATCAACATCAGGTACAACATATCAACAGGTATCATTCAGTACAGCAGGAATGTACCGAAAAACATTATGCAGGGTGAAAAAATCCAGACACTGAAACCACATGTTATTTTTTTAAGATTTTATTTTTACTCATTTATTTTAGAGAGAGACAAGAGAATGTGTGCACAAGCCAGTGGGGAGGGGGACGATTCAGAGCAGGGGGACATGAGAGAATCTTTTTTTTTTTTTTTGACATGAGAGAATCTTAAGCAGACTCCAGGCTGAGCAGGGACCCCAATGCAGGGCTCAATCCCATGACCCGACACCATGACCCAAGCCAAAAACCAAGAGTCAGATGCCCAACCAACTGAGCCACCCAAGCACACCACAAAAAACACATATTATTTTATTTCTTTTATGTGAAATGTCCATTAGACAAATCCATAGAAAAAAAGTAGATTAGTGGCAGCTGGGGGGTGGGGTATTTGGGGGGGAATGGGGAGTGACTGCTTTATAAATATAGGGTTTATTTTGGGGATGATGAAGATGTTCTGAAATTCATGGTGATGGTCACACAACAGCATGAATACATAAAAATCACTAATTGTATACTTTAAAAGAATAAATTGTATGATATGTGAATTGTATCTCAATAAAGCTGCTATTAAAAAGGTAAGACTGGGGGAGCTGAACAAGATTGCAGAGGAGTAGGAGACCTAAATTCTGTCTGGTTCCAGGAATTCAGCTAGATAGTTATCAAACCATTCTGAATACCTACGAACTCAACAGGAGATTGAAGAAAAGAATAGCAGCAACTCTATGAACAGAAAAGCAACCACTTTCTGGAAGGTAAGATCTGAGGAGATGTGAATCCGAGGTGATATATGGAAGATAAACTGCAGGGGGAGGGAGCTTCTGTCAGCTGGCTACCAGTAAGTGACAGAGCAGCGGAGCACAAAATTGGACCTTTTAGAATCTGCTCCACTGAGGGACATCACTCCAGTGGCTAAGAGGGGTGGGGTGGGAGGGTGGAACCCTCACTGGGACAGTGTGGTCTCCAGACCCTAAGAGTCACAGGAAGACTGGGGGTGCATGAAAGCGATAGAGCTCCTGAGTATCAGAGCAGGGAAGCCAGCTGCAGAGATGGAGCCAAGGAGTGGGCTCTTAGCTCCGGGTTACCTTAAACCATGATTTGAGACACCACAGTTGGGCCACTGCTCTTCGAGCAGGAATATCTGAAGAGACTCCCTTTCCTCCCCTGGGAGGAGAAGCATGGAGGATACCACAGGAATCTTCTGGGTTTGGAGACTACGGGGCCATGTGCCAGAGATAGAAATGCTTGGTCACAGGCCCATTGAGCACAGAGCAAGGCCAGAGACCAGGGCGACAGGAATGTTTGACTGCTTTTCTCTGAGGGTGCACTGAGGAGTGGGGCCTCAAGCTCTCAGCTCCTCTGGGACCAGAGATTGGGAGGTTGCCATTTTCATTTTCCTCCTTCAAAGTGGTATGGAAAGATTTCAGGGAACAAAAGCTACTGGAACAAACCTGAGCAGAATACTTAGCCTGGTCCTTGGCAAGGGCAGTGCAATTCCATCTTGGGCAAAGACATTTGAGAATCACTGCAACAGGCCCCTCTTCCAGATCAGCAAGAACATCCAGCCAAGACCAAGTTTACCGATCAATGAGAACTGCAAAATGCCAGCACTAGGGGAATACAGTACATAAAATTCATAGCTTTTTTCCAATGATTCTTTAGTCTTTCAAAGTTAAGTCTTCAATTTTTAAAATTTTTTTCCTTTTCTATTTTCTTCTTTCTTTTTCAACCAACATCTTATCAATTCCTTTAAAAAAATCTTTCCTTCTTCTTCTTCTTTTTAATAAACATATAATGCATTATTTGTTTCAGGCGTATAGGTCTGTGATTCATCTGTCTTACACAATTCACAGCACTCACCATAGCACATATGCTCCCCAATGTCCATCACCCAGCCACTCCATCACTCCCATCCCTCCCTCCAGCAACCCTTAGTTTGTTTCCTAAGTTTAAGAGTCTCTTATGGTTTGTCTCTCTCTGGTTTCATCTTGTTTCATTTTCCCCTCCCTTCCACTATTATCTTCTGTCTTGTTTCTCAAATTGCTCATATCAGTGAGATCATATGATAATTGTCTTTCTCTGATTGACTTATTTTACTTAGCATAATACCCTCTAGTTTCATCCATTCATTGCAAATGGCAAGATTTGGGTTTTTTTTTGATGGCTGCATAATATTCCATTGTGTATATATACTACATCATTATCCATTTATCTGTCAATGGACATCTAGGGTCTTTCCATAGCTTGGCAATTGTGGACATTGCTGCTATAAACATCAGGGTGCAGGTGCCCCTTTGGATCATTACATTTATAACTTTGGGAGGTACATACCCAGTAGTGCAATTCCTGGGTCTTAGGGTAGCTCTATTTTCAACTTTTTGAGGACCCTCCATACTGTTTTACAGAGTAGTGGCACCAGCTTACATTCCCACCAAAGTCTAGGAGCATTCCCATTTCTCTTCATCCTCGCCAACACCTGTCGTTTCCTGACATGTTAACTTTAGCCATTCTGACTGGTGTGAGGTGGTATCTAACTGTGGTTTTGATTTGTATTTCCCTGATGCTGAGTGATGTGGAGCACTTTTTCATGTGTCTGTTGGCC
Source organism: Meles meles (assembly GCF_922984935.1). Taxonomy (NCBI): domain Eukaryota; kingdom Metazoa; phylum Chordata; class Mammalia; order Carnivora; family Mustelidae; genus Meles; species Meles meles. The sequence goes on from NC_060081.1 coordinate 28,188,279, forward strand.
ATCTGGATGTCTTCTTTGCAGAAATGTCTGTTCATGTCCTCTGTCCATTTCCTTTTTTTTTTTTTTAAAGATTTTATTTATTTATTTGACAGAGAGAGAGGTCACAAGTAGGCAGAGAGGCAGGCAGAGAGAGAGGAGGAAGCAGGCTCCCTGCAGAGCAGAGAGCCCGATGCGGGGCTCGATCCCAGGACCCTGAGATCATGACCTGAGCCGAAGGCAGCGGCTTAATCCACTGAGCCACCCAGGCACCCCGTCCTCTGTCCATTTCTTGATTGGATTGTTTGTTCTTTGGGTGTTGAGTCTGATAAGTTCTTTATAAATTTTGGATACTAGCCCTTTATCTGATATGTCATTTGTAAATATCTTCTCCCATTCTTTCGGTTGTCTTCTGGTTTTATTGACTGTTTCCTTTGTTGTACAAAGGCTTTTTATCTTGATGAAGTCCCAATAGTTCATTTTTACCCTTGCATCCCTTGCCTTTGGTGATGTTTCTAGGAAGAAATTGCTGTGGCTAAGGTCGAAGAGGTTGCTGCCTCTGTTCTCCTCTAGGATTTTGATGGATTCCTCTCTCAAATTCAGGTCTTTTATCCATTTGGAGTCTATTTTTGTGTGTGTTGCAATGAAATGGTCCAGTTTCATTCTTCTGCATATGACTGTCCAATTTCCCCAGCGCCATTTGATGAAGAGACTGACTTTTTTCCTTTGGACATTCTTTTCTGCTTTGTCTAAGATTTAATTGACCGTAGTGTTGAGGGTCCATTTCTGGGCTCTCTATTCTGTTCCATTGATTTATGTGCCTGTTTTTGTGCCAGTACCATACTGTCTTGATGATGACAGCTTTGTGTTGGGGTGTGTTATCAAAGGAACGAGACTGAGACAAAGTGAAAGTTATGCAAAGTTTTATTCTATGCCAAGCATTAGAAGTCAGACTGACCGGCCAGGGCTGCCTCCGAAGAGAGCGACCCCCTCCCGATCTCACAGGCTGGTTTTATAGGGCATAACTGCAGACCCAAGGTATGTGGATTCTATTGTTAAGGTGTTTACTCCCAGAATCGATACCCAGAACCAATACCAGGAAGTACTGGGGCATTTATTCCCAGAATGAAGTCCATGGATGTAAACAACAATATGGCTACCTAGGCAATACGGAGTCACTCTGGCTAAGCAGGCCCTAATAGTTAAACAAGTTTTAACATTAAATTGGCCCTAACACTTTGTAATAGAGCTTGAAGTCTGGAATTGTGATGCCGCCAGCTTTGGTTTTCCTTTTCAACATCCCTCTGCATACTCATGGTCTCTTCTGGTTCCATATAAACTTTAGGATTATTTGTTCCCTTTCTTTGAAAAACGTTGATGGTATTTTGATAGGGATTGCCTTAAGTGTATAGATTGCTCTAGGTAGCATAGACATTTTCACAATATTTGTTCTTCCAATCCATGAGCATGGAAGATTTTTCCATTTCTTTGTGTCTTCCCCAATTTCTTTTCTTTTTTCAAGATTTTATTTATTTATTTGACAGAGAGAGAGATCACAAGTAGGCAGAAAGACAGGCAGAGAGAGGGCTAAGCAGGCTTCAAGTCTGCTGGGGTGCAGCTGCACACCAGAAGTAATGTGTTCTGTGTGAGTAGTAAGTGACTTCCAGAGGGGAAACACAATAGGGAAGAGTTCAAGTTTTCCTTAGTAGGAGAGAAAAAGAAAGAGTTCTTCCCTTACGGGTATCCATCAGGAAAGCTATAAAAAATAAAGGATTAAAGTGTTTATTCCCAGGGAGTGTGACTAGGAAGGAGGTGGGATAGAGCAGGAGGCCCCTGCTTTTTATTATAAACTCTAATCTCTCTCTTTTTTAAAACCTCACAAATAGGGGCACTTGGGTGGCTCAGATGGTTAAATGTCTGCTGCTCAGGTCATAATCTTCAGGTCCTGGGATCAAACCCTAGGTAGGGCTCCTGGCTTAGCAGGGAGTCTGTTTCTCCCTCTCCCTATGCCTCTCCCCCTGCCCATGCTCTCTCTATCTCTCTGTCTCAAATGAATAAATAAAATCTTTAAAAAATATATTGAGTTATAAATTATAAACTATAGAATTCACTCTTTTAAAATGTAAAATAAAAAAAACACATATGTATATTTGATTTTTTTTAAGGGTGGGGCTACAAAAAAATATAACAGAGAGGCTGGTGCATCCCCCTCCAGGGTCAAGTTCAATCCCCCAAGGTGGGGTGGGACTGTTTTTTAAATGTTATGTGTTCAGGTGAGGCCTGTACTGCAGGCAGCCAGGCTGATTGGAGAGTAAAATAGGAGGGAACTGTTCAAGTTTTAATCTTGCTTCCAGACCATTCTGTTTTGGGAAAAACAGGGCCTGCTAACATCTGCAGCCTGGTTCAGTTGTTCCCCAGTGTCAAATTAAGCCAGACAGAATCCCTGGGCTTTGGAGGAATAGAAGCAGGTAGGGACCAACTAACCTTCCTCTACCCTCTTCCTCCTGGAACAAATGATTGGCTGGTACCCAAGACTCTTTCTCCTGGGGCCCATTCCCACCCCATCCCTTCCCAAACCTCAGCACCCATGGGGGCCAACTCTGTTAGGTCTCTGATTCTGAAGCTGCCTGCAGAGAAAATACCCTGGGGCAAGTGGAATCACAAGTTAGGATTATTAGAACTTTGAGGAAGCATTTTAAAAGGAAAATAACATATAGATTCCATCAAAATAAAAAATATTAGCAGACATGGAGCACTGGGTGTGGTGCAAAAACAATGAACACTATTACGCTGAAAATGAACAAATAAAAAAATATTAGCAGAGATCAACAAATAATTTTAAATCAGCCTAATTTTAAATTTAGGGAAAAGTGAAAGGTATGATGGCTAGAAACAGAAGTATTATTCAGATATTAATCTATATAGCAGATGTCCCAGAAAGAGAAAAAAATTAAAATGAAAAGAGGACTTATTTGAAGAAATACTGGATATTAGTTACCTAGAATTTTATTTATTTATTTTTTTTTAGTTACCTAGAATTTTAGAAAGGTGGTAAGCCTCAGGTTGATAGGGCTCAGAGAGTGCAAAGAGGAAGGATAATAACAAATTCACATGCAGATATACTACAGGATAATTCAAGAATATTAATAATGGGATAATAGTAAAGAGTAGTGATAGAAAATAATTTAGGACATATAACTTTATACCTAGCCAAATAGAAGGGCATGATAAAAAAATATATATATCCTCATGCAGTTACGGCCTCTAAAGAGATGCTGCACTAAAAACCTACATTGGAGAGCTTTGGATGACATACTTAAAAAGAAGAAGGGTAGTATATCCAGGAGAGACCACAAAATAAATGAAGAAAAAATAAATAAATAAAATATATTATTTTAAATAAATAAAATATTAATTAAAAAATAAATGAAGGAAACAATCAAACAGAAAAATGCACCAAGGAAGAAAGAGAGGTTGTTCAAGAAGACGACTTTGGGACATGGGGAGGACTCTCAATAATACACTCAGAGAAACAAGAGAACCAAAGCAAGATGCTCTGAAGAGAAACACTCAGAGAATAGCAAAAAACCAAAGCAAAACAAAAAACCTCCTGGAAAATAAAACATGATAGCAGAAATGAAAAGCTTACTGGAAACTTTTAAGAGATAAAGAAATTTTCTAGAAAGCAGAAGAGATAGAAGTGAAAATTGGGAAAGAAAAAAAAGTCAGAAATCTAGAGGACCAGTCCAGAAGGTCCAAGCTTAATAACACAAGGAGAGGGCGCCTGGGTGGCTCAGTGGTTTAAGCCGCTGCCTTCGGCTCAGGTCATGATCTCAGGGTCCTGGGATCGAGTCCCACGTCTGGCTCTCTGCTCTGAAGGGAGCCTGCTTCCCTCTCACTCTCTCTGCCTGCCTCTCTGCCTACTTGTGATCTCTCTCTGTGTCAAATAAATAAATAAAATCTTAAAAAAAAATAACACAAGGAGGACAGAGAAAAATGGAGGGAAGGAAATTATCAGCAAAATTTTTAAAAATTTTAAATTAAATTTGAAAGCACTGACTGACTGAATGCCTACCTTAATGGATAAAACCAGAATCCTACTAAAACACATCATTGTGAAATATCAAACGTGTGACAAGAAAAGATTCTACAGTCTTCTAGAAGGGAGGAGGGGATGTATCATATATAAAGGATTAAAATTGATATGACCTCAGGCTTCTCAAGAGTAACCCTGGAAACCAGAAGGACAATGGGTAATGCTTTCAGAATTTTAAAGAATTTAAAAATTTTTTCCACACTACAATTTTGTACCAGGTCAAATCACCAATTCACGTGACAGTTGAAAAAATGACATTTGCATATGAGAAGTCTCAAAACAATTTACCTTCCACTCACTTTTCTCAGGAAGCTGCTGGAGGATGTCCTCCATCAAAAGGGTAAGCTAAGAAGGATGCAAAAAATGGAGGGAGCAACACAGGACAGCTGCAAAGGGCTAATGGTGGTGGGGATCTCAGGATGCTCTCAGAGCCTTCTGATTTACCTCCGATGGGAGGTAATCAGGTGAGAAGGCTTCAGGAAAGACTTCCCGAGAGGAGATTTAGAATTCAATTCTAGATAAATACAAAGAAAACTAAGACAGTAAGCAAGTAAAAGACGATTATTAACTTCATGGAAAACCAAAATTATTCAAGAAAGTAATCTTAGGATACTACACAGCTTGACCCTGAACTGCGATTGCATAGTGTCTGCTCTGGGACAAAACCATTTTGTGTGACGAGATTCACAATCTCTACGAAGAAATCTCTGGCATCTTGATGACAATCTTGTACTGGGAAAAGAGAAAAACCAAAGAACTGTGATGTGATTAAGACATTCTGGGACGCCAGTTCCTCACACAGCTAGCTGACTGTCAGCCCAGGGTTGAGTGATCTTTAACCAAATATTCTTTTCTTTTTGTGTTGTTAGGTAATTAAAAATCTACACAAAACATCGAAAAGAAAGAAAGCAGTTTTATTATTGAATAGGCATAAACTGGAACATGGACATGGTTGATCACCTGCAAAGAGATTATAAAGTAAGAAATTCTATCCTATGTAAGCAGTCAAGAAGTTATGATCCTTTTTGTTGCTCTATTTTTAGCCATTACATCATACAAGAAAACTTAACAGCAACATTTCCTGTGTATTCTTTAGTAGTTTACCCTAAATTCACCTTTTTCAGAATAAATAAAATAAAATAAAAATTAAAATTAAAATTAAAAATAAAATTTTCTTATTTCTATACAAGTAGATGTCTAGAGGTTAAACTATTACAGTGGCAGGTGCATAGGTAAGCTATCTTTCTGGATGTTTACATTTCAAAGGGATGGCTCCCAGACCTCTTAAAAAAATTCTGAGTTATAAAGTTGATGAAAAGCTAACTCAGGAGGAGGTTTTAAAAAGGTGTACACAGGGCTGTCTGGGTGGCTCAGTCACTTAAGTGTCTGACTCTTGACTTAGACTCAGGTCATGATGTCAGGATTGTGGGATGGAGCCCCACGTAGGGCTCCAAACTGAGGGAAGAGTCTCCTTGATATTCTCTCACTCCTTCTCCCACTGCTCCTACTCCCCGACTTGTTCTCGCTATCTCAAATAAATAAATAATCTTTAAAAAATATAATCATCTAATTATGTGCACGTGTCACCTAGGGAAATAAAAAGGTTTTAAATGGAAGAAACCTGGGCTTGGATTCTGGTTCTGTGACTAAGGCAAGGGCCATAACAGTTCTGGTCACAGTTCTTTCTATTCAGTTGAATAAAAATGGTGTATCCTGTCAGGGCCAGTGTGAGAATTCAGCACCTAATGAACAGCCTAACCACTTGTTTGAATTCAGGCCTCAGTTCTTCACTGAAGTTCCAAGTCAATTTTTACTTATCTCTTCTTTAGAGAAATTCTTATTTGTCCCAAGTGTTAGTGTATCTGTATCCCAACCAGGACAGGAGCTTTTGTGAGCGTGCATTTCCCCTTCACAGTTTTTAGTACAGGGGTTGGTAGATAGAAGGTTTTGTTCTACAAATAAGGATTTGTTAATGGCTATATAATTAATACCCTGTACTTTTGCCAACCTCTCACGCAGTTGTGTCTTCTCCAGGGCTCCTTTTGTCACATCATGGTGCTCCCGTGGGCTTCTTGGGCTGGATATTTCCTCAGGAGAGTCTCTGTCAGCATGTACACAAGTTATTCACATTACTGGGCCTGCGTGTCTGTAGCGGGGACAGCATGAGGCTGTCCCTGTGGGTCTGACTTTAGGAAGATTTTATTCACCCAGATGTTTCCCCTGTGGGTTCATCGTCCGTGCCTTACAATCTCTTTTCCTTGTGCCCGTGAAATATGAATCCCCAAAGAGAGTGTATTCACAAGGTTTCTCATCGTGTTTACGTGGTGGGAATCTCTTAACTGCATTCAGCCTTGAGAGGAGGTCTTGGAAAGCAATGGATAGGGAGATGAAGGAAGTCAAGGGCACCAAAGATCATGAGCATGTAGGTTCTATGAGCCCCTGACGCAGAAGATGAGTGCTTCACTGTTCTCCCTGAGGCAGGCACTGAGTCTGTAACTTGTGCACACGTGTGGTTGGCTATGATCCCCAACTAAACTATGTGACTTAATTGTTTCTGAGGCCACAGACTCTGGTATAGTCTTCATGTAGTGCTGAGCACACAGTAGTTGCTTAAAAGCACTTCTGCCTCATGATGGCAGTGACCCTAAAATGACACTCTGCAGAGTGTTGACATCCTACACTTGGTAGAACAGGACACTCATTACATTGACAGAACACACAACCCCTTGAATTACATAATTTACCAGCATAGTGCTGGGCAGCATCCTTGAGCGCGATTCTGACTGGTGAAGCACTATTCTATGCCTTGGCTCTGTTAGTCTTAACTGCCTCAAACCAGGGAATAATTTAGCTGAGTTGAGGGAAGATGGGTGTGGGAGAAGATTCTGTGGCCCAGGGTCCAAGAAAGGAGGTAAAATGAGATGACAGAGAGGCTCTCCTACGGCTAAGCTAATGCTGCGAAGTTAACAAGTGACTCTCCGGGGCAACTGGTTGGCTCAGTAGGTTAAGCATCTGCCTTCAGCTCAAGTCATGATTCTGGGGTCCTGGGATGGAGCCCTGTGTCAGGCTCCCTGCTCAGTGGGAAGCCTGTTTCTCCTTCTGCTCCTCCCCTTGCTCATGTTTTTTCTCTCTCAAATAAATAAAATCTTAAAAACAAAAAACGAAAAACCAAGTGACTCTTCTGAAACTTTTCCATCCAGCAGTTGGAGCTAGCCACGATCTCACCTTTTTCTCATCAGAAGTTTTCAGTGAGGGGTGCATGAGTGGCTCATTCGGTTGGGTGTCTGCCTTGAGCTCAGGGTATGGTTCCAGGGTCCTGGGATGGAGCACACACCCTACCCATAGTGAGGAATCCCTGTTCAACTAGAAATCTGCTTCTACCTCTCCTTCACCCCTCCCCCCACTCACGCTCTCTCTCGCGCTCTCTCTCTTTTAGCTCACTCTCTGTCTCAAATGAATAAATACAATCTTAAAAAGTTTTTAATTAAAATTTACAACTATGATTTTTATCAAAGAAATCAGTGATGGAGTTTGCCAGATAAAATATCAGGTATCCAGATAAATTTGACTTTCAGATAAACTGTGAATAATTTTCTAGGATAAATATGTTCTGAATATTGCATTGGTACTTACACAAAAAAATCATTCATTATTTAACTGGAATACAAATTTAACTGGGATTCCTGTATTTTTATTTGCTAAATCTGGCAATGCCAGTCAATGAGGAAGAGGATTCATTTCGTGGAAATCCACATTGCAGCTAATTTCCATGGGAGTAACTTTAAGGAGACACAGTCCTTCATTTACACACTAACCATACCACAAAATGCAGACAATTCCTCCTTTAATGTGCTTCATGTTATTTTGATGACTTTCAGGTCAAATTCAGATTCACAGGTACAAGCCCCATTGGCTAGTTTTATCTGTGTAACAGCTGAGGTCTTCTATGTGATAATGACCTTGGATTTGCTCTGAAGCATTAGAAGCCATGTCTCTTGAAGTACTTGGCTCGGGCAAGGACATCATTGCAGAAGTCACAGCTCAGGTCCTGGCTGCTTCTGATGTACTCAGGAGCTCCAGCATAAGCACAGAGTCCACCTGGAATTTTGTGAGATCGGTTAATGCTGATCTTATAGCCCCTCATTTCTCCAGGGTCTCAGAGGTTAACTTAGATTCTCTTTCCTAATTGCTCCTCAGAAGGCAACTGAGGTTTTGGGGAATCTTGTGCAAGGTCTTATATTTGTTCTGATTAATTCCATGCTGTGAAATCACCAAGTCCTGTATTACACTTACCTCTTAGGTACTGATCAGAGTTCCAGGTTGGAAACCTCCTCTGGATTTCTTTGATTCTAACAGTTAAGACCTCGGTTATCTGAGAAACCCGGGACTCGCTGATCCAGGATGTGGGAGCATAAAGACCAGGGTCCTAGAGGGAGAGAGGCAGAGAAAAAACGAGGTAAGCCATGTGGGAGGGTGACAGGACTTAATGGGACAAGCACTGCATTCTTATTTCCCTCCTTTTTTCTCTCCTCCTCCTTTGGGCAAACTAACGCCACCTCTAATCTCCCTGCAGATAAACAGTAAAGCTACAAGGGTTGGGCAAAGGAAGGATGAGCGGACATTTCACAGCTGCTTCATTGTAATGGTGAGGGGAAGAGCTGGAAGCCAAAGGTGATAGAGGGAGTGGTCATACCAGTCTGATGCCCTCCTTCAATGCTGCAAGCACAAGCCTTCCAAATAGGTCAGAAAGGGGTTTTTCTATCTGTACTTGTAATTCTCCTTCCAGATCTTCTGAATGTACTTCTAATTTTTCTTATGCACCTTTGTTGCAACATATTTAGGAGAAATGTCTGACTCTGGAGAATTCTTTCATCTTCAAAGCAGATGGAAGCATCATTTTCCCAAGAACAAGATTTTACAAAGAAGGCAGAGCGCAAAGTGATGCTGACCCTAACGCCGCCCATGTTGCTCTTGGTCCTGGTTCGGCATTTTCCAGCTGCCATGTGACTTTGTAGGAACGACCCTCTCCTTGTAAGTAAGTGGTTACTTCCTCACTTGGAAATGATGGATTGCATGCTTTCCCCCTCATCCCATCCTCATCAGATTATTGGATGAGGCCCCAAGTCAAAAAGATAGAGTATTTGAAAGTACTTTTAAATTGGCAGGTGTCATTCCAAGTACTAATGGGAAGCCAGTTTAAAGATCACTGAGGAATATATTTTCCTAAAAGCTTAAGAAATGACTGTACTACATAAAGCCTTCTCAACTGCTGCAACAATGATGTGAAATGCAATAGAAAAAAATCACTGTGCCACTGTCTCCTTGCTATCACCAATTCCCCCAGTACACAATTAATTCAACTGTGAGGTTAATGCCCAGTTCCCTGGGAGACTTTCTGGGACAACTGAAACCAGGCAGAACTTGTGCAAAAACAAAACTGGATCTTCAGAACTAAGGATTGTGTAGAAAGAAGACAAAGGAGAAGGAATTCAGTATTTGCTAAGAATCTGCCAGATACTAAGCCTGTTTTCACAACATTGCATTGAGTCTTCATTAACAGTTCCAGGAGGCTGGTGTTTCATAGGTGAGGAAACTGAATCCTAGGGAGATTAAATGAGGTCACATGGTAGCAAAATAACAGAGCAAGTATCCAGAATAGGGTACCATGGATAATATCCTGGAAACACAGCACAGCTGATTAGAAACCATGGTTCACGAAGCCATGATGTTGCTACTGGTATGGAGTACCTTTCATTCTGTGTCCCATGGCACTGTGCTCCAGAGTGTCAACAACAACAAATGTGAAGTTGTCCCCTTAGCATTGTGCCATGCAGCACAATAACTGACAGGGGGTTACCTGCACAGCCCCGATGTCATCATGCATGTTGCCCACATTGACCATAATGTTGCCGCCAAGAGACTCCCTGGACAAGACACCAGCAATCACTGCAGGATCCACACAGTACTTTTGGCCAACAGTACGAATCACGGGCTGGTATCTCAAGAGGTATGGCATATCTATTTCAGCCAGCCTTTCAGAAGCACGAACTCCTAATGCAAACACAGAAGGAAGGATGTGGCTGGTATGACTTATGCTGACGTGGGAGCTCAAGAGAAGAGAAATCACATTCCAGGTATCTGGGTCATGGTCTAGGACCAAGAAGTCCTTGCCTCAGTCTGAAATCCCTTGTGGCCATTCCTAGACCTGAGAGTATGATTCTCCTCCTTTAAGCTTGAGTTGGTATCCGCAGAGGCAATGTTCTTTGTGACTGCCAGTGCCCCTTGCTGGTCTCTCAGAGGTTGCTCTGGCCCATGCAGGACAATTCCCTGGGCACAAGCACACTGACTCCATCCTAAGCACCCCAAAGAGAGTTACCCAGTATAATGTACCTGTCCATTAGCTACAATGAGCACCATATATAAAAGAGATATTCTTCCAACCCCTTCAAGAAGTCGTTGGAGAGTTTCCCTGACATATTTGCTCACTCTTGCCCACTAAAGTGGCACTCAAAAACTGCATGAGCTTAAATCTTTGTAAAATAACAAGGATACTGGGCAAAATGAAAACCAATGCTAATTTACCTGGCTAGCCCACTCACCTTGTAAGCATTTTTTGTGGTTTCAAAGTCCTCTCATCCACATTCTATCAACATGAGTTTACAACAAAATTGTAAAGTGAGTATTTTGAACCCCTTTCTGTGGAGGCAGAGGAGAACTAAGTGACTTGTTGAAGAACCAGAGCGCACACTCAACAATGTCTTTGGATTCCATGTCTAGTGCTCTTCCTGCCACTTGGTAGTGTAGGGTTGTGGGAAATAGTGGGAACTGAAGGGGAAAGAGAGGGAGACATGGGTGTGGGGTATCAAGGGAAGGGGCAAAATCCTGTTAAAGCCACCCTTGCCAAAAGGAGACATCTTCCGAGAGAAAGAAGAGGAGGGGAGGTGGACAATGAGATCATAACCTACCACAGTAGTTCAGGCCATGACGCTTTCCAATCCCGCAAGAAGCGCCAGGAGTCTCAAAGTTTCGGATATTTCCATAGCATCCCCAGTTGCTGCTTTCAGATAAATCTACAAATTGAGAAATTTTTGGCCTCAGGCATTGAACAGCTTTGATCATCTTCTGTCCACAAATGAAATGCCATTAATAAAAAGAATTTTACCAAAATCAGTAACAACAAGAACTTCACTCTGAACTGAAACACTTTTGAAATTTACAGTACAGTGACTAGGAAATTATCACAGAAACCTCCTCAATACTAAGTTGTGACCTCCTATCCTACAGGCATGAGCAACTGTTGGAGCAGCTATACTCCTCGCAAAAAGCCCTGGACTATCCAGTGCTGTTGAGTTGGGGTCTTGGAATCAAACCAGAGGATCTGTTCCTTGTAAGTAGTCTTCATCCTATATCTTAGGTAAACCCTCTGTACTTCTTCTCCTTCAAATATTCCTGTCTGGCTGGTCTGGTGAGATATTTATGGTTGCTCTAGAGAAACATGTACAAAGCCTGGTCTTTCCCGGGGTCTCAACCCAGACCCAAAGTAAAGACACAGGGACTTGGAGCTGGCTTTCCCTGGATGTGTGTTCTTCTAGATGGGGGTGCCTAAGACAGCAAAGAGGGGAGGACATCTAAGGGGGCACAGGACCAGGTATCCACAGGGGGCTCCCTCTTTCCACTTCTTCCTTTTCAGTCTTTGCTTTTTCATCTCTCTCTCTCTACCTACTGCTATCCTTCCAGGGAGGAGAGATTTTTCACAAAGGCCACTGAAAAAAGGGCATTCCCTAGTATTCACAATTCCAATGAGAAGTACGCATGAGCAGTAACGAGCAGTAACGAGAGCAGTAAGGAGATACCCACAGGGGGCAGGAAGGTGCCCATTGAGAAAATCACCTCACTGTGATAAACCTGTAAGAACTTCTCATTAGATTACTCTTTTTTATTTGTTTTATTCTTTGCTCATATCATCAGATCTTAATGGTTTGCAAGTCTTTGGCGACAAATACATTGCACATCATCATGTGTGTATTGTATGTTCATGTAAATGCCTTTTAAGTTTCTATTTTCTTATTAAGAGCTTCTTGGAGTTGACATCTGAAGGTATTAATATTTTGGAGTAAATGCTTCTACTTTACAAACTTTTGATAAGAAATCTGAAAGAAATGTGGAGAGTGAATGACGTGGTCTTTTACAAGTGTACCGAAAATTAAACAACCCAATGTGTTCTTTTATATTTTTTAATTTGTTTATCTTTATAACTGGTGACAAATACCCTTAATATTGTAATGGGTTGTGTCATTCATTGCTCTCTGCCTCATAGCCACTCCGTGGTCACATTAGATACTCCTTAAAGTTCCATATCCCAAAATTTATTTTAGAAATTTAAAAATACTTGTCAAATAAATGGATCACTCAATGAATGAATGAATGAATGTAAGACCCCATCAGAGAAACCATCAGAATTTAGAGCCAGGAAAAAGTTTGCTTCTCCTGAGGAACTATGCTTCTTCCTTTTTTTTTTTTTTTTTAAATCAAAAGACATGTACTTTTCCATTTTGGTGTGCAAGGAAACTTAAGACCAAATCTGAGGGGCACCTGGATGGCTCAGTGGGTTAAAGCCTCTGCCTTCGGCTCAGGTCATGATCCCAGGGTCCTGGGATCGAGCCCCACATCGGGCTCTCTCCTCCGTGAGGAGCCTGCTTCCTCCTCTCTCTCTGCCTGCCTCTCTGCCTAGTTGTGATTTCTCTCTGTCAAATAAATAAAATATTAAAAAAAAGACCAAATCTGAAATGCAAGCATAGCAATTATGTCAGCTTCAGTGGTTAGCTTAGTCACATGTCCTTGATCCCCTCTGTGATAGTTTACTATTTGAAATTACATTAGTCTTATTATCGTGAACCATCTCAATCCTCCTATGGAAATACATGGTCTATGAATAACTTCAGTAACTACTTTTGGTGAGATTAACAATGATGTATATTTAAAGTCCAGTCTCCAGCAATGCTGGTTTAAACCTACTCCACATTCTGGAGAGCCCCCTCCTTTTGCGGGGCAGCTGGAAAGAGGCCATTCATCAGTGGCTGTTAGTAAGTCCAGTATTTATTGGACAACTTAAAAGAAAAACAACATTTTCAGCGCAGTTGCAAGTATCAGAAATACCATTCTGTTCCTATGCTTATCCTTCCCATCTCCAAGGTCAAATGGGAAAAATTAAATATACTCACCAGTAAGGGCAAGAAGACCCAGAAGCAGCCACAGCACAGACATTTTGATGAGCTGGATCTACAGGTCATAAAATGATTTTAGAATAGAAATTAGTTTGAAGACGTAATAACATCCATTATCATCATAACAATATGTAATGTTTCTATGAAAAGAGGTAAAAAAAGAAAAGGAAAGAGTAAGTTTCCCCATGTCTGAACTAAGAAAAGTAATGATCTGAATCATAATGAAAAAAGCAAAAGTAAGACTTGTGCTCCATCCATCCTTTGAATCAACTTAAATATGACGAGACTTCTGCTTGGCTCACAGAGACTCACCAGACCATTGAGCTACCGGAGAGAATTATTTCAGAAAGCCAAGGTACTTTGATTCTCAACACTGAGAAACATAGTGACTTGAGTCCAGATCCCGAAAAGCAAATTTTTGGTGCATGTGCCTTATCTCAGTAGTAGAATTTTCCTCATCAAAAGATAATGTGAAAAGGAGAATTTTATATTAGTGTTTCTTTTCATTTGGGTTCTTTTTCTTTCAGTGTAGAGAAAAGGTTACACATTCCTCAGTATCTTGTAACATACTCTGCTTTGGTTGGAGGAAGGAATTGGTAGACCTTTCCTGTTGCCCTAATCCCCGAGCCTGGGAATCTCAGACCGTTTTGGCCACCTTGAGCCATTCTCCACATTCCCCTTCTGCAAAACTCCTGTGCAGGAGAAAACCTAGTCAAATCCCCAAAAGTCAGGTCATGAGCAGGATTAAACTCATATGGTGCTCGCTAGATGGAAGAAGTGGTGACTGGTCAATGGCATGCATTTGCACTCACTCATTTTTCTCTCTTTCTCATCCAACCATTTCTTTAACCACCCTCCATGGGTACAAAGAGCCTTGGTTCTCCCACTAGCTACCAAATGAATACACAAATGTCAAACAGAATACGTTGTAGTTGGCCCCAGGCAATGCTGGAGGATCTGGCTTCCTACCCCCAAAGCCTCCACTTCCCCCAACCCCCCACTGCAGAGTGGTCCCAACCTCTCCCTGGGTCTGGAGAGCCTGGCTACCTATCATTTTGAATTATTACTGTCATTATAAGTAGGCGTAGGCATATAAAGCCGGTACTTGGTACTTTCTCACCTCCTTTGCTTCAAGGTTATTCTTATGACTATTTCCTTCCAAATATCCAGAAGGAGATTTTGTCTCAAGATAAAGCAAAGGTATCAAGGAATTCATTTAAATTACATCTTATACCAAGCAGTTATGTGCTTCTCAGATATATGGCCATGTTTTTGTTGTTGTTGTTTTTTGTTTTGTTTTTCTTCCCTACAATGTTGAAATGGTCTACCTGATTTCCCTTAGTTGAGCATAAGATGCCATGCTCAGTCCCAACACCAGAAAGGTACAGGAACATGGAATTTTAGCTGGGTCTGCAGAAATTCTCATGCTCAATCACCGGACAAGAACCATTGATTCAACATCCACTGAGCCACCATCCCCAGCCCTGCCATATTGACTGAGAGAGGACACTCAATCCCAGGAAAGATAATGGAGAAAGAGCCACTTAGGCACAGAAAAAGCTTATATAGACGGGAAATTTGATCTTTCCAGAGGCTTTTTCCTGGCTTTATGGAAAGAATCCTGTAGAAGAGAGCGCGGCTGGCACCCAGACACTAAACCCAGAGTCTTTTACTTGTTGCTGCTTTCCCAGAGAACAGAAATACTTCCTCTTGGAAACCCAAGTGGAAAAGTACTTCTACTTCATGATGAAAGCTACCTCATGTTCCAAGATGGAACTAAGAGCTCTGTTGAAAAGAGTCTATGTAATCCCATGTGTCAATTACTTAGAAACACAGAGTTCCTTTTTGTCACGTTTTAATTACATCAGGAAAAAGCAAGAAATGACAATGGAAATAAACACAGGATGTTGAAGCAACTCAAGCTCTGTGGGCCAACTTTATAGATGTCACAAAACTCTCTGTGTTTTGAAGGGACTGTTGAGGCATGGGGGGAACGTGCTCAGGGAGTGTCCACTGGTTACCTGTGACTGAACTCTTAATGTCCCTGTGGCTCCATGCACTTGAAACTATTATTAGAAAGTCAGACCAAGACAGTGCAGTGCTCATAATGCCAAGCACAGTGTCTCTGGTGGCATCCCTCTTCTCCCTTCCTAGAGAGTAAAACAGTGACAAGCAGCACAGGGGTGTCAACAAGCCTGCTGAGCACAGGGGAAACAGACAACCTAAGCATCCCTTGGGGCCAGTTCAAGTCCCTGGTGGCCTCTACCCACTTTCCCTCCACCGAGGACTTTGTCATTCCCAAAGCATCATTTAGATTTGTAAGGTGTAATAGACCATTTACTCCTCCCTTAAATTATTTTCCTGGAAGAGATGAAAATAAAGGTCTTTGGTCTTTAATCTCACCACAGAACTCCTGTTCCTTTTCCAGGAATGCTCTCCTAGGTCTTCACCAGAACCCTTAAACCATAGTCACTCCACATCCTTAGGACCCTCCAACCAGCCTGGAAAATGCGCTGCATTTCCATAACCTGAGGTGTTAATGTGTCCCTGTCCCATCGTGGTCTCCCATTTGATCCTGAAAGAACTGAGGACTGCTCTACACATGCACATAGGTCTCCCACTCCACACTCTCTGCTCACTCTGCTTTTACTGCTAACTGGTCTCTCCATCTGCTTGCTCCTTGTGGGCTGATAGGCCTTTCCAGCAGCATCTCATCTTAATTGTCCACCCTCTTGCTGCCCCATCCTTACCCTCCCTCCTCACACACAGCAACACCCCAGCCCATTGCCCTGTGGATGGCTATGCGCCAAAATGTCCTAAATTAAAATGGTAGCAGTGACAGTCACAAATAATAAATGTTTCTGCCACTGTGGTCGTGTTTTCTTGAGAAAAATCTAAAGGCTCCTTCTGAATTCACTCTTTGGCAGAGTTATGTGGTTTGTGGAAATTGACGTTTCCTGAATTTGGATTGGGAGCAGATTATAAGCCCCAAAGTTCTTGGAGTTGTGATAGCTTCTCTTCACTCCCTGCAGGCAAATCCTTTCCTTCTTTCCATAAAGCCTCTGTGCCTGTTCTCCTCACTTCGTCCATCTGGGATTCCCAGAGTTGAGAACTCCAGGAATTCTCCTCTCCTGTGCTAGGACCTGTCCCAGGAATATCCCTTTCTGAACAAAATCAAATCAACGAGACCATGGCTTCTCTGTTCCATCCAAGACTCCTGAAGTTCATCTATCCTTTTACTCTGCCAGGCCTCAGCTGTTAGACATGTGGGCCTTTGTCCCTTTAGAGCTTCCAGAGAAAATAGCATATCACGCAAAGAACATGAGGTTAATGTACTGTTGGCAGGAGAGGAGGGTGGTGGAGAGATTGCTATCTGGCAAAATGCCAATTCCTCAATCCTTTGGCTTTGAATTCACAGCAAAGACATCCCATTCAGTCTATTACAGCTTCTGTTAAAGGCACATATATTTCTATTCTTTTGCACATGTTCACAAATCCAAAAGTAACCATATACTTGCATTAACAGAAATCTAGGTTTTTATAAGTATTATAATGAACAGGAAAAAAATCATCCATCATCTACATAACATTTTATAACTTGGGCTTTCCTTGCAAGGTCCTTAAGTTTTATCCTACTCCAAATTGTCTTGTTTACTTGGCAGCAAAGACACAATCATCACCAACTGATCACCACAGACTGAATCTTCCAAGCTCAATAAGCCTGAACGTAAGTCACCAGTCTGTCTTACACTCACCTGTCTTCTGTTACCTCTTGTCTTCAGAGGCTGTCAGTCTGCAGTGCTTTATATAGAGTCCCTGTCCTGCTTCCTCTTCTTAAAAGTGTTGACTTCATCCTTTTATGAAAAGATTTATGGCTAAGTCTTACAAGTTATAGTAATAATCACAATAATTACAAATACTTTGAACTTATATAGGGCTTTTTATTCAAGAATGTCCTGGCATTTTGCAAACATTAACCAACTAGTTCCCTACCAGAACCTTGGAAGGCAGATCATTGTTTGTAGATTCATGTTGGTGATTTCAATCCAACATTCACTTTTATTTGCACCAGTTTCTAAGAATAAAGACAGGTAAGAAAAGAAGGAAGAAAGGAAGGAGGGAAAAAGGAAGAAGGAAAAGAGGGAGGGAAGGAGGAAGGGAGGGAGGGAGATAATGTGGGAGGGAGGAAGGAAGGAAGAAAGGAAGAAAGGAGAAAGGGAGGAAGGAAGGAGGAAGAAGGGAGGGAAGGAAGGAAGGGGGGGGGAAGAAATTGAATTTGGAATGTCAAAAACTTATTCTTTTTTTTTTTTTAAGATTTTTTATTTATTTATTTGACAGCTAGAGATCACAAGTAGGGAGAGAGGCAGGCATAGAGAGAGAGGAGGAAGCAGGCTCCCCGCCAAGCAGAGAGCCCGATGCGGGGCTCGATCCCAGGACCCTGGAACCATGACCTGAGCCGAAGGCAGAAGCTTTAACCCACTGAGCCACCCAGGTGCCCCAAAAACATATTCTTGATCTGTATTTCAGGCAAGTAGAACCACACCTTAGACAGGCTGAATGATCTTCTTTTATACATGTTTAGTACATACAGTTTGTCCCTAAATGTCTACCTCAATAAATACTTTGAGAGGTTTTATACGAAGTTTCCAGGAAGGATTCTTTGCCCTAGATTGCCCAAGAAAGGAGTTTCAAAACTAAAAGAGGGAACCCTTTCTTTCACCAATCACACCCTTTGCCCATCTCTACCGAATGACTTGATTTTTCCCCCAACACAGCCTGAATGTTTGCTTTATGCCTTCTTTCTATAGGCTCTTTCCCCTGCCTGAAAAACCCTTAGGGACAGGGACAGGGACTTTGTCTCATTTGTCCTTAAAACCCCACCACCTAACACCCTTCCTGACACATAGGAAATACTCAAACCCAACGCCCCCATTTATTTATTAAATTATTACTTATCACAGCAGGAACTTAACAGAATTTGTTGTTTTTTTTTACAGAGTACAATTTTCTTTTTTTATTTTTTTTTAAAGATTTTATTTATTTATTTGACAGAGAGAGATCACAAGTAGGAAGAGAGGCAGGCAGAGAGAGAGAGGAGGAAGCAGGCTCCCTGCTGAGCAGAGAGCCCGATGCGGGACTCGATCCCAGGACCCTGAGATCATGACCTGAGCCGAAGGCAGCGGCTTAAACCACTGAGCCACCCAGGCGCCCCTCTTTTTTTTTTTTTTTTAGTTGACATAAATGTTATATTAGTTTCCAGCGTATGGCACAGCGAATTGGTGATTCTGTATATTATGTGATGCTCACGCTAATTTGTTTCCTATAAACCTCTTGTCTTCTCCCCCTGCCGCCACCCTGCCACAATTAGAATCTAAGCCCTGAACAGTGACCTCGGCTGCTTCATTATGACTGGCTGCTCAGAGCCCAAATAAGAGCCTGGAACATTATAGTGTTCAGTAAATATCTGTTGAATCAGTCAAGGCGTGCAGAACTCCTACAACCTCACACAAGATTCAGATTGGGTCCCCAGCGCCAGGCCCCAGGGTAAGCTAGTATTGATTATGTTCCATGCAGCTCTGCGGATATTTCTACCACTGTTATCTGTGACACTATTTTTTATTATTATTATTTTTTTTCGGTCTGTTCAGCCTGAAAATAACTTGAGAGCAAAGACTGGGGTTTTTTTTTTTTTTCCTGTATCCCCTAAATGGCACATAGGAGATATGTTTCAATTCAATAAATGTTTATGGAAAGAATAAACAAATGAATTAAAGAACACTTAGGACATGGGAAATCACTGACTGGCATTTGCAGGTCAGACTTTGGGGATTAGGATTTTGTTGCTCTCTATCAATGGCTGAGATGATGAAGTAAGGGAGCAGGGCACTGTGAGCAAGGATCCAGACCTGGACACCCAGGGTGTACCTGACCTTTGAATCTGGGGAGGAAGATATGAGAATGCAGGTCTCCTCTCTCTTGTTGGCAGAGTTAGAATAAAACGCAGAGCAGTAATGTGCTCCATTAAAAACCATATCCCTACCCTAAACTGGAATCCTCTCCCTTTATTTTGTCTAGCACACACTAGCGACTAAAATGTATTACAGCATGAGGAAATGACCCCATCTGCCAAAGCACCATGTCACCAGGGCTGATCTAACTCAGTGCCCATGTTCATGTCCTCGAAGTTTCTCCCTGAAGGGCAACCAGCATGTTGCCAAGCAACAGCTCCACAGAAATGATGCCTATCTAAGCCTCAGGCTTATTCAGTCCTCAGCCAGTGCCCATATGGACACTTCCTTCCAAAATCCTGGTGTACATCAGTAGGGGAGGTGGTGAGAGTATCAAAAAAAAAAAAAAAAAAAAAAAAGCTTGCTGCACTTAGACTTGAGTGAGACTAAACAAACAGCTCAAGATATTCCCTGTCCTGCCCCCACAGCCAGGAGAGCAATGAGTGCCCTTATAATTCTGATGCCAGTTCTGACCTGTTTTTTGTTTTGTTTTGTTTCCCATACCAGGCAATTCTGTGACACCAGCTGGGTGTCCTACAATTCAGCTCAATTCCAACATTGTCTACCTGGAGACAACATCAGATTGCAGTTAACAGCTCAGTCCTCAGAGACTGCCCCCACCCCATGTCAGACACCAATCACAAGACCTGGTTGTCACCTGTGCTTCTGACCAATAGGCTATAAATTCGAGGTTCTGAAGACCTCTCCTTAGGGTCAATTAATTGGCTTACAGATCTCAGAGAAACATTTTATAGTGCCTAGTTTACTGGTTTATTGTAAAACGATGTAACTTAAGAACCAGATGGAGGGGTTTCATAGGGCAGGGTTTAGGGACAGGGTATGGACCTTCTGTGCTCTCTCCATACACACGACTGGCCCTGAATCTCCATGTTCACCAATCCCTTCCTCTTGGGTTGTTCTTATGGAGGCATTACTTAGCCATGACTGATTAAATCACTGGCCATGGACCTTGAACTCAATCTCGAGCCTCCCTCCCTTACCCAGAGTTTGGGATGGAGGGGGATTGAAAATTCCAACCCTTTAATCACAAATTAGTGTCTCCCACCCCACAACCCAGGCCCCATCCTCTGGAGCTTTCCAAAATCCACCTGGTTAACATAATAAAAAGCACCTTTATTTTTCTTATCCCTTGGGAAATTCCAAGCATTTTAGGAGCTGTGTACCAGGAATAGGGGGAATAGGGATTAAGACCAAATATATATTTGTTATTTTTGTTTTAGTAATCCAGTCATGTCTTTATAAAAATTGGAAGAGATACCAAGATGCATGCATGCAGACAAAAGGCCATTTGAAGACACAGCAAGAGGGTAGCCATCTGCAAGCCAGGAGGCAAGGAGGAATCAGGGGAATCCCAATCAGCCAACAACTCGATTTCAGACCCTCCAAAATGTGACAGAATAAATGTATGTTGTTGGAGCTCAAATATATATTTCTCATAACAAATCACAATAGCATGCTCCCTCACCTCACTCCCACCACAGCCTTACTTCACAGACACAGGATCTTCTCAACATGAGTTTGTGCCTTAAATGAATTTAGCTTTCTTACTCTTACTTTAAGGCTGGGTTGTGCATAGTATCTCTCCAAAGGAACACAAATCAATTGATAAAAGCCCCGAAAACAAAGAGATAGCTTACAGGAAATTACATTGAGAGGTACCAAAATAGAATCATTCTGCACAACACCAAACTTCCTAAAAATCCTCTTTGCCCATCCGTCTCTCCAAAGTTCCAGAAAGTGTATGTTCTCAACCATATTTTTCCTCTAAAATGTCTCCTAAACAATATTCTTTTCCCCATCCTTCTTTCCTCCTGGTGCCTCTTGGCATTTTCTAATAATCTAGTAAAATAATAAATATTACAAGATTCTGTTGCATATAGGTTTAAAGCATTTACTGAGCAAATTGTAGAGTGTCCTGATTAGATGGGGGCCCAGCAGTATGGGCAGTAAAAGAATTCACCCAAGGCAGAACAAAGAAGATAGAAGTTAGTTGAATACACTGCAAGGGAGCAGCAGGCAGGACAACAAAGGAGAGATTGTCTGCCAGGAGGAGGTGGTAAAGGGCCACAGTTTTAGGATGGGGTAAGGGAGTATGGGGGGGAGGGGGGGATACCTGGAGGGAGGTCTTCAGGCTTGATCAATGTTGCCTTTTGGCAAGCTATTTAACATCAAGATAGTTGGGAGATTCCTGGTGGGATGTCACAATTCTATCAAGCGTCTTTGTTAGTGAGATTTAGGTTCAGAAGAAATTTAACTATATTTACATTTCCTTCTATCTCAGCCCCTTCAGTTTTGTGTATGGAGGGGAGGCCTTGAGGAACTGAGTTATTTGCCTCTGGAAATTATCAATAGCACAAGGCAACTTCTTTGTTTGTAGATCTCTAGGACATTTGTAAACCAAGGGGAACTATTTGTTTCTCGTTTATGGTGATCAGGGGTGCCTGAGGAATGTTATACACACTACCGAGGGGAGTGGGTGGAGAGGGGGTGCAAGGTGCCAGCTTTTGCTTTGTCCTCAGCCAGCCTCCTGCTCCCTCATCACCAATGACTGTTTTTGTGTCATAATGGTAGAGGTAAGTATTTGCGACAGAGACCACCTGGCCCATAAGTCTGCCTGAGCCTTTAAGAAAAAGCTTGCCAGGGTGCCTAGGTGGCTCAGTTGGTTAAGCAACTGCCTCCAGCTCAGGTCATGATCCTGGAGTCCTGGGATCAAGTTCCCCATTGGGCTCCCTACTTAGCGGAAGTCTGGTTCTCCTCTGACCCTCCCCCATCTCATTCTCTCTCTCTCTCTCAATCTCTCTCATTCTCTCTCTTTCAAATAAATAAATAAAATCTTTA
Source organism: Meles meles (assembly GCF_922984935.1). Taxonomy (NCBI): domain Eukaryota; kingdom Metazoa; phylum Chordata; class Mammalia; order Carnivora; family Mustelidae; genus Meles; species Meles meles. Next base: position 28,210,442 of record NC_060081.1, read on the forward strand.
AAAAAAAAAAAAAAGCTTGCCAACCCCTGGTCTATAATCTCCATTTGGTCTGAGGAACTAAAACAAAAAATGCAGCTAGAGAGAAAAAATCAAGTAGCTGCACAGGAGGAATGAAGAAGGAATAATTGAAGAGAGTCTTGACAACATCCTAAATCAAAGTTCCAAATGACCTTGAGGTCCAACCACATTCCTGTTCTCAAGTTCAGCTGAGGCACCTCAATTGAATTATATTAAATTCCTCTTATTATTTAAAGTAGTTTGAGTTGGGATAATGATATCTGCAACTAAACGGTACTACTATTTAATTTACCCACTTATTCAGCTCTCATTCATTCATTCAAAAATTTTATAAAGAGCTTATTCTGTGTCAGACACAATGCTGGGACCACAGTGATGAACAGCACAGCTATGGCCCCTGCCCTTAAAAAGCATATATTCTAATATAATTAGTTAGATTTCAGGTGCCTGTAAGATATCAAAGTAAAGATGTCACAGTGGCATTTGGAGCTCATCTGGGAGTCATTGCCACACAGAGGAAGTAAAGACAGGGAAATAGAAAACATTGCCTAGGAAGAAAGTGTCCAGTGGGAATTGAAGTATGCCCTTTAGCAGTCCCTGAGGAACCCGAATATTTAGGGACTGAGGAAAAGAAAAACAGCCGGAAAAGGAGCCCAAAAAGGAGAGACTGTAGGGAAAGGGAAAACAAATAGAGTATTGTTAAAAAGAAAAAAGAGGTCCAAAATGGAATTGCTTATATTAAGCCCCATCAAGACTTAATACCTAATATAACTGCAGTTTCAGCCTCTCCCAGGAGTGGAATTTTAAACCAACCAGTCTGGAGTTTCCCAGATCAGCACTAATGGGGTCATCTGCATGATAATATCCCCTGCTCTTTTCCCTCAGGGAAGGTGACCCGACATTATTTTTCCTAATTATTTTCTTGTCTCACCCTTCCTCCCTATAAATGCCTTCCATTTTATGCAACGCCTCAGAGCACCTTTCAGTTTGTCAGAGGAAATGCTGCCAGATTCATGAACTGTTGAATAAAGTTGGTTAGATCTTTAAATTTACTCAGTTGAATTTTTGTTCTTTAATGGTATGGTATCATGGAAGCCAAGGAGTATATGGTATGTTTGTCAAATGCTGTTGAGAAGACAATACTGAAATGAGATTATTGCATTTAGCTACATGGAGGTCTCTCAATATCAGGCAAGAGTAATCTTGATACAGGTGTACCAGGATTACCAGGATTCATTCTGTTGTAAGTAACTGAAAATTTGACTCAGTAAATATTTATTAACTTACATACCAGGATGCTCAGAGGTAGGCTAAGTTTCAGAGAGAGTTTGATTCAACAGTTCAACAAGGTCCTTCAACATGCAATTTTCTGTCATTTCATTCTGCTTTCTTTCTTTCTTCTTTTTTTAAATTGGAATAGAATTGACATACAATGTTACAATCATTTCAAGTGTACAACATAGCGATTCTCTACACATTATGCTATGCTCATCACAAGTGTAGCTACCATCTGTCACCACACAACACTATTAGAATACCATTGACTATATTCCTTATGCTATGCTTTCATCCCTGTGAGTCACTCATTCCATAACTGGAAGCCTGTACCTCCCACACTCTTCTTCACCCATTTTGCCCATCCCTCCACACCCCTCCTCTCTGATAACCATCAGTGTGTTCTCTGTATTTACGGATCTGTTTCTGTTTTTTGGTTTGTTCATTTGTTTTGTTTTTTTAGATTCCACATATATGTGAAGTCATATGATATTTGTCTTTCTCTGTCTGACATATTTCACTTAGCATAAAATCCTCCAGATCCACCCACGTTGTCACAAACGGCATGATCTCACTCCTTTTTACATCTGAGTAATATTCCATTGTGTGTGTATACACACACATATACACACAAACACATACATATCACATCTTCTTTATCCATTCATTATCGATGAACAGTTAGGTTTCTTTCATACCTTGACTATCATAAATAATGCTGCAATAAACATAGGGGTGCTTTATATCTTTACAAATCAATGTTTTCTTTTTCTTTGGGCAAATATCCAGTACTCCACTCTGCTTTCTTCAGTGTCAGCTGTTGTGTCCGAGTTTTCGCGTCCGAGGGACCACCAAGGAGCCAACACCAATGCAATCACACGAGGGTTTATTCGACAAGCTTAAGCTTGGGCCCAAGTATACCCGACACAGCGGAGTAGGGACCTGGACCCCGAGCTTAGTTAAGGCAGGGATATTTATGGGTTCCTGTTGCTAAAGCAGGGATTCCCCCTGCTTTGGGTGGGGGAAAGTTCAGCCATTGGGCATAGGGGTCTGAGATGGCTGCCGGAACTAAGATGGCTGTACTTATGCTAAGGCTAAACCTGAGGTGGGATGGCCTTGATTTTTCTCGGCCTCCACATCAGCCTCATCCTAATGCTTTCTGTCTCCCCTACACACCACCCAAGATGGCTTCCAACAATTCCCAGGGTTCATACTTTCTCATTCAAATCTAGAGGAGGGAGAGAATCACTTTAGCAACTTTCTCAGAAAAGTGAGATGAGGTGCTAACTGGACTGAGTTGTAGACGCAAAGGGGGAGTATTTATTATTTACTTATACAACAGGGACTATGAAGACATCTCTGAACACTAACAGGAGGGACCCAGCAGAGGAAGATCTTGAAAATGCTTCAAGGGAGTAAAAAATGGAGTAGTCAACTTGAAGATGACTGAGAGTAGCATTCAGAGTTCATGCCAGGGGTTGGATGGGAAAGGAAAGCAGAGTGTCTGAAAGTAAGAACTTTGAGGACTCTGGGTGACCTTTGGCTAATTAATCTCTTTGAGCCTGTTTCCTTGGCTGTTAAAATGGTGGTAACCTCACAAGGAGGCTTTAAGGATTATAATGAGATAATGCTTGTGAAAGACAATGGTATTTTTGGCATTCTTTATAACTTCTCCTTTCCAGCTCCAATCAACACTACCAATTCATTTTAAGGTAGGGACAAACATTTGGACATAGCAACTCAGTAAAGAAAAGGAGGAGGGAAAAGGGAGAAAGACTGACAGAAATTTGTATTTGTAAAGCCTTTTTCATCTAAGAACTTCCAAATTACTTACTGGAATCTTCAACTAAGTCCTGTGGAACTCTCCGAGGTGGCTATTAAACAAGTCCTGCTCACAAGGAGACTGACTGCCAACAATGCTGTCAGCAGCGTCCTCTTCTCAGATAAAGGAGGGGCCAAGATGTCATTATGCCTAATCATTTTTGACAGCTTTACTAGGCTAGGGACAATTATGGCCAGGAACAGATGCCAGGAAAGTGCTGGTTTTGGACACCACTGATGTGCTGAATTGTTTTTAAGTAGAAGAATATGGAAATATGGGTGGTATTTTTTCGAGTTATCTCAGTCCTAGGGTATTGTTATTGGCATCCAGCGCCCCCTTGAGAAAATGCTGTTGACTTCATTCAGTAGGGCCTTCAGCTGTGCCAGTCCTCTGAGTTTTATGCTATTGTATGTGTTCAAGCCCGGGAATGCTCCTGGTGGCCTCTTATAAGAAGTAACTGGATGGGGCAGATGCTTCAGTGTGTTCTGCTAATCTTTCCTAGGGAAAAAATTGGCAGCTTTTCTTGCCCTCCCCTGAGTCTGGTCCTAGACACAGTTTTGGAGTACAGTCTCAGAGCATGTACCCAGTACATACGATATGACAAACACTCACTTGGTAGGCAAGCTCACAAGGGCTTTCTGTTTCCATATCCTGGAAACATCTTTGTAGTATGTTAATGAGATTAAAGTGCAAAACTGATCTGATGTGCACTATAGAATCTTTATATTCATTTGAAGAGACCCTAGGATCATATAAACCTTATCATTGCTCTTCACCATATGTTAGCTGAAACATCAGGAACAACAAAATCTGTGCAATTTCTTTTCATACACTGAACACAGAATTTACAGATTTTTTAAAATTTCTTTTCACACTGTATGATGCCATCCTTAGAAACAAAAGTCTATATGTCACGCCAAGCATTATCATTACAAAAAACTACATCTTCCAGTTTTCATTAAAGTCAATGAAGGGGGACGTTCGGTGGCTCAATTAAGCCTCTGCCTTCTGCTCAGGTCATGATCTCAGGGTCCTGGGATCAAGCCCTACGTGGGGCTGCCTGCTCAGTGGGGAGTCTGCTTCGCTCTCTCCTTCTGCCCCTTCCACCTGCTTGTGCTCTTGCTCTCTCTCTCAAATAAATAAATAAAATCTTTTTTTAAAAAAAAATCTTTAAAAATTAAATAAAAAAATAAAGTCAACAAAGGAAAGCAATAATTGAAATTTCAGTGTAAGAGAAATTCAACTACCTAAAACTATCAGATGGGAAAATGGTGCCATGTCTAAATACACTGCTGGTTGCAGCAAAGACCACTCAAAATCTTGCTGCTATTCTTGTGCAGAATTGCTGGAGAAGAAGCAGGTTGATCTCTCTTGCTCATGAGAAACCTCTTGCCAAATTTATGGCTTAGAGAGAGTTGACTTTTTCTAAATGTCAAACCTCAGTTTATTGAGAGATTTGACCATGTTTGTCTTTTTCTGTGGAAAAAATCCTCTATTTTGCATTCCAACTTTTTATCTTTGGCTTGGCACATCCCTGAATTGTGAAATTCCCTTGTGCATTGAGAACAATGATTTAATACCAATTTGTAAATGTGTGGGTAATTATATAAATTTAGATATGTAAACACACATCTTTTATTGACTTTCCCCTTACAACAAATAAAATGTCCAAGTACTTTTCAATTGTCACATGAGCCTGAAATTAATTTTGCCTGAAAGCATTTGGGGTATTAACTGTGAAGGAAGCCTGGATCTTTAATGTGTTTTTAGTTTCTTCTGATTTATGAAGAAAAAGATTGGAATTATGAACCTGGTACAAGTTTTTTTGTGTATTTTCAGTTTATATTCATATGATGTCTTTTCTCTAATAAGTGTAAAGTAAAATACTGACCCCATGTAACAACAACAACAAAATATAACACAAAATCAAGGCAAAAAAATAAATGCCTAGGCTAACCTTGGAGAGAGGCAAGTAGAGGAAGCAAGGAACAATGTTATTCCTTACAAAATATTTCTGATTTCTGCCCACTGATTAAATAAATGTTTACTTAGTGACTACAGTGGACCAGCCACTGGACTACAGGCCAGGAATAAAATAAGACAGTCTCTGCCTTCAAGAAGCTCTCTGTCATAGCGTTAACGTGCTTTTTCCTAAGTTCCTTTGTTCAAAGGGGCTAAATTGATGGCTCCTCCTGAAGCCACATTAAACCTTTCATGTGCTGATCATAAAACTCCATAGAATTCATCAGCCATCCAGCAACAAAATTATGAGGCAATGCTAAGTAAATTCTTTATTGTCCAAAGGCATGGAAGAGTGAGACAAATAAAACTGTCTTATCCAGGAACCAGTAAAACTTTTAGATACTGTGATTCATGCAATTTGTTTAAAATATCCCAAATATGGGAAAATGCCCAAGGGATCACTGTCACACCTCACAGTTGTGGATTACTTCCCAGGGTATAAAATACTTTCACATGTGCAGGCATAACCATTACCCATATTTTATAGATGAGCAAACTATGAAATTCAGTAATTAAATGACTTGTCTGGGTTACCAAATTACCAACAGGTCAATGGTTGATTAAGATAGACTTGTTTGCTTTCAATCTTTTTGTCCTGTGACTCCTCAGAGAACATAGGGTTCCTCTCTTGGGGAATACCATGATTTGGGAACCAGCATCAGTCAAGGCCCCAAAACGTTGCTTTTTATGTGGGCAGAATGGTCCACCATGATATAGAGGTGATTATCCTCAGATGGTGACGAGGAACCCAGGGATAGGATACATCCCTACCAAGGCTGGAGAGATTACCATTGCCTTAGGTCAGGAAATGGAGCTGTGTGTCCTATACTTTTGGGATTTGTATTCAGGAATGGAGGAGATTGGATGCTCTCTACAGCTTCTGTAGAAGAGCATGGAACTTCTGTGGTTATTACCTGAAGTCAGATGATGGGGGAAGCCCAGATCACAGAGTCATCAATACCAAGTATGTAAGCTCCACCCCGGTTGAACTGCCATTTTGTTGTAAAACTTAAATTGACTCTGCCCATGCCCTCCCCCCACAACCCCCAGGGGAACTTACTTAAAAACAAGTCCCAGAAACCAGTCCCACGTAACAAAGTCCAAATACAAGGGTGGGTCAGGCCAGGTGGAGGTATTCAATCAGTGGGGGTGCATACTGTCTCCTAGCTACCAAGGAGTATGGGTCCCCGACCTTTGGGAGCCTTTTGGCGCCAATCCTAACCAAGGTGTGATAGGCTAAATGGAATGTCTGCTAGGGTAAATTGTAATTCGTTTGGTCACCTAGCATGACTGTGCAGCTTTCTCTGTGTGTTACAATTTCATTGGCCACCTGTGCATGGCCAGGCCCAACCACATGGCCTTTGCTCTATAAAAGTTATTCTGGAAAGCAGGGAGGGGTCGCCCTCTCTGTAAGAGGTGCGGCCCTGGCCGGCCAGTTTGATTCCTGATGTTTGGTGCGAAATAAAGCTTTGCTTGACCTTTGCTTTGTATCAGTCTCACTCCTTTAATCAAGGACCCATTATTGGGGTACCAATTTTGGGGGGAACCTAACAAGTTGACTGTGGAAATACTGAAATGGAGGCTTATCTCAGTATTAGGATTTGTTTGCCTTGAGAAGCAAAGGCCTGAGTGTCAGGAGCCATTAGCAGCCAAAAATTCCAAGCCACTAGGGTCTCTTTAACAGTGGCCACTTGTCTAATCAAAAGAAATCAGGAAATCCTATAATTCACAGGTAATCCTTTGAGATATAATTGCCTGATATCTTTTTTTCTGATTTTTTAAATTGTTTTATGTTATTCACCACACAGTACACATTAGTTTTTAATGTAGTGTTCCATGATTCATTGTTTGCATGTAACACCCAGTGCTCTATGCAATATGTGCCCTCCTTAATACCCATCACTGGGCTAACCCCGAATCACTGAGGAAATGTTGAAAAAGAAAAGCAAATCTGGTTGCATCACATTGCCTGACTTCAAGCTATATTACAAAGCTGTGATCACCAAGACAGGATGGTACTGGCACAAAAACAGACACATACACTAATGGAATAGAATAGAGAGCCCGGGTATGGATGCTCAACTCTATGGTCAACTAATCTTCGACAAAGCAGGAAAAAATATCCAATGGAAGAAAGACAGTCTCTTCAATAAATGGAACTGTCTGATATCTATATCAGAAGGAGCCTGTTGAAGGCTCCTAGGTCTTCTTATCCCACTGGCTCTGAATTAATTTTAATTTAGGTTGAGACATGCCAATTGGCTATTATGCCTTACGATCCTCAAATTAATAATTTATTATGGGATCCACTACACTTGTGGAAATGAGTGTTATTACATTATTTAACTCTATTTGGTTCTCCTTTATATCTCCCCGCCTTTTTTTCTTTTGCTGAGACTTTTTTCATTAAGTAGCTTCCTCAGCATGGAGTCCAATGTAGGACTTGAATTCACAACCCTGAGATCAAGACCTGAGCTGAGACTGGGAGAGTCAGACGCTTAACTGACTGAGCCACCCAGGTGCCCCAGATTCTTTCCATTTGTTTACATGTATCTGCAATTGATGAAGCACTTAGAAATCTTTGTCAGATTAAAAAAAAAACCAATAAAATAAAAGCAACAACATTAAAAAAAGAGAAATCTTTATCAGATAAGTCTAACATCTCTGTCATCTGAATATTGGTATCTGTTGATTGCCTTTTTGCATTGAGTTGGAGATATTACTGGTCCTTGAAATCATGAGTGACTTTTCAATTGAAACTTGGACATTCGAGGTACTATGTATGAAACTAGTTCTTACCTAAACGTGTTTAACTAGCTTCCTCTGACATTGCTCCAAAAGGCGAAGGGGGAGGTACCACATTATTACCACTAGGTGGGGATGGAAGGCCAGGTCCCCCACTGTCAGTGTAAGGCTGTGAGGTCTGGTTAACCAGCCAGCCACCTTGCTCAGCCTTCATATCCATTTGCCTTCTAGAGAGGATCCATGACCACACCACACAATTCCCATTGGTGGTATTTGCATGGTCGCTCATTCTCCTACTCTCAAAGATTGAGATCAAGGGAAGCTTAGATGCTGAAGTGTTAAATAAAAAATTATAGTAAGCCACAAACGTGGTCATGGAGGTGTTTCTAAATCACGTAGAAGGGGTTGGGGCTTCCCAGTGAGGCCTAGAGAAACTTCCTAGTTCCTCACAAGAAAACTGTCAAAAGCTGAGGAATGGTGCCTGACTGGGAAATTATGCTAAGTTTGGCTGACTTTATGACATAGATCCCTAGCAAAAATCAGGGATGTTCTGTGTAAAAACTATGTATAGATAGTTTTATTTTAAATGCACACCTAAATTTAGTTAACCTCAGTATTGGCTTATAAATCATGACATGTATCCTGTCCCATACATACAAAAGACCACTTTGAAGTTCCTGGTTGTGAGCTTATTACTACTACTACTCTAAACACTGACTCCCTGCATCAGAACTCCTCAGGCCAAAGCTCTAGTTTCTAGCACTCATCATAGTTTATAATCCTCCTGGAATTTAGACATTAAATATCTAATTAGCACCTTTTTGTTTCTAAGTCTAAACTCTAAATATTCTTGTAGCTCTACTATCAAAAAGCAAACAACCAGGATCTTTGTTCAACAGTTAACTACCACATGATCTTGGGCAAATTTCTGAGTCTCTTCCTTTGTCTGTAAAATGGGAATAAAAACAGTACCTATTTCATAGGGTTGTTGTGGGAATTCTTTGAGAGGAAATATTTGTAAAATATCAGCACGATGTTGGCACAGTTAACTTATCACAATGCCAGGCATATAAATGTTAATTGTATTTTAAAAAAAAGAGAATCTAGGGACGCCTGGGTGGCTCAGTTGGTTAAGCGGCTGCCTTCGGCTCAGGTCATGATCCCAGCATCCTGGGATCGAGTCCCACATCGGGCTCCTTGCTCAGCGGGGAGCCTGCTTCTGCCTCTGCCTATGCCTGCCACTCTGTCTGCCAGTGCTTGCTCGCTCTCTCTCCCTCTCTCTCTCTGACAAATAAATAAATTAAAAAAAATCTTAAAAAAAAATAAAAAAATAAAAAAAGAGAATCTAACAATCATAAATTTTATAAAGATCTAATTGGCTTTATTCAGCAATTCGTGAATTAGGCAGCATCCAGTCTAACAGATAAAAAGGAGTTCCAGAGAGCTACACCAGGTGAGAGATTTTTTTTATATGATTTAAAAAACATTTTTTATAAACATATAATGTATTATTAGCCCCGGGGTACAGGTTTGTGAATCGCCAGGTTTACACACTTCACAGCACTCACCATAGCACATTCCCTCCCCAATGTCCACAACCCCACCACCCTCTCCCTACCCCCCCTACCCCCAACCCCCCTTCAGTTTGTTTTGTGGCATTAAGAGTCTCTTATGATTTGTCTCCCTCCTGGTCCTGTCTGGTTTCATTTATTCTTTTCCTACCCCCAAACCCCCCATGTTGTATCCAGGTGAGAGATTTTTCTGGACCAAAGTGAGCAGAAACAAGGAAGTTATACTGGGCATTTGCTGGTGGTTAAAGCAGGGTTATCCCTTATATGGAGCAAAGGGACATTTTGGAGCTGGGTCAGGTAACTTTGCTGAGCAGGCAAACACTGATTGGTTTTCCAATGCCTTCCTCTCCTGAGTGAGCTAAGCATAGAAACTTAGTTAAGTTTTGGCTTGTTGAGGGTGCCTGGTTGGCTCAGTGGGTTAAAATTTTGGCCTGTTGACATTGGGCTTAAAATGAGCCATTCCATCTTGGACCTAATCTAGTTACTTTAACAGTTGTTACATATAAATACATTGTTAGAAAGGCTAAATGGTATGTAAATAATAAAAGCAGAATAGTGCATGATCTGGTTCTTACCTAAACGTGTTTTAACTAGCTTCCTCTGACATTGCTCCAAAAGGTGAAGGGGGAGGTACCACGTTATTACCACTAGGTGGGGATGGAAGGCATCTATCTATCTATCTATCTATCTATCTACCTATCTATCTATCTATAGATATAGATATATATATAGAGAGAGAATATACATGCAATAATAGAATATATTATCTGTTATATATTTATATATTCTATTTTACACTCTATTTTTTTAGATCAGTGGTTTTTAGTGGCTGCTCATTAAAATTGCCTGGGGTGCTTTAAAAACAGCAGGATGCCCATGGCGCATTCTAGGTCAATGACACCAGAATCTCTGGGCAAGGGCCCAGGCATCAGTACCCTTTGAAGTTCCCCAGCTGTGGTAGGCAGAATAATGACCTCCCAAAGAAGTCCATGTTCTAATCCTTGTAACCTGTGACATGTTTTCTGTAAGTGTGTTACACAGCAGAAGGGAATCAAGGTAGCAGATGGAATTAAGATTGCTAATCAACCGACATTAAAGTAGGTAACCTACTATCCTGGATTATCCAGGTGGGCCCAATGTGTCATCACCAAGCCCTTTAAATGTGGAAGAGGGACATGGAAGAAAATGTCAGAGCAACATGATGTGTGGTTCCACAAGTCATAGATGCTTTAGAAGATGGAGGAGGGTGCCATGGGCCAGGGAAGGAGTCTGTCTAGAGAAGCTGGAAAAAGCAAGAAAATGGATTCTTTATAGAGCCTCCAGAAGGACAGTGGCCTTGCTGACACTTGGATTTTAGCTCAGTGAGTCCCATTTCTGACTTCTGACCCCCTACAACAGTTAGGTAATAAACTTGTTTTAGGTCACCGGGTCTACAGTAACTTTTAGGCAACAACTGAAATGGATACATGCATCCAAGTTTAACAGCTACAGCTGCAGTTTTTGTTGGCTCATGGCCATCATTTGCCAAAGTCATTTTTCCATCTTTCTAGATGTGACTTCTCCTGAGAGAAAGGGACTTATCTCAACCGTTTCCAGTTCTCCTTTACTTTTTTCCCTAAATTAAAAAAAATTGAGATCTACTTTATTATTTTTACGATTTTATTTATTTGACAGACAGAAATCACAAATAGGCAGAGAGATAGGCAGAGAGGGAGAGAGAGAGCAGCAGGCTCCCCACTAAACAGAGAGCCTGATGAGGGGCTCCATCCCAGGACCCCAGGATCATGACCTGAGCTGAAGGCAGAGGCTTTAACCCACTGAGCCAGTCAGGCGCCCCTGAGATCTACTTTACATATAATGCTGCACAAGCCTAGGGTGTAGGTGTTGATTTGATAGATTTATAGGTTGTGATATTATTACTACTATAGTTTTAGCCAAAACCTCTGTGATATCACATACTTATTTCTCTTTTGTGGTGAGAACGATTAAGATCTAGTCTCTTAGCAATATTGATGTATACAATACATATTGGTGACTATAATTGCTATGCTGTGTGTTAGATCTTCAGAACTTATTCATCTTCTGATTGCAGGTTTGTGCCCTTTAACATCTCCCAAATTACCCCAGCCCCTAGTAACCACTGTTCTATTCTGTTTCTAGGATATTTGGTTTTTAGATTGCACATATAAGTGATATTGTATGATATTTGTCTTTGTCGGACTTATCTCAGTAAGCTTAATGCTCTTAAGATCATCCATGTTGTCCAAATGGCAGACTTTCCTTTTTATGGCTAAGGAATATTTGTGTGTGTGTGTGTGTGTGTGTGTGTGTGTGTGTGTGTGTGTGAGAGAGAGACGTCTAATTTATCTACTTATCTATTGACAGAATTTAGGTCATTTCCATATCTTGGCTATTGTGAATAATGCTGCAATAAACATGGGATTGCAGGTTTTCAACATCTTGCTTTCATTCCTTTGGATATATACCTAGAAGTGGGGTTGATGAATCATATGGTAGTCTATTTTTCTTTCTTTCTTTTTATTTTTTTAAGATTTTTTTTATTCATGAGAGACACAGATTGAGAGAGAGGTGGGGACAGAGGGCGAAGCAGGAAGTCCAACACAAGACTTGATCCCAGAACTCTGGTATCATGACCTGAGCCAAAGGCAGACAGATGCCCAACTGACTGAGTCACCCAGGCACCCACATTTCTCTTTTCTGTTTATAGTAGCCCCATACATAGTGTAGAGCCCAGTGTGGGGCTTGAACTTATGATCCTGAGATCAAGACCTGAGCCAAGATCAAGAGTTGGACACAAACAACTGAGAGCCAGGTGCCCCATTTGCTCTATTTTTAAATAGAACTTTTTTTTCGTTTTTTAGGAAACTGAATCCTGTTGTCCATAGTGGCTATGCCAGATTACATTCCCATTAACACTGTACAATCCTTGCCACATCCTATCTCCATATCCTTGTCAGCACTCATTATCACTTGTCTTCTTGATGATAGCCATTCTAACAGGTGTGATGTGATGTCTTATTGCTGTTTCTTATTTTGTTTTCAGTTGTTCTTTATTTTTCACTGAAGCACAATGTTATGTTTCAGGTGTACAACATATTGACTAAACAAGTCTATACCTTACACTAGGCTCACCATAAGCATAGCTGCCATCTGTCCCACACAACATTATTTCAATACTATTGACTCTATTTCCTATGCTCTATTTTTTTTTTTTTTTTTGGTCAGAGAGCGAGAGAGAGAGCGAGCACAGGCAGACAGAATGGCAGGTAGAGGCAGAGGAAGAAGCAGGCTCCCTGCTGAGCAAGGAGCCCAATGTGGGACTCGATCCCAGGACACTGGGATCATGACCTGAGATGAAGGCAGCTGCTTAACCAACTGAGCCACCCAGGCATCCCTATGCTCTACCTTTTATCTCCATGACTTATTCATTCCATTTCATTGTGGTTTTGATTTGTCTTTCCCTTATGGTTAGTAATGTTAAGTATATTTTCATTTATTGTTTGCCACTATGAATGTCTTTCTTCTATTCAATCATTCTTCCTATTTTTAATTGGATTGCTTGGGTTTTTTGTTTGTTTGTTTGTTACTGAACTGTAGGAGTTCTTTTCATATACTTTGGATATTAACCCCTTATCTAGTATGTTTGCAAACATTTTCTCCCACTTCATAAGTTGCCTTTTCATTTTATAAATAATTTCTTTTGCTGTGTAGAAGCCTTTGAATTTGATGTAGTCCCCTTTCTTTTGTTGCTTATGTTTTTTGGTGTCTTATTCAAATAAATTATGGTCAAGACCAATGTCAAGAAATTTTCTTCCTGTTTTCTTGGAGTTTTAAAGTACCAGGTCTTACATTTAAGACTTTCTTCTGTTTTGGGTTTATTTTGGTGTGTGGTGTAAGATAAGGGTCCAATTTCCTTTTTCTGCATGTGGTTGTCCAGTTTTTGCAACACCATTTGTTGGAGAGACCATTTTTTCCACATTGAGCATTCTTGGTTCTTATGTCAAATATTAGTTGATCACATATGCAGGATTTTATTTCTTGGCTCTCTATTCAATTCTATTGGTCTAGTTGTTTATTTTTATGCCGGTGCCATACTGATATAATTACTAAAGCTTTGTAGTATAGTTTGAAATAAGGAAATGTGATGGCTCTAACTTTGTTCTTATTTCTCAAGATTTCTTGGCCTATTTGGAGTCTTCTGTTGCTCTATACAGAATTTTAGATTTTTTTTCTGTTTCTGTGAAATACGCCATTGATATTTTGATAGAATTGCATTAACTGAAATTAATTAATTACAAATGGATGGAATGCACATTTTTAAAAAGTATTTTCCACACCCAATGGAGGCTCAAACTCAGTACTCTAAAATCAAGAGTCACATGCTCTACAACTGAGCCAGGCAAGCGCCCTGGATAGTGTGACTATTCTAACAATTCTTCCAATTCATGAACATGGGATATCTTTCCATCTGTTTGTGTCTTCAATTTTTCTCATCGAAGTCATGGTTTTCATTGTACAGATTTTTCACTTCCCTAATTAAATTCATTCCTATGATTAGTTTTTGCTGCTATTTTGATGGGATAATTTTCTTTTTCAGATATTTCATTGTTATAGAAGCATAACTGATTTCTCTGTGTTAATTTTTATATCATGTAACTTTACGGAATTTGTTGCATAGTTCCAACAGTTTTTTGGTTGACTTTGGGATTTTTTAAAAATAAAAAATAGTGTCACCTATAAATGGTAACAATTTTAATTGTTCCTTTCTGAATCGATGTTTTTTCTTTGTCTTGCCCAATTGTTCTAGCTAGCCTTCCAGTACTAAGTTGAATAAGAATAGTGATAATGGGCATGTCTTGTTCCTAATGTTATAGGAAAAACCTTAAATCTTCCACTGTTGAGTATGTTAGCCATGGACTTGTCCTACATGTCTTTTATTACATTGAGATACATTCCTTCTGTAGACAATTTGTTAAGAGTTCCTCTCTTGAAAGAATGTTGTATTCTGTCACATGCCTTTTCTCATCTATTGGGATGATGAAAATGTTGGGATATAGTTTCTTCTAACAGACCAAAATACCTAAATCTAGTGTATGGCTTGTTCTAGTCTCCTGCCTATTCACATTCTATTTTTTTCCCTCTTTTTTCAATGAACTTCTTATCAACTCCTTCTTTAAAATATTCAAATTTCATCATTACTGTCATATTCCATCGTTTCATGGTATGACTGTAAAGATAAGTTTTTCTTTCCTTAAAAATTTGGGAGGTAGATTATTCTAACAGACCAAAATAAACCCAAAATCTAGGGTGTGGGTATGTGTTATTCACCACCCTGACCCTAACCTTTATTTTCCTTTTTTCCCCCTCTTTCTCTTGCCCCCAGTTTCAGGTCTTTTCTGATTTGTTTAGTATGTATTTTTCTGTGGTAGTTGTTACCCTTTTAGCATTTTGTTCTCTCATTCATCTATTCTTTTCTGGACAAATGACAAAATGGAAAAAAACTCACCCCCAAAAAAGAACAAGAGGGGCACCTGGGTGGCTTAGTGGGTTAAAGCCTCTGCTTTGGCTCAGGTCATGATCCCAGGGTCCTGGGATCGAGCCCTACCTCAGGCTCTCTGCTCAGTGGCGTGCCTGCTTCTCCCCCTCTGTCTGCCTGCCTCTCTGTCTACTTGTGATCTCTGAATGTCAAATAAATAAATAAAATCTTAAAAAAAAAAAGAACAAGAGGCAGTACCAACTGCCAGGCACCTAATCAATACAGACATGAGTGAGATGTTGGAACAAAAGTTCATGACAGTAGAGTATATGACAATTATCAAGATATTACCTGGGCTTAAAGAAAGCATAGAAGATACAATAGAATCCCTTTCTGAAGAAATAAAAAAACTAAAATCCAAGTTGAAGTCAGGCTATTGATAAGGTGCAATAAAAAATGGAGGCTCTACCTTCTAGGATAAATGAGGCAGAAGAGAGAATTAGTGATATAGAAGACCAAATGATGGAGAACAAAGAAGCTGAGAAAAAGATAAATAAATACTGGATCCATGAGGGGAGAATTTGAGAGATAAGTGATACTATATTATTAGAATAATTAGGATCCCAGAAGAAGAAAAAGAGAGAGGGGCAGAAGGTATACTGGAGCAAGTTATAGCAGAAAATGTCCCTAGTTTGAGGAAGGAAACAGACATCAAAATCCAGGAAGCACAGAGAATGCCCTCAAAATCAATAAAAATAGGTCAACACCCCCTCATCTAATAGTAAAACTTACAAGTCTCAGAAACAAAGAGAAAATCCTGAAAGTAGCTCTGGACAAGATGTCTGTAACCTAGAAAAGGAGATATATTAGGTTGGCAGCAGACCTATCCACAGAGACCTGGCAGGCCAGAAAGGACTGGCATGATATATTCAGAGCACTAAATGAGAAAAACATGCAGTCAAAAATACTATATCCAGCTAGACTGTCATGGAAAATAGAAGGGGAGATAAAAAGCTTCCAAGACAAACACCAAACCAGCCCTATAGGAAATACTGTAAGGGGTCCTCTAAGCAAAGAGAGAGACTAAAATAACAAAGACCAGAAAGAAACAGAGACAGTATATAGTAAGAGTCACCTTACAGACAATGCAATGGCACTAAATTAATATCTTTCAATAGTTACCCTGAATATAAATGGGCTAAATGCTGTCATCAAAAGACACAGTATATCAGAATGGATAAAAAGGCAAGACCCATAAATAAGCTGTATGCAAGAAACTCATTTTAGACACAAAGACACCTCCAGATTTAAATTGAGAGGGTGGAAAAACCATTTAACATGCTAATGGACATCAAAAGAAAGCTAGTGTGGCAATCCTTATATCAGACAAATTAGATTTTAATCCAAATACTCTAAGATATAAGGAAGGACACTATCATACTTAATGGGTCTATGCAACAGGAAGCTCTAACAATTGTAAATATCTATACCCCTAACAAGAAAGCAGCCAATTATATAAGCCAATTAATAACAAAATCAAAGAAACACATCAACAGTAATATAATAACAGGGGATTTTAACACCCCCCTTATTGAAATGGACAGATATAAGCAAAACATCAGCAAGGAAATAAAGGCTTTAAATGGCACTGGACTAGATGGACTTCACAGATTGGCGCCCAAACAGGGATGAGAAATGAAACAGGAGAAGAAACCCCAATGTGAGTTTTTGCACGGCTGTGTCTTTTTCCCGCTGGTGAGTTGTGGGTACTTATCACAGGGTATGCATAATAGAGATCACAAATGATTATGCCTTGTGTATGCTTGCTGAGATAGCTCCTAAAGGCGGGAGGAGTAAAAGTCAGTGAAAGCCAACTTTTGGAGCTTTCAAAGGTAATTAAAGAACATCGCTCCTCGTTCCCTATGTTAGGGACTTCAGATTTATAGACATGGGAAAAAGTAGGTCATTAGTTAACTTTTGTATGCTAAAGGAAAACCAGTTCCAATTACTATATGGTCTACTTGGACCCTCATTCACTTCATTTTGGAGCCTTTACAAACCCCTGATTTGGAAAGCAATAATGAATGTTCAGGAGAAACTAAAAAAGAGGAACCTGAACATGCCATCCAGGAGGGAAAAGAAATTACAAAGGAATATATCATCATCATAAAGGAATGTATAAAGGAGAATCTCCTCCTCCTCCAATAAAAGAACAAAAAGTGCAAATGGCACTGCCGCCATTGGCTCCTATGAGAAGGCACCATTTAGTGAAAAGGATGAAAAATCCATGCTATCAACCATTCAAAAAGGCCTCCTTGAAGCAAAGCAAATAGGAGACCTAGATGCCTTACATTTTAATTTCCCAGTTATTATTAGAGAACATGTTGCTCCAGGACATGACCCTAACAACCCTAATGGTATCTGTGAGGCCAGGCATGAGCCATTGCCCTTCAAATTATTGAAGGAACTAAAGCAAGCAGTGCAAACCTATGGAGTTAATTCTCCATTTACAACGTGAATCATTCAAGGCATTGCAGAAGGCAATTGACTTATTCCAATTGATTGGTCATTATCAGCAAAAACAGTTCTATCATCAAGTGGGTTCTTGCAATTTAAAACATGGTGGCAAGATCATGCAGAAATAGCAGCTGCCCATAACAGAGGTAATAATGTTCCTATTTCCATGGAGCAGCTTGTGGGCATTGGGCCATGGGCCCGAGTGCAAGATCAGGTACAAATGAATGATCAAGCTGTTGAGCAGCTCTGGCATTGTTGTTTGAGAGCCTGCGAGAGAATAGAATCTTTTTTTTTTTTTTTGAGAATAGAATCTTAAGGAGAGAATTCTCTTCTTTTCAAAAGGTGGTACAAGGTCCAAAGAACCCTATACTGATTTTATTGTGAGTTTACAAGAGGCTATTAAAAAATAAATAATCTTGAGGCTGCTGATACCATTCTTCAGCTGTTGGCTTATGAGAATGCCAATGCTGATTGTAAGAAATTGATAGCATTCTTTAAAGGCAAGGGAACATTGACGGATTGTATTAAGCTATGCCAAGGAGTAGGAAGAGAGACCTATAAAGCTGATTTGTTAGCTCAAGAAATGGCTGTTCTGACCACAGGAAAATTTAAAGGACAATGTTTCAACTGTGGTCAAGCAGGGCATACTAAAGCTCAACGTAGGGAAAAAGGAAAATTCCCTCTGCAAAATGCAAGAAATAAACCACCTGGTCTCTGTCCCAAATGTCAAAAAGGAAACCATTGAGCATGTCAATGTCACTCCAAATTTTGCAAGGATGGATCCCCCCTTCAGGGAAACTTATTTTGGGGCAAGCTCTCAGCCCCAAAAAACAAGGGGCCAATTCTCCCTTAACATGCAGCTTTTTAAACAAATTTATCACTTTAAATTTATTACATGCTATGCCTGGTAGTGCTGGACTAGATATCCCCATTCCCAAAGATTATCTCTTAATGCCTGCCAAGCTTCCCACTAAAATTCCAACCAATATTTTTGGCCCCTTACCATAGGGAACCACTGGGTTACTTTTGGGGAGATCTGGCCTTACATCAAAGGGAGTACTAGTTCACACCGTCATTATTGATTCAGATTATACTGGTGAAATTTCAGTGACGTTAACTACCGTGGCTCCATACCATTTTCAAAAAGG
Organism: Meles meles; assembly: GCF_922984935.1. Classification (NCBI taxonomy): domain Eukaryota; kingdom Metazoa; phylum Chordata; class Mammalia; order Carnivora; family Mustelidae; genus Meles; species Meles meles. The sequence continues at coordinate 28,229,057 of NC_060081.1, forward strand.
AGACTGCATTGCCCAGTTTCTACTTTCACCTTATCTCTAGGATCAGTCTGAAAACAAAGAAACTCTAATGTTTGGAAGCACTGGAAAAACTGGGGCATATTTGACTGAGAAAATTTATCAAGATAAACCAATTTGTCATCTTAAAATACAAGGAAAGGAATTTTCAAGTCTAATTGATACTGGAGCTGATGTCTCTATCATAACTTCATTACACTAGCCTAAAAAATGGCCATATAATTCACCTTCTGTTACTGTTATGGGATTAGGACAGGCTAGCAATGTGTGTCAGAGCTCCAATATTCTTTTCTGTGAAGGCCCTGAGGGTCAAAAGGGTTATCTGCAAGAAGATGTGGTATATATACACAATGAAATACTATGCAGCCATCAAAAGAAATGAAATCTTGCCATTTGCAATGATGTGGATGGAACTAGAGGGTATCATGCTTAGTGAAATAAGCCAATCAGAGAAAGACAACTATCATATGATCTCCCTGATATGAGAAAGTGGAGATGCAACATGGGGGCTTTGGGGTAGGAAAAGAATAAATGAAACAAGATGGGATCAGGAGGGAGACAAACCATAAGAGACTCTAAATCTCACAAAACAAACTGAGGGTTGCTGGAGGGAGGGGGGTCGGAAGAGGGTGGTGGGGTTATGGACATTGGGGAGGGTATGTGCTGTGGTGAGTGCTGTGAAGTGTTTAAACCTGGTGATTCACAGACCTGTACCCCTGGGGATAAAAATACATTATATGTTTATTTAAAAAATTTTTTTAAATTTTAAAAAAAGGGTTATCTAAAACCATATATTGTAGACTTATCCATTAACCTTTGGGGGTGAGATTTACTAAGTCAATGGGGAGCCTCTCTGGTTATACCCTCCCCTAAGGAAGATTCCCAGATTTTTCTCTGAGGGTCACTGCTCCTGAACTCATTAAGTTAAACTGGAAGAATGACAAACCTATTTGGGTGGAGCAGTGGCCCTTAACACAAGAAAAATTACTTACTTTGCAAGCCCTAGTAGAGGAACAGATAAGAAAAGGGCATATTGAAGAATCTCACAGTCGTTGGAATTCATCTGTTATTGAGAAAAAATCAGGAAAATGGAGACTTTTAACAGACCTGCATATGGCTAATTCTGTTATCCAACCCATGAGGTCTCTCCAACCTGGATTGCCTTCACCTAATCCAGTTCCATGCAAATGACCAATAATTATCATAAATTTACAGCATTGCTTTTATACTATACTACTTGCTAAGGAAGACTGTTCCCGTTTTGCTTTTACTATTCCCAGTGGAAATTTAATAGAACCAGCCAAACGATATCAATGGAGAGTTTTACCACAAGGAATGTTAAATAGCCCCACTATCTGTCAGGAGTATGTGGCAAAAGTTATACAGGTGGTCTGAGATCAATTTCCACAAATTTATCTTATCCATTATTTGGATGATATATTATGTGCAGCTCCTGATAACGTACAATTGCAGGATGCATTTAAAATATTTCAATTACAATTTCAAAAATACAAACTAATTATAGCTCTGGAAAAAATACAAGTCACCACACCTTTCTCATATTTGGGGTTCATTATGGACAGGACCTCAATTAAACCACAGAAAGTTCAAATCTGTAGAGATAAAATTACGACCTTGAATGATTTGCAAAAATTATTGGGAAACATTAATTGGATAAGACCTAAAATTGGAATTCCCACTTATGCTTTGCAGCACCTATTTGCCTCTTTAAAGGGAAATCCTAATTTAAACAGCCCTAAGACCCTATTGAAAGAGGCCTTAAGGGGCGCCTGGGTGGCTCAGTGGGTTAAAGCCTCTGCCTTTGGCTTGGGTCATGATCTCAGGGTTCTGGGATTGAGCCCTGTATCAGGCTCTCTGCTCAGCAGGGAGCCTGCTTCCTCCTCTCTCTTTGCCTGCCTCTCTGCCTGCTTGTGATTTCTGTCTGTCAAATAAATAAATAAAATCTTAAAAGAAAAAAGAGGCCTTAAAAGAATTACAAGTTGTTGAAAACCAGATTCAATAAATGCAAAAGGATAGACTCCAACCTGAGATACCATTAGATCTTATTTTTCATACCCCACATACACCAACTGGATTAATTATTCAGGAAGAACTAATCATAGAATGGATTTTTCTTCCAAATAATACTGTTAAAACCCTCACTACCTATATAGACCATATTGGCAGCATTATTCAATTAGGAAGAAAAAAGAACTTGCCAAATACAGGGATATGATCCAAAGGTTCTTATACTGCCTTCAATTAGACACAAATTGAAACAGCATTCCAAAATAATTTAAATTGGCAAGTTGCCCTTAGTGGCTTAACAGGAAATACTTCTTCTCATTATCCCTCTTTACCTGCTGTTTCCTTTCTAAAACATACTGCTTTTGTCCTTCCTAAAATTACTTCTAAAAATCCAATAACAGATGCCCCCACCTACTTTTCTGATGGCTCTGTCAAAGGCAAAGCCTGTTACTATGATCCTACCTCAAAGGTCATATCTACTACCCATCTCTCAGCACAGAAATCAGAATCAATGGCAGCTATTACATTGTTTTAAGATGTTTCTTCTGCATTTAATCTGTTATCTGATTCTTTATATACAGTGTATGTTTTATAGCATATCAAAACTGCTGCTATTTCTAGATATAACGTCTCTCTCCACTCATTATTTCATCATTTACAATCCCTCATTCATCAGCGTTATGCCCTTTCTATGCTACTCATATCTGAAGTCACAAAGTAATGAAATAACTGATTCTCTTTTTTCTCAGCTTTTCAGGAACCTTCCAATTTTCACTCTCTTACACATGTAGACAAAAAGGACTTTGACACAAATTCCCTATCACTAAGGAACAAGCAAATTCTACTGTCCACTCCTGCCCTTCCTGTGCTGCCATCAATCTGCCCACACAGACAGCAGTCATCAACCCACAAGGCATAACAGCCAATGAAATATGGCAGATGGATATTAGCAAATTTCTTTTCAGCATAACAGTATTCATTGTTTTTGCACCACACCCAGTGCTCATGTACCTTATTTGAGCTAAAGTCTCCTTCATTTTTCCTTTCTTTCCAGCAACTCAGGTAAATCCATGATGCTGAGCCCCAGATACCGAGCAATTAGACCCTGGGAACTGCAGTCAGCTCTTAACTGTCCCCTAATTCTCCTTGATTTCTCTCTCTCTTTCTCTTTTCAGTTTGAGGCTTTCTTTAATAACAGGAAAACACGCACACACATCCTTTTTTACCACCTTAACGACATTGAAGTGTACCATTCACGAGCGCTGGGTGTATGCACTGTTGTGTGCTCCACCTTCAGAACGGTTTCATGCTGCGAATGGAGCTCTACCCATGCAGCACTCCCTGCTTCTCCCGCCCCGCCCCCAGCCCCCGGAAACCACCATTTCTATGTTCTACGTCTATAAATTTGACTAATCCGATGCCTCATATAAGTGGAATTATGTAATATTTGCCTTTTGTGACTGGCTTACTTCATGTAACAGTGTTCTCGAGGTCCGTCCTTTTCTAAAGTGGAAAAATGTTCCATTGTGTGTCTCCACCACATTTTGTTGACCCATTCCTCCATCCATGGAGGCACGTTTGGGTTGTCTCTTCCTCTTGGCTCCGGGGAATAACACTGTTCTAAATGTGGGTGTGCAGATATCTCATCCAAGTCCTGCTTTCAGTTCTCTTGGACATAAATGCGGTAGAATTGCTGGGTCACAGAGTAATTTTTTTAACTTTTCAAGGGACCACCATATCATTTTCCCTTATACTGGTACCGTTTTACATTCTGACCAACGGTGCATGGGGCTTCCAATTTCTCCACATCCTCATGACCCCGCTGTCCTTTCCTGGTGTAGCGATAGTAGCTATCTTGATGGGTACGAGACGACAGCTCACCGTGGTTGTGATTTACATTTCTGTCATGACCAAGAAATCCATCTAGTTTTCTAAGGTGGACCTGATGAGCTCCTGAGAGTTGTGCCTCTGGAAACATGAGGGTCACGGTTGAGGTCAGTAGTGCTGAGTTCGCCTCAACTGCTGCTTAGAGAGGCTATTGGTAAGTACATGTCTGTATGAGGCAAAGTGAATAGGTTTGGTTCTCATTTCCATTCAGAGGAATCACAATGGCCAGCAGAGTGACATATTCTTAGGGAAAAATCTCTAGAAGCCAAGATGGTGTAGAAACAAAGAATGGATATTGTTGTTAAATAATTCTTCATGGGTCGCTCACATTTCTACATATCTTTTGTTTTAATGTTCCTCTAATTTTATTTCATTTTTTATTATGTTAGTCACTCTGCACTGAATCATCACTTCTTTTTTTAAAGATTTGTTTATTTATTTATTTGTCAGAGAGAGAGAGAGAGAGAGAGAAGAGCGAGCATGCACGAGCAGGCAGAGGTGGAGAGAGAAGCAGGCTCCCTGCTGAGCAAGGACCCTGATGTGGGGCTCGATCCCAGGACCCAGGGATCATGACCTGAGCCAAAGACAGTGGCTTAATCAACTGAGCCACCCAGGCATCCCTATATCCTCACTTCTTGATATAGTATTCCATGATTCATTGTTTGCATTACAACACCCAGTGCTCCATGCAATCCCTGACCTTCTTAATACCCACCACCAGACTCATCCATCCTCCCAGCCCCCTCCCCTCCAAAACCCTGTTTGTTTCCCGAGTCCATAGTCTCTCATGGTTCTTCTCCCCATCTGACCCATCCCCCTTTAGTTTTCCCTCCCTTCTCGTAATATCATCCTTGCTATTCCTTATGCTCCACAAATAAGTGAAACCATATGGTAACTGTCTTTCTCTGCTTGACTTATTTCACTCAGCGTGATCCCCTCCAGTTCCATCCATGTTGATGTGAATGGTGGGTATTCATCCTTTCTGATAGATACATAACACTCCATTGTATATATGAACCACATATTCTTTATCCATTCATCTGCTGAAAGGCATCTCAGCTCCTTCCACAGTTTGGCTGTTGTGGACATTGTTGATATGAACACTGGGATGCCTGTGGCCCTTCTTTTCACTACATCCATATCTTTCCTATATACTAACAATATAACTGTAGAAAGAAAATTAGGGAATTGACTCCATTTACAATGACACCAAAAACCATAAGATGCCTGGGAATAAACCTAACCAAAGAGGTAAAGGGTCTGTACTTGAGGAACTACAGAACACTCATGAAAGAAATTGAAGAAGGCACAAAAAGATGGAAAAGCATCCCATGCTCATGGATCAGAAGAATAAACACTGTTAGGATGTCTGTGCTGCCCAGAGCAATCTATATTCTTTCAATGCCATCTCGATCAAAATACCAATGGCATTTTTCAAGTACTAGAACAAGCAATCCTAAAATTTGTATGGAACCAGAAAAGGCCCTGAAATTTGTATGGAACCAGAAAAGGCCAAGGAGATGTTGAATCACCAAGGAAATGTTGAAAAAGAAAAAGCTGGGGGCATCAGGTTGCCTGACCTCAAGTTACTTTACAAAGTTGTGATCACCAAGGCAGCATGGTACTGGCACAAAAGCAGACACGTAGATCAATGGAACAGAATAGAGAGCCCAGCTATGGACCTTCAACTCTGTGGTCAATTAATCTTCGACAAAGCAGGAAAAAATATCCAATGGAAAAAAGACAGTCTCTTCAATAAATGGTGCTGGGGAAATTGGACAGCTATGTGTAGAGGAATGAAACCTGGCAATTCTCTTATACCGTACACAAAGATAAACTCTAAATGGATGAAAGACCTCTATGTGAGACAAGAATCCACCAAATCCTAGAGAACATAGGGAGTAACCTCTTCAGCATTGGCCACAGTTCCTTCTTTCGAGACATGTCTCCAAAGACAAGGGAAACAAAAGCAAAAATGAACTTTTGGGACTTCATCAAGATCAAACCTTCTGCACAGCAAAAGAGTCAATAAAACAAAGAGGCAACCCATGGAATGGGAGAAGATATTCGCAGATGACACTGCAGATAAAGGGCTATTATCCAAGATCTATAAAGAACTCCTCAAACTCAACACCCAAAAAACAAATAATCAAGTCAAGAAATGGGCAGAAAACATGAACAGATACTTCTCCAAAGAAAACATACAAATGGCCAACAGACACATGAAAAAATGTTCATCATCATTAGCCATCAGGAAATTCACATCATAACCACATTGGGATACCACCTTACACCAGTTAGAATGACCAGAATCAACAGGACAGGAAACAACAAGAGTTGGAGAGGCTGTGGAGAGAGGAGAACCCTCCTACACTATTGGTGGGAATGCAAGTTGGTGCAGCCACTTTGGAAAATGATGTGAAGATTCCTCAAAAAGTTAAAAATAGAGCTACAGCAGTTGCACTACTGGGTATTTACCCCAAAGTTTCTCTTTGATTTCTAACCAGGCTGAGAGATGTGAGAAAATGAACCAGGTCATGACAGTTCGAAGACTTTCCTCTGAAGCCTGGGCTGGAGGGGTCATGGCCTCTGCTGGGCACATTATCACTAAGTCTCAGCTTCACAGTCTTTTAAACTTTTAAATCCATGGACCACTTTCCTGCCCCAGGGCCTTTGTGCATACAATTTTGCTGTCCAGGACATTGTCCTCTGTTGGCATACCAGTGCCTTCTCATCCCTCAGCTATGGTAAATGTCACTTCTTTGGACAGACCTGCACTGACTACCTGCTCACAGTTGGTCCCCTGCCTCACCCAGAAGGGTCTCTGCTTCTGTGTTTTTCTTATTTCCATCTGAACACTGTCAGTCAATAAGGTTTTTGTTCCTTTGTCGTTCCCACTGGAGTGTAGCTCTGCAGTAACGCGACTGACTCACTGGCCTTGCTCACCCTGGCATCCCTCGCCGGTTCTGGCATACAGTAGGTGCTCAGTGAATGCTTTAGAATGACCAAGGAATGTCTCAGCTGCTGAGACTCCTCCTTCAGATCTGCCAGCAGCCCCAGAAGTGTGATGCCCCACCAGCCCTGGATATGGCTTGTGAGGCCATGCCTTCTGATCTGTGGCTCTCCTGCTAGACGCCCTTTCCCACCCCTCCAGCCGGCAAGTCCCTTTCCTTCCCGCAAGTCCAGCTGGGTTCCCTGGTGTCCTAAAAGGGAACAGAGTACTGGGACATAAGTCCTGACATGGTGACATGTCTGCCTGGGGGAGGGATCAGTGGGAACCAGGGCATCCTCACCTCGGGAGCGCTGGGAGCACTCCAGGGAACGTGGGGACGGTGGTCGTCCCTGCCTTTGTTGGGGGTGGTGCCTCTGTCCTCACGCACGCTGGCCCCTCAGCATGGCAGCGTCCTTCAGCCTGGGCACAGTTTCTTCATCTCTGCGTCCTTTGGACAGGATTCACAGTTTTTCTGTGGATTGTCTTGAATAATCCTCATCTTGTCTGGGTCCTCGGCGGGGCCCGACATCTCTCTGCACCTGCGCACATCTGTTAGGAAGCCCCAGAGCCCGGGGAGGTGGTGGGGCTAGCCGGGAAGTGGACAGTCCCTGCCCACAAGTCATTCCCATTGGACAAGAGGCAGATGATGATGGGTCCCATCATGCAGAGGAGCAGAGGGGACCAAGGGTCGCAGAGGACAGCACCCCCTTGACCCAGATGACTGGAAGGGCTTCCTGGCTGAGGTAGGGTTGAAGGTAGGCTGGAAATGGGGGGGTCATGAAGGGGCGGGGCTGGGGATGGAAGCAGCATCTGCACCCCACGGGCCCGTGTGTCTGTGAAGATGAGTCCACCAGAGACAGTGATGTTCAGAGCATCAGGGACCCCAAGGCTCCTCGTCAGTGGTGCGTTGAGGGCGTGCCGCACCCACTTTGGGGAGGAGACTGGTCAGGCTCCTGCACGTGGCCTCCCGGCTCAATCTGGGGACATCTGAGAATCAGAAATAAATGCCACAGGAGTGGACCGTAACCTGTGGAGATATGCCCACTCTGTGATCTGCCAGGTAAGTGAGGCCGAGAAAGCAGAAATTTACCCAAATGGACAAGACTCAACTTCATCTAGGGCCGAGGGGCTGAGCCGCTATATTGCGCTGTGAGGCCTGGAAGACATCGGCTGGACTGGGCAGGCCTGGGGTACAAGCAGAACACGCCGACGTGACCCTGGCAGTGGACGAGGTCTGGGACAGCCGGTTCTCACCAGAGCCCCGTCACGCACTGCACTGCTGCACTGTATTGGCTAAGGGGCATGGTCCGGGCGGCAGGTGCATCCCCGTCCCTCGGAACGCCGTTCCTGCAGCCTCGGTGCGCGGGCTCCGGGATTGCCTGAGCAGAGGCTCTTGGACTGCAAACAGGCGTGCTTCATACCCAACCGTGTCACTTCCTGGGATGCTCCCCGGTTCTGGCGTATTTGTGATTGGGTAGTAAGACTCTCTCCCTTAGGTGCTATCTGCAGAATGATCCTTAGGTTAAAAAAAATGATAATACTAATGGGAAGCCATATTTCTGCCTTGGCACACTGTCCTCTGTGGACGTGGACTGTCCCTAATTACCAGCCCCACTCGCAGTTCGCCCTGGCTAGGCCGCTTTCCTAAGGCAAGCCCTTGGGTGCACGGCTCCAGCAGCCAGGGAAGCAGCTGCCTTAGGGGAATTTCTTTCTTCTGGACACCTTTCCCACTTCCCGAGCAGAGCAGAAAGGTAATGATGAACAGCTGTAGGGAGACGGCTCTTGGAGACCAGTGCAGGGGCAGCCACCGTGGAAGGAATCAGGGACCACTGGTGGGGTCACCGCTCCCGGACCTGGGAGATGAGGAAGCTGCTGGCAGAGCTCCTCACGTGCTCTACAGCCTGGATGGGGGGTCAGGACCGAGCACAACTCTGCACTGCGTGGTGGGCTTCTGAAAACTGCGCGTGTACTCTGGGCGGTGGACAGGGGGACTGCCGTCTGAAAGCCGTCCTGTGTTCCCAAGGGCCCCTTCCCCTTGTTTGGCGTGGAGCCTGATGCCCACCAGCTGGGCTCAGGGTGCTCCAGCTGGGCCCAGCCTGGCAGCCTCCCTTGGGCCAGCGCGCTCTTCCATCCCAGTATTTTGATCCTGCACGACCTCTGGTCATGAGGTCGTCACACTGGGCCTGTCTAACGTGTGTTGTGTACGGACCCCCAAATACTTATTCATATTAACTTCTTCAAAGACCAGACTCTTGAAACAGGATCTTCAATTATTGAGAAGAAAAAAAGGAACCTGACTTTTTAAAAAAAAATTAACAGAAAATTCCAAACATACAAGTAGAGGGAGCCGCATCCCCAACCCCGAGACCCGTCTCTTACCTTCTCTCCACCAACGTGGGTTCTTGCGCATCTGTCCCCCCAACAGCCTGTCTTCCTTCCTAGGAGGAAGGGACATCACCATGGGAACTGGGGGGGCAGCGTCCCCCTCGCTCCCTCCTGACGTGAAGCACTGAACATCTCCGCCTTGTAAGCGGGATTCTCGATTGCTCTTCTGTTACGCACCTGCTTGCACGTGTGCTGTGGTGTCGGAGAGACTGCTTCTGCCCCCAGGACGCGTGGACAAGGAGGTGGCCTTCCAGGCAGGGGCCGAGGGCTCACGGGTGACCCCTGCCGTTCAGGGTGCAGGAGCTGCCGGCACACAGAGCACCCCCTGAGCCCAGCGGTTGTCCGTGACGGCTCCTCTGGGGGCTTCCATGGACGGCTGCCTTCCAGATGTGAAGGTTTGCTGGGGTCCTCTGCCCTGTGAGGCTGGAAACCTGTCCTCATGACTTAGCTCTTTAGTGAAGAACGGATTTTGTCCTGATGAATATTTGTGGCTGCTTCAGCCTGAAAGCTCGCGTCTGTCTTACCTGAAGGCCACTTTACAAATGAAAAAACAGGAGGGTTCGGCAGTGTTCCCTCTGCTCACCACAGTGGAATCGATTGCGGGAAATCCCTTTTCCCCCTTTCTTCCTTATTTACAGAGCCGTGGACTTACTCAGGACAACTAGTCGGCCCAACAAAAGGCTCATTTCCCAGGCTCCCTTGCAGCTGGCTGTCAGCACACGACTAAGTTCTGACCCAGTGCATTTACATGGGATTACGGGAGGTGCTCCTGGAAAAATTTTCGTGCAAACTCTCCCTTCTGCCTCTCCCTCAACCTTCTTCCTCCTCCTTTTTTTCTGTGTGGATCACAGAAGTGATGGCTGGAGATCCAGCAGCTCCCTTGGACGAGGAGGAAACCTTGAAGGTAGAAGCCACAGGTACATAGGCTAGAAGTAGGCTGGGTCAGCACGACCCCGTGGACCGCTGTAATCCTTCCGGACTGCCAACCTGGGCTGTGTTACGTGAGCAGATGTCCCTGTGAGTCTGAGGGAGTCTGTGTGAACCGCTGACCCTCAGCCTCATGAAGGTTGTCACCTCACGTGACTTCTGTTCTTCTGGACGTGACGCGTATTTGGGGTGGGGGTGGACTGGCTTCCGGTTGCTGTCATCAGGGTGATGTCATACTTGGAGCTGAGTGGCCACCTCCCCAGAAGTCAGGACACTCTGGAAAGGGACCGCCTTGTTCCCCCACCTCCACGTGGGTGCTGTGCCTCAACACATGTGGGAAACGTGTGAGCTGGACTCAGAGAAGGGCAAGGGGTCCCCTTGTACTTCGCTTACTCATGTCCCTCCCTCACGTGTGCCCTTCTCTGAGTCATTCTCCCAGTGGCCGTGGGCTGTGTTCACAGCACACGCTCCCGCGTCTACGTCTTCATCGGCAGCTCATGCTCAGGCTCCCAAGGGCTCACGGAACCCTGTTTCTCTACACATACACACCCCAAGTTGTCTTTATTCCTGAATGCAAAGGGAAAGGGAAAGCACCATCACTGACTTTGGAAAGCTTCCCCCTTTGTCTAAATACGAACACGTTAGTCTGGCAGGATGCGGATGATTGGGAAAAATCTAGAAACTGCCGTGTGCGATTTCCAGCTCATGTGTCTCGACACATTATTCTTAATTAATTATATTTTATTGAAGCAATTAGGTGACTGACAACCCCAGTTAAGTGGTAACAAGAAGACCATGTCTTGTCACACGCTAGTGATCAGATGGTGGGGCTGCACGTGCCTGGGGCTGGCGCCGTGCGGGTCGCAGGGGGCAGACGGGCTCGCGAAACCTGCAGGCAGGGCCCTGGGCCATGCACCCTGCCACCCGCCACCTGTTTGCACCTGGTGCCCCCCGCCCCCGGCCAAGGGAAAGAGGCTCCTGCACCCTCCCCACATCCTTCTGCTTCTCTTCTCTTTGTTTTAATATCCGGAAACAGTGAGGACAGCTGTTCCAGCTCCAAACCTGGTGCTTCTCCGGGAAGTTGGGTTAATCTATCTAATTTGATACCTTTCACTCTGTTCCACGTGGTCGAGTGCTTTCCGTCAGGGCGTCAGAGAAATTTCATGCTTCCTGCCTATTCTGAAACAGCCTGTGGTGCTCGGAGCGGCCACGCACCTGGATCAGCCCTGGGGCCCCAGGATGTAACTGGGATTGTGACTGCGGGAGGCATGGGCGTCCTTGACGTGGCCCAGACCGAGGGACAGCGGCCACACGGCGATGGGGTTGCGCGTGGAAATGGCACTGTGTTCTTCAGTCAGATTTCCCTGACCTCAGTGCTGTTTCTTCGGGGAAATGCCGAATGCCTGGGGGTTTCTGGGGTTTGGAGTAGGGTGGCTGTTGTGTTCTTTCGAGGATGAACGTTGTTGAGAAAAACAACCGTTGTTGTTACCGATGTTGTTAATACCCTCATCTCGGCACCTTTCCAGGCTGGTTTTGGTGGTCGGGAGTGGGGTGGTGCTTGAGATCATGCTGAAAGCTCTCAGCCCAGTTGGCTTCTGGCCCTGCCCTCCTGCCTCTCAGCGGCCAACGCCAGGCCCCTTGGCCCGGCCCACCGGCGCCTCCCCATCCCTGTCCCATGAGTTGCCATGTGCTCCCAGAATGCACGTGCCTGGGACACGTTCCAGAAACCACGTGTGCCCATGCACGGCTGCTTCACAGCACGACAATGGCTCCTGATCTAGGAGATGGGCCCGGGGCCCACTTAGGATCTGGGGGACAGGGCACCCCTTGCTCTCGTAAAGATCAAGAACGAGGGAACCGCTCATGGAGTTGCTGTGGGAGGACCACACATGGCCCAGCCATGGCCCTGGGTCCCACATTCATGCCGTTCAGCTGGCAGGTGTCCTCACGTGTGCAGCAGAGGGGAAAACAAAGCCATGGCTGAGATAGGAATTTAATCCTAGGGTCCCTGCAACAGGTCTTTTCCACCACAAGGATCAAGACGAGGCCCGGCAAAAACAAAGGGGCACACTGTTGACCTCTTGTCCCTTGTACTTGTCCCACCCTGGGTCTGCAGCATATCTCCCAGGTCTCCGTCTGGACAGAAGACCTTGCACTTTGCCTCCAGGGCCTCAAGCTCCCGGGAAGGATTTCAGGATTTTCATACCCCGGGACGCAGTTCCCTTGGCAGGAAGGAGTGCACAGGAGGCGGACTGGTTCCTGGATTCGTGCGGGAGCTGATCCGGGGACTCCCCGTGCCGTGGCTGAAGGGGGGCTGGCCTTTTGGGGCAGGTGTCCTGGGGGACTCACACCCTTTGTTCACTGTCAGAAGACAAATGTCATGCGTTGGGAGGGGAGAACATTGACACAGACGGGGTGTTACTGTGTGGGGGCCCATGGCCAGCATGTCTGATCAGAGGGGATCTGAGCGGAGACCGGGCGCCGTCCAGGAGCCAGCCCACAGGAGCCAGAGAAGGAACATTCCAGCAGAGGGATGGGAAGGAGCTCTGAAGGCACAGCATCAGCCCCGGCAGCTGCAAGACACTCCAGAGTGGGCAGTTCAAACACCGGTGTGGAGGGAGCCTGGAAGTCCAGACCAACGTGCTAGCCAGTGTGTTTCCTGGTGAGGACCAGTTCCGGCCCGTAGCCACCCACCGGGGCCGTGTCCTAGCATGGGAGGGAGGATGGTGTCTTCCTCTGTTTTTAAGGGCACTCATCCCACCACGGAGCCCCAGCCCCGTGACCTCGTCGCACCAAATTACCTCCCATTGCCAGGGCTTCACCAGGGCAAGTGTGGGGGACACGAGCGTTCAGCCCTTTGCCACCAGGCTTGGATCCCCACCTGGTTTGCCAGTAATGCCCTGTTGATCCCGGGACCCAACCCCCTCTTCCTGGTTGCACGTGAGACAGACACAGCCCACGCGATCACTCACAAGGGGGCATCCCTCTAGGCGTCCGCGAGAGCCGGTGAAGACACCTAGAGCACAAGGTGGTTGTCACCAACGACGTCTCCCTCCTTCTAGAAGTTTCTTCCCCCAGTTCCTCACGGGGCTGTTCTTGCTCACCATGTTGGGCGCCACTGGAAAGCCAGCTCCCTTGAGGGGCAATCCCTGTGTGTCCACCTGGTGTGACTATACCTCGCCCCCCATGCGCTCCACCACATGTCTACCTCGCTGTGCAGCCGTGTCCTGTACCTGGCTGCCAGCGACCCATAGAGCAGGGCCCCGGCTGCCCTGGCTTGGCACAGGGGAGATGTGTAACCGCTGAGCCCTTCCTCATGGCTCACGAATGGCGGGGAAATGGGGCTCAACCACTTTTACAACATTTTGCTATCTTTTCACAAAGCTGCACATAAACTTCTTTACGAAGTCTCTCCAGAAACCCTACCCCCAGATATAGTCCCAAGAGAGAGGACTGCACAGGTCACAATAAAAAATTTTTAAAATGTGCAGGAAAGTTCCTAGAAGCCTTGGGCTTCCTGACTCCAGATCGGAAGCTGTCCAAGGGCTCACACATAGGAAAATGGGTCAAGGGGCCACAGCATATTCCCGCGGGGTATCCCGGCACATGATGGGGGGAAGGCGTCAGAACAATGTAGATGACCGTCACAGACATTTTGCTGAGACAGAGGCCAGACTCCAAGTGTGCTCGCCGTGTCATTCTACTTCTGGGGAGCTTAGGACTAGGCCAGGCTAATTGTCCTGGTTTTTTACACACTTTGTGTGTTTTAGGATTATTTTAAAGAGGAAATAGGTTAAGAAGCAGGGCTATCGAGCATATCTTGAGCAGGTAGAAGCTGCTGCGAATGAGCGAAGCGAGTCCCCAGAATCCTTCTAGAGAGATCTGGCACTGGTCCAGCTGCCAGCTTCACTGCGGCCGTAAAATGTCATTTAGTTTTTAATATTCCCAGTTTGGAAACTCTGAAAGGGGATCAGTCACCACTCCCAGAGATAAAACATGCAGTGGCTAAGAATACTCAGCATTTCGGAAAACTGATAATCATCATTAATGTTCATGGGCTCACGGCACCACACACCATCCTCGATCAGACCCAATGGTGAGTGTGACTCCACCTCCTTTCCCAGATGAGAACTAGGGAGCTCAGGGAGCGGGAGTGACTTGCTCAAAGGCACACAGCTCAGGGCTCAGTGGGGGATCTAAACCATCTAAGTCCTGGGAACAGCCAGCTGTATCTCAGCAGAGCTTGCTCTAGACTGAGACAGAAGAGTTGGAGTTGTAGGAAAGCCCAGTGATACTTTAATGCCTTTCCTGTAAGTTATTAGGGAAAAGAAGATTATCTTTTGACCATCCATCCACCCACCCATCCATCCACCCATCCGTCTATCCACTCACCCATCATTTTATCCATTCATCCTTTTGTCCATGCATCCACCCTTCCATCCATCCATCCATCCATCTGCCCCTCCCCCCATCCACCCATCCATCCACGCATTCATATATCCATCTCTTCATTCACCTACTCATCCATCTGTCCAGCTGTCCATTTACCATCCATCCTTCTTAGTATTGGGGATTCCGTGACCAATGGAGCCGATGAGGTCCCTGCTTTCATGGATCTGATGTTCTTCTTCACCATCCTGTGTTGTCATCAAAACGGGGAGCCATGTCATGTCCTCGTGAAGCCTCCTGCCTCCCCACCTTTGGGCTCTAGTAGTGAGTCTGATTTTCGAGCTGCATTAGTCACGCCCTCGTGCAAGGAAAAGCTGCATTTGTAGATGTGAAGACCTCAGCAGAGGCCATGCCTGGATAACTGCCAGCACAGCCTTTCGCCTTCTTTACTCTAGTTTTTTTTTTTTTAAGATTTTATTTGTCAGAGAGAGAGCGAGCGAGCACATGCAGACAGAGTGGCTGGTAGAGACAGAGAGAGAAGCAGGCTCCCTGCCGAGCAAGGAGTCGGATGTGGGACTAGATTCCAGGACGCTGGGATCATGACCTGAGCTGAAGGCAGCCGCTTAAACAACTGAGCCACCCAGGCATCCCTCTTTACTCTAGTTTTTAGACAGGCAGTGTTTCTGTGCGGCCAGGCGGCCCAGCTGCAACATGGAGGCTCCGCCGTCGGCTGGGCTGCACTGTGTCACCTGCTTCAGAGATGCCACTGCAGCCATGTCTCAGACGTGGCCCATCGCATGCTCTGCGGCCACACTGACAGCCCATTTCATTAAGCTCTGATGCAGAGCAAGCTTGGAGTTCAAACAAATAAAAATAAAAATGAGCCCTGAGTGCCAGAAGGGAGGGAGTATGTGCATGTTGGGGGATGTGTGGGGACAGACGGGTCAGCGCCGTGGGCGGACCAGAGCAGGCAGCCCGCGGGTGTGCATGGACTGGAGAGAAGCATCAGTGCCCACAGGATGAGGCCGTCAGCACACTCCCTCCTCTGCACGGTCCCGCAGGGGGACCAGGCACAGGGTCACGTCTCAGTACGGGACCGTGGGTCCATCTCTTCACCTCTCCGAGCCTCCCACCTCATCTAGAAAGACGGGATGCAGTCTCCCAGCCCTCGGAGCACAGGGGCCTGCCTATGGCCGATCCTTGTTAGGTCTCTCCTTTCACTCCGCCCAGCAGAGCCCTTGAAGGATGCCTTTTGGCCACTGATCTAATTCGCCCTTGCCTGCAGACAGCGACCCTTTCTGTCGTGGGGCGGCCCCGTGTCTGGTTCATTGCGTAATCCTGCTAGGTAGGTGAATGTCTCTGTCTTCACTCTAGTCTACACTGAGACAAACTGAGGGGAGTCTCAGTGAATGCTGATAGGAAAATCTGGGTCCCCCGGGCCTGACCCAGGATGGCCAGGGCTGGCTCCTGACTGCTCCCCAGAGACAACTGTGCAGTCTGTCCCCAGTGGTGTGGTCAGGAATGGGCACAACACACATCTCTAGTGACAGGCGGGGACTTGAGAGTGACCATAGAAATTCGCAAATGCTGTAGGTGAGCCTCCTTCCCAGTGAGCTGGTTTTTGACATTTGCAAGTGCCCCCTGGCTTGGACTCCTAAAGTCTAGATTCCTTAGCAAAGCATTCGAGGCCCCTCCTGTTTTTCTAACTCAGCTCGAGAAGAAAGAAAAGAGGGCTACAGAGGGGATTGACTGGCTCCCATACCTGGAGCCCCCGTGGTAGGTCATGGTAGAGATGTGCCCAGGTACTCCGACTGTGTCCTCGGACTCAGCTGGCTCCGTCCCTCAGCCTTGTCCGCTCTAACATTGCCCACAGCATCAGCAAACCCAGGGAAATGGCTTTTCTTCTCTGGAAGCTTTAGCCAGAGCTGTGGGGCTACATCTCATGGCCTTGATCTATCTCTTCTTTTCCCCTTGAACTAATTGATCTGGATGGAATGTTCTGGGTGGCCAGGCCTGCGCCCTGGCTGGGGGCAGAGGCAATCCTGCCAAGTCTCTGGGCCAGGGCAGAGGGAGGCTTGGGCCTGACTCTAGAGGAAGGGGTGTGCGTGCAGGGCGGGCCAGACCCCGGGTCGACTGCGTTTCTCCCGCTGTGTCTTTCTCATCCGTTCTCCTTTCTGTACTCCTGGCTGTTTGTCTCTACGTGGCGTCTGTGCAGGATGCCCATCTCTGTTGGCTGTAATTTTAAACCACCATTCTCAAGCGCCTTCCCCATCCCTCCTTTGCCTCTGAGCCCTCTGCCTCCTTCCCCTGCACCTCCCTCCACATTCCCCCTTCACACACCCCTCCCCCACCTTCTGCTGGACGGAAGCAGCTGCAGGTCATGGCAGTGCCCCCTGCCTCCCCCAGCTGCCAGCATGGGCTGTCGTCCCCGGGCGAGGGCGTAAGTGGGTGAGAGAGGGCGACACCTGCTGTCTGTGCTCCAAGGCGGAACCTGGACTGGGAGAGAGATGGCCGCTCCTCGCTCTCCTGGCCAGCGACCTGGGTCTGTGTCCTCACCTGTAGGCAGGTGCAGATCCCAGTGCCACGGTGGGGATCGAATGGAGCCTGACACCCCTGCACAGTGGCGGAGCCCAGATCATGCCCATCACTGCCACAATGACAGGACTTATGAGAGATCACAGCCTGGCACCCGGTAGGCACCGAGGTGGTCATGATGCCCCAGCGACTGCCTGCCACGGGTTGTCACCGAGCCCACTCATCGTGAAAGGTGTCTCCTGGTGCCACATCTTTCACGTTCCCAGCAGCTCCTGTGTGCATGGACTCGGGCCAGGGTGACACGGGGCACAGACGGGGCAGCATCAGCAACACACCCGTATGTCTGTGGTCTGGAGGCTGGAGGTCCGAGGTCATGGCACGGACAGGTTGGTTTCCCTGAGCCCTCCCTCCTTGGCTTGTAGAGGGTGTCTTCTTCTCCCCAGTCCTCACGTGCTGGTCCCCCTGTGTGTCTCTGCCCCAGTCTCTTCTCGTAAAGACACCTGTCAGACTGGATGAGGCCCACACCTGTGACCTTGTTTTAACTTAATTCTGCCTTTAAAGACCGTCTCTCCAAACACAGTCACATTCTGAGATCCTGTGTGGCAGGGGGAGAAATCCATCACAGGAAATTGGGAAGACACAGTTGCAGCCTGTAACACTGCCCAGCAGCCTGCTGGATGCAGACCTGTCACCCAGGGGTGAAGGCCTGTGCTGCTGCGGTGGGCAACCTGGGACAGGGCCCATGAATTCCCCCAGCCCTTGGTCAGCTCGTCGTGCTGGCTGCTTCGGCGGGGCCGTCTCTGCAGGGGTGGGGGAACCTGTGGATCCCCAGGCAGCTTGGGGTTTGGCAGAGGCCCGTGCTGCTGCTGGCAAGCAGGCTCTCAGGAAAGAGCCTTGTGCCATCCCCCGCAACTGGGGGGCTATGCTCACAGTGCCCGTCACCACGGTCTCCTGCCAGCATGGGAGAAAGGGGTGGAAGGTGCCGTCCGCTCTCAGAATTGGACTTCCAGTTACAGCCATTGTCAGTCGTGCCCTGGTGGGAGGCGAATCTGAAGCCCGTTAAGAAGCCACTTGCTGGGACACTGGGTGGCTCAGGTGGTGAAGCCTCTGCCTTCAGCTCAGGTCATAATCTCAGGGTCCTGGGATCGATTCCCGCATCGGGCTCTCTGCTCATCGGGGAGTCTGCTTCCCCCTCTGCCTGCTGCTCCCCCTGCCTGTGTTCTCTCTCTGACAAATAAATAGGTAAAATCTTAAAAAAAAAAAAAAGGAAGAAAGAAAGAAAGAAAAAAGCCGCTTGCTGTCCTCCCGCTGAAGTCAACACAGCTCCTCGGGTCAATCAGGACAAGCACCCAGGTGGCCCCCCCGCCCCATTGGTGAAGGTCTCCCTAGGGAGCGGCGATACCCATGTCCCCCTGCGCCCTGGTGCTCAGGTGTCTTTCAGCGATCGGTTCAGGTGGAGATTCCCACCTGGGTCCCTCATGGTGGTTCTGCCGGTACAACCGTAGAGGCTGGCCCTCTGCCAACCAGAGGTCTCAGGACTTCCACTGGGAAGTGGGGGCTGCTCCGTGTGCCCCTGGCAGTGGTTCTCAAGCAGGGTCTCCAGACCAGTGGCCTCGGGATCTCCCCAGGAAATGTTGGAGACTTGTCAGCCCCGTCCCAGACCTGTTGGGCACAAGTCTCTGGGGCACAAGGACGGGAGGTAGACCTACAGAGCTCACCAGCCCCAATAGGTGCTGGCCACGGGCACCTTTAAATATTCTGGGAGCCACACTGCAAGTACCGAGAGGGGTGCCTGGGTGGCGCCGTCGGTCGAGCATCTGATTCTAGGTTTGGGACTTAGGTCCTGATCTCATGGGTCATGAGATCGAGCCCCACGTCACCATCTTCTTGAGGATTCTGCCTCTCTGCCCCTGGGCATGCGTGCTCATGCCCTCTCTCAAATAAATAAATCTTTTTCTGAAGAAGTATGAAGAAAAAGCTGAAGTGATTCTTTGAAATGGTAAATATACATGATATAAAATTTACCATCCTAACCGTTTTTTTTTCCCATTTTATTTATTTTTTTCAGCATAACAGTATTCATTGTTTTTGCACAACACCCAGTGCTCCATGCAAAACGTGCCCTCCCTATTACCCACCACCTGTTCCCCCAACCTCCCACCCCTGACCCTTCAAAACCCTCAGGTTGTTTTTCAGAGTCCATAGTCTCTTATGGTTCGCCTCCCCTCCCCAATGTCCATAGCCCCCTCCCCCTCTCCCTGATATGAGGACATCCTAACCGTTTTTATGTCTGCAGTTCTGCGCCATCAGGAGCATTCACAGTGACACAACCGTCCCCTCCGTCCCCCTCCAGCACTCCGTCTTCCCCAAATTGTGTGATGTCCCCATTGAACACTAGTCCCTCCTTCCCTTCCCCCAGCCCCTGACAGCCACCACTCAACTTTCTGTCCCTGTGAATGTGCCGGGTCTAGGTCCATCATATAAGCAGAGGGATGCAGCGTCTGTCTCTTTGTGACCGGCTTACCCCACAGAGCGTAGTGTCCTCAAGGCTTCTGCGTGTGGTAGCAGGTGTCTGAATGTCCTTCCTTTATTGAGGCTGAGTCATAGTCTATCCCATGGTTGGACCGCATCTCCTTTACCCATTCCTGGGACGAGGGACACGCGGGTTCTTTCTGTGTCTTGGCTGCAGCAAACACGAGAGTACACACGTCTCTTTGAGTTCCTGTTTTCATTCTTGTGGACAGATGCCGAGAAGTGGGATTGCCAGATCATAGGGTATCTCTATTTTTAATCTTTTGAGGACCCTCCGTACTGTTTTCCATAGTGGCTGCACCAGGGTGCCTCCCCACTCGCAGGGCACTGCATTCCCTCTTTCCAAATCCTCTCCAGCGTTTGCTATGGTTTCTCTTCTTGATGGTGGCCATTCTGCTTGGTGCGAGGTGACATCTCACTGTGGTTTTGATGTGCATTTCCCTGACGATGACATTGAGCATCTTTCCCTCAACCTGTCGGCCAGCTGCGTATCACCCTTAGAAAGACCAAGCCTCACTCATGCCTCTTGATCTGGAGGTGGGAGTGGCAGCAGGCACAAGGTTTGGGGACACACACACACACACACACACATACACACACACCATCCAAGGATTTAGCCTGAACTTGGTACTCTGGGCCTAATAGGGGAAGGTCAGGAAGGAAGATGGGAAGGAGGAGAGGGAAAACAGAAACCCAGGGTGGAGGGAAGTCCAGATGAGAAATGATTCTTGGAATCAGTGCAGAAGACCAACATGGAGAAGGCGGAAGGCGGGGTCTCACCTCCCACTTGCCAGGCTCTGGGGTCTCAATCACGTGTTGAAACCGTTTTGTGCCTGGCATGGTCGCACGCTGTGGACACCCTGTCGTGCCTGCATCTTCAGCCACACAAAACCTTCTGTCACGCTAACTCTGCTTCCAGCTGGTGGGGCCTCATCTGAGCCACAGTGATGATTAACCCAGGTACCCTGGCCTCTTTGAGTACCACCGCCTCTGAGTATCTCTCCCCGCACCCTTTCCTGACCAGTTGGCCCCCAGCCCTCTGGGCACCCCAGGGAAGCTCCAGGGGTCCCTCTTTGCATGCATGCAGACTTCCTAGCATCTGCTTTGCCCCACGAAGGGGGAAACCTGAGGTTCATTGCTCTTAACCTTTGGACACAATGACCTCTTCTCTGGAGGGCCTGGAGCTCAGAAGTGCAGAATAATACACAGTCCCAGGACAATGAGAATCCCTGAGCAGAGTGCTCTGGGACCAGGATGCAACAGGAGGCCAGAGATCAGGGTCCTCAGGGACAGCAGAGGTCAGAGGACCTGAGCCATGGCTTGATCACATGTCCAGAACACAGAGTCCTCCCTGCGCCTCTTGCTCCATTTCACTCTTTCAACTCAGAAGGAAGGTAACAGAAGCTTTGGAGCCCCAGAGGGACACACACTGAACTGAATATTACAGGAAAAAAGTGCCACAGAAATATAAATGCTGCAATGAGAATTAGAAACCAAAGTATCTGCCCTAAATACAACATTAGCCAACATTTATTTACACTGCACAATGCACTTTTCACATACGGTATCTCACTGGGTACATTCACACGAAGGAGACCATACTGACACCCTCATTTTGCAGATGGTAAAGCAGAGGCTCAGAGAAGTTAGGTCATTCCTGAAGATCACACAGTTGACAAGAGGGGACTCACACCCAGGTTGTTACTCCAGATCTCATGAAATAGTTTAAGGATTTATGTTTGCTAAACGAATGAAGTAACTAACAGACTGGTGCAAACTCATGACAATCCCTCACTCACACAGTGTCAGAAGATTTATAACGACATTCCCCAGCATTCTCTCACTGGATCCTGCCAACAGTCCTATGAGGTTCTGGACGCTCGGATTTTGGGAAACCTGACACTTAGACGACCAATTTCTCCACGCCAGGCAGGAAGAAGAGCTAAAAACATAGGTTGCTACTCTTTAGACTCCCGCCGCTATAACCCAGCCTGCTGTCTTAACCGCTGTACTCCAGCTCTTCCCATGCCCAGACACCTAGGTGACACTCAATAAATTATTTGTTTAATAAATGAAAGAATGAATGAGAGTGAAGAGAATCAGTATCACATTATGAATGGGGAAGAGATTTAAAAGCTGACACAGTCTACAAGTAGGAGATTTTAGAACAATTATCTGGCCACTCTGTCCCCTCCCGCAGCGGAAGTGGGATTCCTCCTCCCAACTTGGCTAATTCCACCCCGGGAGGGAGGGGCCCTCCCAGGTGCCCTAGACCCTTGCACCTGCTCCTCTCCCTATGCACGCAGCAGGCTCCTCGGAAGGAGCCGGGATCAGAGGTAAGAGGGGTCCTTGGAGGAGCCCCGGGAGAATAGGGACGGGGCAGGAGGGGGATGAGTGCAGTGAGAACCCTGGCGGGGCAGGGCAGGGCTGGCCAGCACGTCCAGGTCAGGCTGCGGTGGACTGAGCCAGGCCAGCTCTGCAGAAGGCGGCGGCTAGCTAGCCTGGACAGTCACATCTCACTGCAGGGCCCGGGGAACAGCCGCACTGCCTCTGTACCAGGACTCTTGCCAGCAGCCAGGCAGCGCCTGCACTGCCCCACACTCAGGGACAGACTACGCGGCCCCTCCTAGCTCTGGGCCCCCCCACCCCGCAGCCCCGCGGCCCGCTCCCACTCGGCCTCCGCCTGCCCTCTGCCCGCAGCTCTGTCATGCGCTGCCTGCTGCACGGGGCCCGCGCCAGGATGGGGTAGGGGCAGCACCAAGGAGCCGGGTGATGGGCCGCCCTCTGGGCACTGAGCAGACTGCCGAGGCCTGACCTACCACGAGGACTCGCGGACGTCGGTGTGGGCAGGGCAGAACATAGCACTGTAGACCCTGGGTGACGCTGGGGCGGGGAAGGCGTGGGGAGACCGGGGGTAGGGGGATCCGGGGCTGCTGTGGGTGGTGGGGAGCCCGGGAGAGCTGCTGCCACCGGTGGGTTCTGGACAGTCCTGGATCCCGCCCCCAACAACTCTGGCCACCTCCAGGAGCCCCACCTGGATGTCAGGTGGATGCCCCAGTGCCTCCCAGCAGACTCGGTGGGTTCCATGGCTTCGCTGATGCCCCTCTCCGCATATTTAAGCCCTTAGGTCCTCCTGCTGGTCAGTTGGGACCTGGGCTTTGTGCAAGCAGGTGAGTAAAGGGGTAGTGGGATCAAGCAGAGCTAGTCCGTACATGGGACCTGTTAACCTATTCACTCTGGCACCCAACAGACGGGCCTCCTTCTCCTGTGAATGTGACAGTCACTCACCTCAGAGCCAGCTCGGCCACTGTGTCCTGCGACATCCTAGAAGGCAACATTGTCATTGGCTACTCCATTTCCCAGCAAGTACGAATCACCCTTCTGCTCCCTCAGCCTGTGTCCTTGGAACTCTGAGCCTTCCTTCCGTTACCCCCAGTGGGGACCAAAGCTCCCCTCCCCGTGGTGGGGGAATCTGGGAGCTGGTGTCCCCTGGCTCAAGCTGCCCTTGTCATCCTACTCCGTGGAGTGCTTGGATGTTTGAGTCCTGGGACTGGTGTGAGACCGCCCTCCTGTCCCATCATCTCCCCGCAGCGACAGACTGGCCCTGGGCAGCGTGTGATCTGGGAGGTGAACACCACCACGTGGGCCTGTGCCCTCTGGGGACTGGCTGAAGACAGCGACTACACGATGCAGGTTCGGAGCATCGGCCTTTGGGGAGAGAGTCCCCCAAGGCCTCGGGTGCACTTCTGAACTCTCAAGGGTTCTGACCGGCTACTCTCCAACAGCTCAAGCCCAGGTGAGAGGCTCAGCTATCCTCCACTCCCAAAAGCTTTGGATTCTCTGGCTTTTTACCTGCCCTTTAGCCTCTTGTTTACTTCCCCCCAAACAAGCCAGTCTAGCTTAGATGAATAAAAGGATGACTTAATTCATCATACTGCCAAGAAACGAAGAATAAGGTTGTCAGGGGACTGGGTATAAACAGGCTGATAATGAATTGTTTGGGAGAAGGGCTTTTAAGCTTCCTTTTCCCCACCGTCTGTTCCTAGCCGCCACAGTCTGTGTGAATACTTGCCCGCAACGGTCCTGCTTTTTTGGTCTCTAACTACCTGTCCACCTTCCTAGAGAGGGGCTCGCAGGGGCAACCCTGCCCCCAGACTCTCCATCCTTACGGGTCTGCATAGAAGAGCTCTGTGGCCGCTCCCCATAACCTGGAGTCTATCTCTTTCTTCTCAGGTGACATCACAGTGGAGGGTCTGGATGGACAGCGACCATTGCAGACAGGGGAAGTGGTTATTGTGGTGGTGTTGCTCATGTGGGCCAGTGAGTGAGCAGCTGCACGGGGGACCAAGGATTGGGGGAGTGGGGGCTCAGTGAGGGTGGGAGGTGGTGAAGGCTGTCAGGAGAAAAGGCAAGGAGGGAAATGCAGGGGAGATGCTTAGTTGAGGGTGAGCAGAAGTTTGAGGAGAGGAAGGCTAAGAGGGTGGTGCTCGCATATGAGCACCCGAAATTCAAGGGTTTTCTTCTCAGATTTTCTAGAAACCGTGTGGGTATCTCACTGCCCTTCAAGGCTGTGAGTGGGGAGGTCAAGATCAAGGTGCAGATTGTATTGTTGTGTCTCAGCTGTAATTGGGCTCTTCTGCTGTCAGTATGATATCATCAAGGACAACGACTCCAACAACAACCCCAAGGAGTAGGGGAAGGGGCCAGAACAGAGTCCTCAGGGAAGGCCAGTGGGGACGAGACAGGTGATATGATGTGGGGCCAGTGACGGAGGGAAGGGTGATTTTGCTTCTAGAAGCAGTCAGGGAAAGGGAGAAGGCCAAAGAGGGGCAGGAAGAGAAAGGAAATAGATATTTGGGATGAAGGAGGCTCTTACCTTCCTGACATGAGACTCAAGCCATTTTTTTCAAAACAGAAAAAGTCACCATCCATCAAGACCATTGATGTATGAGTGAAGAAACCGAACTCGAAAACAGATGCACTAACAACCTGGGGATGGGGATAGGGTCAGGGAGAGCCTCAGTTGGTGATCTGCCCAAGACTGAAGGATCCCATAATCTCTTAGAGGGTAATGACACTCCCACAATCTCAGGCCTGGTACCCATCCTCTTTCCACTGTGAGCAGGGCCAGAAGGTAGGTCTCTTAGGGGCTGTGCCCCTGGACCTGGGGAATAGCTATCAGATGGGATATGTCCTTCCATCCCCCAGGTCAAGGGGAGAGACACCTGTTCAACTGTATCCCACTAAGTCCCAGATGGGGCCCCCATCGCACCTGCATCAGGTCTCTCGGCATCCCCAGCTGCCCCCACATCTTGCCTCTGGGTCTCAGAGAGGGGTGTTTCTTGGGGTTCTCTACCTCCCCCAGCAACTCAAAGGAATTGTCTGGGTCTGGGGCAGATGCTGCACTGCACTACTCCTATGTCTTCCACGGAGCCTCAGGTGCTCCCCCTCTCACCTGGTAGCCCCCCTCCCCCAGCTGCTGGTGACCTCACCCCTTGGACATTTTTCCAATAAACGTTCTTGGACAAACTGGAGATGACTGTATGGGACACTGTATAGTATGCTGAAGACACTTCCCCACTGTCTCTCCCCTGACCACAAGAGCCTCTCACACCACCACCAACTCCACAGGAGCACTCTCATTGTTTTAAGGCATTTGTTTTGATTCTATAACCTGGAATGGGTGGGGAGAGGACAGAAATGGGTGTAGAAAACTAGAGCCCTAGTTCCTTTTGCTTTGTTCAGTGAGAAGGGCGGAGAAGGAAAAGAAGGGGCGGGGGGATATAAATTCTCCTGCATCCGTGGAAACGAAGGTTATACCGCATGAGAGGGGCTGGTAACCTTTTTAAGTTCACTGCCCACATTGACACCCAAGCTTTTCACCATTTATTCCTCTGACTCCTCCATCAACCTCAGTTAATTTCCAGAAAAGGACTGAGTGGTGTTTGGGACAAATCAAAGAGCAGCTCCACTAATGGATCCTTCAGTCCACATGCTCCTACCCTGTGCCTCCTGTACTTAGAGTCTTCCCCGCTCTCACTCTTCCTTTTGTTTCTGTCTGCCTCTGTCTCTGCTGATTCGGTCAAAGTCAATAATAACTGTAAAGTGTAAGTGAGTTTATATTCACTCTCTGCCACTATATCCAGAGGAGGATTATGGAAATAAAACTGAGGGGTTGGAACTCCCCTGTCAAAAGACTTATACTTCGGGCTCTGGGGCTACTTCCTTCCTGTGAAAGTAGAGGCTTTCCTCTACTCTTTCCTAAATTCCAAGGGTGGGGAATGGTGCCAATGAGAGAAATACCTGTTGATGTTTGCAAGCACTATGGGGGAAAGGCTGCAGAACCCAGAATGTGGACATCATATGCTATACTCTCTGGAGAATCAGAGGTCTTCTCAACTTCGGATCTTTCCAGAGGAGGTGTATGAACTCTCCTTTTCTGCATCTCAGTCTCTCTGGCATGTTACAAGAATTTAGGCCAGTAATTCTGAAAGGGACCCCAATCCAAATAGATCAAGAAGTCATTATCCTTTCTACTTAACCTAGCTCCAACCCCAGGTATCACAAGACTTAACTTCATCCTATCAGATAAGCCAAGTTCTCATTTGCCCTCTGCCTTGAACCACAGAAGCACCCAGATCTGGGCAGCAGTCTTTGATCCACTGCTTCCCAGTTCTGAAGTAGTACCTCTCACTGGCCACTGGCACGGAAACATTCACATCTCGGACTCTGGACACCTCGTCTCTTGGGATGGAGGTGGCACGGGGTATAGAAGCATGGCATAGATATAGGGAGCTAGAAGTTCAGAATATAAAGGCTGTTTAAATGCATCAGCTCTGGGTTGAATCCCAGTTGCATCATTTACTGTTAGTTTGTTAAGTGACCCCTCTAATCCTGAGTCTCCTGGGATGTGAAATGGAACTAATAATGCCATCCCCTTCAAAAGGTGTCTTTGAGATTAAATGAGATAATGCATCTACAACCTTTTGCCCAGTACCTGGCAGAGGCATACTGAGTATTCAGTTAGCTATCATGATTAGCCTTGTGATACCCCGTGCAAATCATATAGCCTATTTCGGTTAAAACCGGCCCGCTGCAAAACGTGTGAAAGCAACCGCCCTGCCTTCCTCCAGGGTTGTAAGGATTAAAAGAAGTATTCGGCCACACTTTACTCACAATCACGGTGTGAGAAAGACCGCCATTACCTAGGTAGGACCTGGAGTATGTGGAGGGCTTGTGGGCGTGGCTTGAGCTTGAGTTTGCAAGCAAGGACAGGATTGGTTGAAGAGAGGACTCGAGTCCTCTCGGGGTCCCGCCCTAGACCTCACTGCGCCTGCGCACCTTCTGTTTGCTTCAAGGCGAAGCTAGGTGGGGACCTGGTGAAGAGTGTTCGGCTCTCTTAGCATCTGCGTCAGCGGCAGTCTCTGCGGCTGCGTGGCGGGTTGTCCAGGTAACGACGGGAGTTGTCGCTGACTGGTGGCATCAGAGAGACAGGTGTTCTTCAGGCAGTTGAAGCATCTGAGGACCCTGCTGAGCCCTCAGGTGAGGAGTTGCATGCCTCCTCCTTCCCTCGCCAGCCTTAACGTTCCCAGAGAAGTGGGGGAACTGAAATCTCACCATGCTGAGCGCCTACTGTATGCGGAATCTCTGCTCGGTAGGCAGTGTGCGGTAGTCAAGACGGACCACTAACTTCGGTAGCTTTCATTCCTTTTCATTTGACCTCAGTTGTGTACGAGGCCCCGTGCTGGGCGCACGTGTAAACAACGAACCTAAGTCTGCGCCCGGATAAACAAGCGCTTTAGGTAAAAGGCCCAAAGACAGAGTGCGGAAGACCTCACGTGCGCTCTGTTGATGAAGATCTCAGATTCAGAAAAGGATGGGCACCGGGAGAGGAACCATGCTAAAGGAAGGCTGGGTTTTGGAGCTAGGAGACCAGCATTCAAGTCCTAGTGCCAGCTCCACTTTAAATAAATGGTCCAATCGCGCTGACTTCAAGCCCTCGGCACACAGTCTCTGAGGCCCACCCAACTACTCCATTTGGAAAATGGGAGTAACAATAATAGCAGCCTGAGGGGGTTTGGAGGAAGAGTTAAGGAAAGTCATGTGCCCATAGCCTTATCAAACTAAAAAACCCTGTAGAAACTGATAGACGAGAGAGAACATTCAAAATTCAAAGGATAGACTCATACAAAGCTAATGATAGTATCTGCCATCAGTGAATGTTTCCTATGTAGCAAGACAGCATAATTTCAGGAGTTAGGATTGTGGTTTGTGGAGTCAGACATACGTGGATTTAAATCTTGGTTCCATCCCCTTATAAACTGTGTATGTCAATTTGAGCAAATTACTTAACTTTTCTGAACCTCAGTTTCCCCATCTGTAAAATAGGCATAATCATATCTGTCTCAGCATTATGAAGTAAAAGGACAATGCATATTGAGCATGGATCAAAATGTCTAGTCTATGGTAAGATCTTGTTAAAGGTTGGTTTTTATTATTCTACTCCCTGCCCCCATTTAATCCTCACCACAGTGCTGTGAGGCATGAGGAAGGCTTCACAGCGAATGTGGTATTAGGAGAATAGAGGGAAATTAGAACAAAAGAGAGAAGTGCTCATTGCTCAGGACACTGCCCCCGAAATTGTAATTTAAAAATTCCTTTACCCTAATGGAATAATTGGAAGTGAAAATCCCCTTCAATCTTTCAAAATAAGATGTCATGTTGCAGGGTAGGGCAAACGCCCAGGATTGGCAAAATGATGAGGGAAGATGATGAGCAAGGAAAATGAGGAACCTCAGCCTTTCGAACCTAATTCAATCAAGCGGTGGGGGAGGGTAAAGGTGGTGGTGTGGCTATTTTCTGACTCTGAGGATTTTGATGGAGGGAAGAAAAAAATAGGCCTTTTAAACCTGGGACTTTGGAGGTAGGTGGGTTAGGAGTGAAAAGTAACAAAGTTTCAAACCAGAGCTCTGGAGCCCAAGTATTAATCACACTATTGGAGCAGAAGCCAAATGTTTTATTTCAAGGAGGGAAGTCCTTAGTTCAGAACCGTTGAGGACCAGGTGGTGGACAGATGTGGAAGAGAATAATTGACTGGGAGATGATCACTTCAAAACTGGACTTCTGAGCAGTGCATAGTTTGGGGGGGGGATTAAAAAAAAAAATTAAGCTGGTGGCATTTTCATCCTAAATCTCAACTCTGATTGTTTAACTCCCCATTCCAGAACTTTCCCTGTCTTTTTCCTACCAAATAAGCCCAAACTCCTTGGCCAAATTCCAAAGTTTTTTTTTTGTGCTGGCCTCACTGTTTTTCCTGTCTTCCTTCGTCTGTTCTATTTGTAAGATAGTTTAAGCTAAATTAAATTACTGTCTCTTAATGAGATTTGCCTTTGCTCTTATCATTCCTTCTACTTCAGATAACTTCCCCCATTTAACTACATCCAATTCTTCAAACCTTAAAGTTGGGTCATTTAAACATAAAACGATTTCAGACTTCTCCAAACTATCATGGCTTTGTACATGCCTTTCTAATGGGATTTTTTCTGTTTTGCACCATGTTATTAGCCTGGGGGCAGGGACTGTATTTTGTTCTTTGTCTTCCTCTGAGCCCCTGGCTACATGCCTTTCTCAGTAAGGTACTCAAAAAATATTGAATGAGGAGTGCCTGGGTGGCTAAATCATTAAGTGTCTTCAGCAAGGTCATAATCCAGGGTCGTGGGATTGAGCCCCACATTGGGCTCCCTGCTCACTGGGAAGCCTGCTTCTCCCTCTCCCACTCCCCCCGCTTGTGTTCCCTCTCTCGCTGTGTCTCTGTCAAATAAATAAATAAAACCTTTAAAAAATAATATTGAATGAAAAAAATGTATATATTGAATGAATGGCCGAAGACCAGAACCTATTAAAAAAGAAAAACTTATCATACCAAATGAATTTATTTCAGTTGAGCTATGAAGGAGCAAGACCATTGCAGGGGCACATTGGTACAGTTGATACTGTGTGTCACCTCAAAGTGTATTTGCATTATGGGTTTCTAAAGCACCTTGTTCTCCTGGGCCAGGGGTTTTATAGCCTTGGAGACCAGGATGCATCTTTTGTTTTAAGAACTATGATTTGGAGAATTGACCAAAGTCACACTAGAGCTAAAGGAACTAGAAATGCTTTTGTCACTCTAGATGAACACCTGGGATTATTTTTGCCCCCCCTGCCTCTGCAGGATGGAGCTGCAAAGGTGACCTGCATGGCTTGGTCCCAGAACAATGCCAAGTTTGCCGTCTGCACAGTGGACCGAGTGGTGTTGCTATACGATGAACATGGGGAGTGGAGAGAGAAATTCTCCACCAAACCAGCTGAAATGAAGGTGAAGAGAGTACTCTGTGTGTCCTTAACCTGTTCATGGGGTCTTATGAATCTGGAAAACTTCCTAACTAACTTCCCCAGCCATCTGCATAGGAAATGGCCTGCCCCATCTTTTCTCAGGATAAATCCCTCACGCTCCATACAGTCACACAAACACCTTTTCTTCTCTTTTCTCTACCATGGGTACTCATGACTTTTTTTTTCCTTTTCCTTTTTTAACTCTTAATATGGCAGGAAGAGCTATATGGTGAAGGGCATGGCTTTTTCTCCTGATTCCACTAAAATTGCCATAGGACAGACCGACAACATCATCTATGTGTACAAGATTGGAGAAGATTGGTGAGGATAGAGACTGGGAGGTGGGGGTGACCTGGAAAAGAAGGGGAAGGCAGGAAGAAATGTCTCATTGGGGAAAGGGGAGTAGAGAAGATGATGGTCCAGGCTGGGACATGGAGAGCAAAGGCCTTCCCGAGTCTGTTGCTGCTTCCCTATCTGTGCCTGCCTCATGTGTTATGAGATCCCATCCCTGGTGGGATCAGCCTAAGGACAGCATGAGGACCTGTGATGGGAGCCCTTGGTGACGCAGCATCTTTGTTATTGTTCTAACACTGCTCGGGCTTCATTTTATGCCTCCTTTCAAGGCTCCTATGGAACGGTAGGAAACATTAGGGGGAGCAGGGAACGTACCTGGTCTTTCCTCCCTTCCCCCAGCATCACGTGTGGCACTTTATTTATGAAAGTGTTTTTAATGTGTTTTCCCTCCTTTTATGTGGCAGGGGTGACAAGAAAGTCATCTGTAAGAAATTCATCCAGACGGTAAAGTTCAGACCTGTCTCTGGGAGATTTGGATGAGCAAACATATATCAATATATCTACTTGTAAATGTAACCAGAAGTTGCATTTTTAAAACTTGTCAGTCTGACTTTTCCAACTGAGAGGATGGAGGGTGGCGCTGTGTGGCTGCCCATCCTCCTTGCTTTCCTCCTTGAGCCCTGCTGTGTCCTCTTCTCTGCTGTAGGCGACTGGGGTGGTGGCACGTGTGGGGGGTTCAGTTTGTTATAAATGCGCTGGGCTACATGGACAGGGTTATCCTTTTCATGATTTCCTCCTTACAGAGTGCTGTCACTTGTCTGCAGTGGCCAGCAGAGCACATCATTGTTTTTGGACTGGCTGAAGGGAAGGTAAAGAAGGAAGAGAAACACAAGAGAGGTTGTGGGTGGGGATAATGGTTCTGGAGAGAGAAATACGGTTAAATGTCTCCCTTAGGGTCAAATTATATATTGGGGGAGAAAAAAGAAGGACCAGTTTTTTGTTATTTCTTTTTCTTTCCTTAGGATCTGGGTGGGATTGAAAGGAACCTAACCAGACTTATATCCATTTTCCCATTTTCAGGTTCGTTTAGCAAACACTAAAACTAATAAATCATCTACCATCTATGGGACAGATTCTTACGTGGTATCACTGACAACAGAATGAGTACGGAAGAGCAGTATCCCAAGCTTGGAGACATAGGAAGAAGCGATGGGGATGTCGGGACTGGGAGACTATAATATGGAAGATGGGGAGGAGTGGTAGCAGGGAGCCCAGGTAGGGTAATGTTTGACACAGAAGCGGGATTTCTTGGTGAGACAGAGTAATCTCTTTCTTCCTCTTCCTCTTCCTTTTAATTCACTCACTTTTTTAGTTCCTCTGGGAAAGGAATTCTCTGGTCATGCAGATGGCACCATTGTTAGGTATTTCTTCGATGATGAAGGCCTGGAGAGTCACAGGTATGACTAAAGGATGCTGTGAGATGGGGGTAAAGAAACCCAGGATCCCTCCTAGGGGAGGTTGAACATTAAGATTGAGGTGGTTGAAGGAAACAAAAGCAAAAATGAACTTTTGGGACTTCATCAAGATCAAAAGCTTCTGCACAGCAAAGGAAGCAGTCAACAAAACAAAAAGGCAACCCACGGAATGGGAGAAGATATTTGCAAATGACAGTACAGACAAAAGGTTGATATCCAGGATCTATAAAGAACTTCTCAAACTCAACACACACAAAACAGATAATCATATCAAAAAATGGGCAGAAGTTATGAACAGACACTTCTCGAACGAAGACATACAAATGGCTATCAGACACATGAAAAAATGTTCATCATCACTAGCCATCAGGGAGATTCAAATTAAAACCACATTGAGATACCACCTGACACCAGTTAGAATGGCCAAAATTAGCAAGATAGGAAACAACGTGTGTTGGAGAGGATGTGGAGAAAGGGGAACCCTCTTACACTGTTGGTGGGAATGCAAGTTAGTGCAGCCACTTTGGAGAACAGTGTGGAGATTCCTGAAGAAGTTAAGAATAGAGCTTCCCTATGACCCTGCAATTGCACTGCTGGGTATTTACCCCAAAGATACAGATGTAGTGAAAAGAAGGGCCATCTGTACCCCACTGTTTATTGCAGCAATGGCTACGGTCGCCAAACTGTGGAAAGAACCAAGATGCCCTTCAACGGACGAATGGATAAGGAAGATGTGGTCCATATACACAATGGAGTATTATGCCTCCATCAGAAAGGATGAATACCCAACTTTGTAGCAACATGGACGGGACTGGAAGAAATTATGCTGAGTGAAATAAGTCAAGCAGAGAGAGTCAAGTATCATATGGTCTCACTTATTTGTGGAGCATAACAAATAACATGGAGGACATGGGGAGATGGAGAGGAGAGGGAGTTGAGGGAAACTGGAAGGGGAGATGGACCATGAGAGAGTGTGGACTCTGAAAAACAACCAGAGGGTTTTGAAGGGGCATGGGGGAGGGGGGGGTGGGAGGTTGAGGAACAAGGTGGTGGGTAATAGGGAGGGCACTTACTGCATGGAGCACTGGGTGTGATGCCAAAACAATGAACACTGTTATGCTGTAAATAAACATAAAAAAAAAAAAAGATTGAGGTGGTTGGCGGGGGGCACATTTAGATGCAGCCACAGAGAGAATTTTTATTCAGGAGGCCACAGCTTAATATTTGTGGGCAAAGAGGAATCGAGTGGAAAGGATTCTGAGAGTAAGGGAAAGTGAAAATTATTCTTATCTATGTAAAAAGTGTATTTATATGTATAAATTCATAGGAAAAGTCATTCTCAAGAGAGAAAAGGGAAAGGGTGGGGGATAAAATGAATGTTTATGTTTTACTTTATGTAATTCTCTATTGTCCGACTAACTTACCTTAAGACTTACTTGTAGAGGGGTGCCTGGCTGGCTCAGTTGGTGGATCATGTGACTCTTGATCTCAGGGTTGTGAGTTTGAGTGCCACATTAGGTGTAGAGATTACTCAAATAACTAAAACTTAAAAAAAATAGTAATCCCTTTCTGCCTGGGTGACTTTCTCCAAACCAGGAAAAATCCGGCCTTAGCCTAAAGCACTCTCCCCTGAAACTAGAGAATCTCTTCTTCCCTTTGGACCCCAACCTAAAAATATGACATTAAAGGCAGGAAAGAGAAATTCCTACTTTATTGGAAGCCAAAAGAGATTCAAAAAAAGAATTACTCAGGTAATAATTAAATTTATTTCTTCTGTAAAGAAAGAGCTGTATGCTCCGTGTGGACCTAGCCAGTGTTAGTTAATGTGTAGGATATGTCCCTTTGGGGGCCTTATAGGTATTTACTAAAGAACTCAACATACAAGCCTTTTGAGGTTTCCTCTTGAGGACAATGTCAGACATGTGTGTGCATGTCATACATATGTGTGTAAGAGTATAAAACACAAAGACGGTTTGTGAAGTTCTCCAGATTAGGATGTGTTGGGGTGGGAAAATGTTGGGAGGAAGATTGATACGGGTATAAATTTTTCCTAGAAAGGAAAAATCCCTGGCTGAGGCTGTCAGAGTCAGAGTGATTGGAACCCTCTACTTCTGTCTTAGGGGAAGTTGGTGAACCACCCCTGCCCACCCTTGGCTTGGGCAACCAATAGCATTGTGGCTGCAGGCTGTGATCAGAGAATTGTAGCCTATGGAAAGGAAGGCCATGTGCTACAGACTTTTGATTACAGCCGTGACCCTCAGGAGCGGGAGTTCACCACCGCTGCTGCAAGCCCTGGGGGCCAGTCTGTTGTGTTGGGAAGTTATGACAGATGGGTCCCTTTCCATGTGCATCTTCTGCCTACTTTCCTGTGTACACCTTGCTCTAGCCCAGTTATTTTCAACCAGAGTGGGAGAATGGTTGGAAATCAATGTAGGTTGAAAGAGATCCTCAGGTTTTAATTCACTCACTTCCCTTTTCCTGCTCCCACCATCGGTTGGGACTCTGGCAGTTCCACAATACACCAGGATTTTGTGTGTCTGTGCCTCTGCATGGGACTCCATAGTGGAATTCATCTCCACTGTCTTTGTATTACCATTGCCTCTGTTCAGACCACTGGCTCGGTGTTTGTCCCATGATATTACACTTTGGTGTTTATAGTTATCTGGCTAAACTGAAACGCCCTTGAGAAGAGGGCCTATTCATTGTTTTTAAATCTCCAGTGGCCAAATTAGAATCCAGTACATAATATATGCTTAAAGGTTTTGTGAAGGAAGGAAGGAAGGACGGGATGGATGGATGATGGAAGGGTAAATAAAATAAAATAAATAAAGGGCCCCAGTCCCTTCACATCAGCTTTACTAGCCCTGTCCTTTTATCCCCTTCGATGTCATGTGGGTCTCTTCCTTCCTTTTTCTCTGTTTCTTTTTCCTTATTTCTGCCTTGCTAACAGCTCATTTTTCTCACCAGCGATGATCTCCTTTTGTTTTCTCCACTCCTATCGCTCTCACCCCATTTTACTTTTCTCTTGATTGTCCCAACTTCCTTCCTTGGAACCTTTCTGTCCTCTCCTATGAGATTCCCTAGCATGTGTGTTCTCTTTCACTTCCTTTCTTCGCTGATACAGCAAGACTCATTGCCTTCAGTTACCCACCCATTTCCACCCTTTTCTCAGTCTCCATCTCTTCTGAAATCCACCTTCTTAATTTCAGACTTCGGCTACTCAACTAAAGCCCTTGAAGAAGTATCTGGGAAGTGGCAAAGCCCAAGGAGATTGCCAACTTAAATACGGTCACTGCCTTGGCCTGGAAACGGGATGGCTCACGACTCTGTGCGGTGTGTTTTAAGAGTAATCCCTTTCTGCCTGGGTGACTTTCTCCAAACTAGGAAAAATCCAGACTTACCCTAAAGCACTCTCCCTGAAACTAGAGAATCTCCTCTTCCCTTTTGACTCCAACCTAAAAAGATGACATTAAAGGCAGGAAAGAGAAATTCACACTTTATGGGAAGCCAAAAGAGACAAAGAATTCTGTAGGCAGGGCTGATTTCTCTCCTTCATCCCATCACTGTCCTTGAGTCCTGTGAGTGCCACCTCTTTCCACCTGGTACTTCCCCAAACTGCCAGCCCTTTTACTGCCAACTCTTTCCTAGATTCTAGAACTTGGGTTTCAAAGGTGTCTCTAGATATCCTTCCGATGCCTGTGACCTTTTATGTTGTCGCTTTCCCTTCTAGGGCACACTCTGTGGTGGAGTGGAACAGTTTGACTGCTGCCTCCGGAGAAGCATTTACAAGAATCCGTTTGAGTTGACGTATGTGGGACCTCGCCAGGTGAGCAGCTGATAGCCAGTGCACCAAAATCTCCTTCTGGACACTGCCACAGTGTCAAATATAACCCCTGGCAGAGCTGTTCTGGAGAACAGAGTGTATCAGGCAACTCTTTGGCAACTTTCCTGCTGTAGCCCTTCCAGCTTACTGTAAGAAAAGATTTAAACACCAAATTTAAGGGGTACAGAGATCGCCACTTCCATCTTCCTGGTTTAAAACTTTACTACCTGGGGCTCCTGGATGGCTCAGTCTTAAGTGTGGGACTCTTGATTTCAGCTCAGGTCATGACCTCAGGCTTGTGAGATCAAGCACCACATGGGGGCTCCACACTGGGCATGGAGTCTGTTTAAGATTCTCTCTTTCCCTCTCCCTCGGCCCCACCCATGTCTCCATCCCTCTCTAAAACAAAACAAAACAGAAAAAGCTTTATTACCTATATGTTGTTAACTAGGGAGTTTAGGATTATGCAGGTGCATAACATTGCTTTTTAGGGCCTCTGAACTCACCGTGTGTGACATTGCAAGGTAATTTCTTTGTTCTTGAGCCCACTTTTCTGTTTTCCCTACCTCTGTCCCCTTTTCCTTCCATTTATTATTCATTGGTTCCTTCATTCTTTTTCTCTTTTTTTTAAAAATTTTGTTCACTTATTTGACAGAGTGTCCACACAGGAGCCAGGGGAAGGCCAGAGGGAGAGGGAGCACTTGGACGTGGGGCTGAATGTGGGGCCTGATCCCAGGATCATGACCTGAACTGAAGGCAGATGTTTAATCAGCTGAGCTACCCAGGTTCCCCCTCTTTTTTTTTAAGATTTTATTTTTAAATAACTCTACACCCAACTTGGGGCTCAAACCCACAACTGAGATCAAGAGTTTCATGCTCCTCTGACTGAGCCAGCCAGGCACCCCTGTTCTTTCATTTTCTGTCCATTCTCTATACATGAGCACTGTTAGGACAGAGAATACAAAGATAATTGTCTGTATTATATTGTTCCTTAATCAGGATCATTTTAGCAAAGAAGTATATGAAATGACAGTATGATCAGTATACACCATGATTAAAGTAATCACAAAGATTTTCACAAGAGGTAGAGGATTGTAAGGAGAGTGATTAGTTTGACCCCGTATGTATTATGTATTAGCATTGAAGGAGATAATCTCTGAAAACATTTTGTAAATAGTAAAGCACTGTGTGAATGTGAGGTGTCATTTTTACCAACAATAGCCTAGGCTAGGTGAGGAAACAAGATACTAGCTTTGTTGAACACTGTGGAGGTGGGCACGGCAGGTTAACCCCTCTTTGGGGTTGAGGGAAGCCTCAGGGGGCTCAGACTTGTACCTTACCAAGGTGATTGTGAAGAACCTGTCATCGGGGACCCAAGTGGTACTCCAGTCACACTATGGCTATGGGATAGAAGAGGTGAAAATCCTCGGAAAGGAACATTAGTTACCTGGTGGCCCACACGTCAGACATGCTGCTGCTGGGGGACCTGAACACTAATCGCTTTAGTGAGGTAGGACCCCCAGGCGGAGGGGCAGGGAATGGAGCATCGTGAGCTGCTACTTCCAGG
Organism: Meles meles; assembly: GCF_922984935.1. Classification (NCBI taxonomy): domain Eukaryota; kingdom Metazoa; phylum Chordata; class Mammalia; order Carnivora; family Mustelidae; genus Meles; species Meles meles. The sequence goes on from NC_060081.1 coordinate 28,266,280, forward strand.
GAGCCCAGGTCCCTAAGGGGGAAGATCTCTAAGTAAAAGCTCTAAGATGCTGGCGTTGGGGACCTGGTGGACCTGGGAGTGAGACCCTGGAGATTTGGAATCCTGGAATGGGAATTCCCACTGTTGGACAGTGTTTACAGGATCACTCAGAAGCCTAGAAGTCTAGGGCAGAATGTGACACAGCACCCCACTTGTGGAACATCAGGGCCTTCCTAAACTCCTTCTCTCTGCCTCCTACCCCGTCCTTGTCTCAGCGTTGTCTTGGATACTTACCCACATTGTTCTTATGTCCTCTCTCTCTTTGACACGTGGCTTGGCAGGGATCTGGTGGCAATGAGAAGTATTTCTTTGAAATTGAGAATGTGAGTAGAGCTTGATTAACCAACCCTCACCATCTCAGTAAACCTCCTAGCTAAGAGCAGATAAAGGAGGGCGAGATAGGCAGAGGAACAGAATACAGAGAAAAGTGGGAGTCACTTTGCACTGACAAGACATCTCCCTCTACTACTGTTGACCATGCAGACTTCTTCATGCAAACTTCCTGCCACGTGACAGTTCCCTTCATCCCCAGGTGTGCATGATCTTCAATGCTGGAGAGCTAACCCTGGTGGAATATGGGAGTAATGATACCCTGGGTTCTGTACGTACTGAATTCATGAACCCCCACCTCATCAGGTAACCCCACAAGGTTCTCTAAATTTTTGAAACCCCAAAGAAGTCCCTTTTAACCTCTCACTCCTGTATCCTCAAGATTAATCTAAAAACGTCATCCCATATGGTACTTTGGGGCCCTTGCTAAACATCCCGATGACCCAAGTCCATTCTGCCTTACCTCACCCTTCGTGTTTCATGAGCGGTGTAACGAGAGATGGAAGACTATAAGAAATTGGCTTCTCTTGTTGATGTTAAGACTATTGCTATAGGTAAGACTCTCTCATAATTCTGATAACAAAACAGATGTTTCTAGTATGCTTCCATATCACAGGGGTGTGTAGAGTGGAGAATGCAGGAATCTGAGAGGCACCAGGTTAACGTATGGCCCTGCTCTCACAGAGGATATGGGAAGTGTTCTAATCCACGTATGTGAGTCTGCATCTAGCTGTATAGATACAGATAAACTGTTACGCATATCAGCTTGTCCCTATAATTGTTCATGTTCTTTAGGCATGTATCTTTGGGCTAGGAATTGTGAACTGTAGAGCGGAACCTTTAGTAAATTTATGAATTTTCCTGTTTAGACTTAGGACATAGGATAATGGACTGTTCGAACTGGAAGGGGACTTATTTTCTGTAGAGTTTAACATTGGTAGCCAGTGTTGACAAAATTTATTTGAAATTCACAAGTGTTCACATAAATAAATACATCTTATTTTACATATTAATAATTAACTCTGGGGACACCTGGGTGGCTCAGGCAGTTAAGAGCCTGCCTTCGGCTCAGGTCATGATCCCAGAGTCCTGGGATCAAGTCCCACATAAGGCTTCCTGCTCAGCAGGGAGCCTGCTTGTCCCTCTGACTTCTGCTCTCCCTGCTTGTGCACTCACCCTCTCTGACAAATAAATAAATAAAATCTTTAAAAAAATTAACTGTATCATGAAATGTTTCAAGCATGGAAAAATGTATTTAGAACAGCACAGTATTCCCTATGATGTATAGAGAATAACATACCCATATAGCCTCGTTAAGAACAAGGTCTAGAGTCAAACCTCCCCACTTCTGCAATTATACCTGGGTGATCTTAGGTCAATTTCTTAACCTTTCTGTATCTCAGTTTCCTCATCCACAAAATGGGGATAAAAATTGTACCTACCTTATATGAAAAGCACTTAGACTAATGTCTGGCACATAATAAGCACTGAATAAATGTTAGCTATTAATAATATTATTACTTGTGTACCCATACCTAGTTCTTTTTTTTAAGGAATTTATTCATTTATTTTTTTTTCATTTTATTTATTTTTTCAGTGTAACAGTATTCATTGTTTTTGCACAACACCCAGTGCTCCATGCAAAACATGCCCTCCCCATTACCCACCACCTGTTCCCCCAACCTCCCACCCCGACCCTTCAAAACCCTCAGGTTGTTTTTCAGAGTCCATAGTCTCTTATGGTTCACCTCCCCTTCCAAATTTTTTTTTTTTAATAAACATATAATGTATTTTTATCCCCAAGGGTACAGGTCTGTGAATCGCCAGGTTTACACACTTCACAGCACTCAGGATAGCACATACCCTCCCCAATGTCCATAGCCCCCTCCCCCTCTCCCAATCCCACCTCCCCCAGCAACCCCCAGTTTGTTTTGTGAGATTAAGAGTCATTTATGGTTTGTCTCCCTCCCAATCCCATCTTGTTTCATTTATTCTTCTCCTATCTCCCTAACCCCCCATGTTGCTTCTCCATGTCCTCATATCAGGGAGATCATATGATAGTTGTCTTTCTCCTATTGACTTATTTCACTAAGCATGATACGCTCTAGTTCCATCCACGTCGTCGCAAATGGCAAGATTTCATTTCTTTTGATGGCTGCATAGTATTCCATTGTGTATATGTACCACATCTTCTTTATCCATTCATCTGTTGATGGACATCTAGGTTCTTTCCATAGTTTGGCTATTGTAGACATTGCTGCTATAAACATTCGGGTACAGGTGCCCCTTGGGATCACTATGTTTGTATCTTTAGGGTAAATACCCAGTAGTGCAATTGCTGGGTCATAGGGTAGTTCTATTTTCAACATTTTGAGGAACCTCCATGCTATTTTCCAGAGTGGTTGCACCAGCTTGCATTCCCACCAACAGTGGAGGAGGGTTCCCCTTTCTCCACATCCTCGCCAGCATCTGTCATTTCCTGACTTGTTAATTTTAGCCATTCTGACTGGTGTGAGGTGATATCTCATTGTGGTTTTGATTTGTATTTCCCTGATGCCGAGTGACGTGGAGCACTTTTTCATGTGTCTGTTGGCCATCTGGATGTCTTCTTTGCAGAAATGTCTGTTCATGTCCTCTGCCCATTTCTTGATTGGATTGTTTGTTCTTTGGGTGTTGAGTTTGCTAAGTTCCTTATAGATTTTGGATACTAGCCCTTTATCTGATATGTCATTTGCAAATATCTTCTCCCATTCTGTCAGTTGTCTTTTGGTTTTGTTAACTGTTTCCTTTGCTGTGCAAAAGCTTTTGATCTTGATGAAATCCCAATAGTTCATTTTTGCCCTTGCTTCCCTTGCCTTTGCCGTTGTTCCTAGGAAGATGTTGCTACGGCTGAGGTCGAAGAGGTTGTTGCCTACATTCTCCTAAGGATTTTGATGGATTCCTTTCTCACATTGAGGTCCTTCATCCATTTGGAGTCTATTTTCGTGTGTGGTGTAAGGAAGTGGTCCAATTTCATTTTTCTGCATGTGGCTGTCCAATTTTCCCAGCATCATTTATTGAAGAGGCTTTCTTTTTTCCATTGGACATTTAAAGAATTTATTCATTTATTTGTCAGAGATCACAAGTCGGCAGAAAGGCAGGCAGAGAGAGGAGGAAGCAGGCTCCCTACTGAGCAGAGAGCCTGATGTGGGACTCGATCCCAGGACCCTGAGAACATGACCTGAGTCAAAGGCAGAGGCTTTAACCCACTGAGCCACCCAGGCGCCCCTTTTTTAAAGATTTCATTTATTTATTTGACACAGAGAGAGAGAGAGATCACAAGTAGGCACAGCGGCAAGCAGAGAAAGAGTGGAAAGCAGGCTCCCTGCCAAGCAGAGAGCCTGGTGCTGGGCTTGATTCCAGGACCCTGAGATCATGACCTGAGCTGATTTTTGAGGTCTCATTTAAGAAGTTTCCCTGGGGCACCTGACTGCCTGAGCCAGAGGAGCATGTGACTCTTTTTTTTTTTTTGAAGATTTTATTTATTTATTTGACAGACAGAGATCACAAGTAGGCAGAGAGGTAGGCGGGGGGGGGGGGGGGGGCGGGGAAGCAGGCTCCCTGCTGAGCAGAGAGCCCAGTGCGGGGCTCAATCCCAGGACCCTGGGATCATGACCTGAGCTTAAGGCAAAGGCTTAATAAACCACTGAGCCACCCAGGTGCCCCAGCATGTGACTTTTGATCTCAGGATCGTGAGTTTGAGCCCCAAGCTGGGTGTAGAGTTAAATAAATAAATAAATAAATAAATAAATAAAATTTTTAAAAAAGAAGGTTCCTACTCCCTCCTACATTTTAATATTTTTAGATTTTGCTTCTCATCTGGAATTAATTTTTGTGTGTAACGTGGGTGTGGCTCATATTTTACTTTTTCCATGTTTAACCATTTATTGGAAATCCATTCACTGATTCGTAATGTCACCTCTTATAAATCAAGTTTCCAAATACATATGTGGCTGTTCTTAAGATACCTTTACAGTTCATGAGTTTTATGTTTCATATCAGATTGTTGAGTTGTAATGGAAATGATGTAATATGGCGGCCCATGTTCCAGTGGCAGTAATGAGCTGTGAGACTTTGGACAAGTCATCCCACTACACAGGGCTCGTCTTCAATAGTGTATAAAATGACAGAGTTCTTCTCTTAACCTTTTTTCATTCGTGACCCCTTTGAGTATCTAATTAAAAGCATAGATCCTGGGATGCCTGGGTGGCTCAGTTGGTTAGGCGACTGCCTTCAGCTCAGGTTGTGATCCTCGAGTCCCACTTTAGGCTCCCTGCCTGGCAGGGAGTCTTCTTCTCCCTCTGACCCTCCCACCTCTCATGCTCTGTCTCTCTCTCTCCCTCTCAAATAAATAAATAAAATCTTTTTTAAAAAATCATAGATCCTTTCCCAGAAGAAAATACATAAACATATAATTTTGTATATAATTTCAGGGTGTTCACAGAGATGGGGTCCCACAGCTCTAGTATTCTGTGATTCTACTTAAAAATTGAGACATTGAAACATGGCTTTATGAAGTTGGCTTTTAATTAAAGGAAATTTCATTTTTAGGTTGGTCTTCCCAGTTGTAGACATTAGCTGGCATTTGGTCTTGAGCTTGAGCACGGATCAAGGCAGGACATTGCGCATTGGTAACGTATACAAATAAGAGCTGTGAAGGCGCCGTGTTCAGGAGACTCCCTGAAAGCATCCTAGCCAGTCCGTAAGTGTGCTCTTATCTTACATTGTCTGCAAAATTCACACCAAACTAAAATACTTATCCTCTGCACTTTCAGCCTGACTTTAATCAGAGGTTCCTTCTGTTTTGTCTGTGTGCCTTCTCCACTGTTTGCCCCTCGGGGCTCTTACATCATTGACACTCAAAGTGCAAGGAACTCCTTGTAGCACATATGTTCATCGAGGTCGTTTCATCCATCAGCTTTCTCTTCATGGTTGTGCTGGAACTGGGGCTCTTCCTTAATGTGCTCAGTGCTGCCTTCCAGAGGATTTCTTGAGTAAAGGATGCCCGTTGCTCTGATCTGTTCTGATCTGCTATGAGACAACTCCAAGATCCCAGAGAGGAATCTCATTTCTTGATGGATCTGGACCTTTTGAGCTAGCTACAGAGTTAAACAAAATCTCTATAATTTTAGTATAAATCTAGTATTGTAAGCATCTTAGCAAAATTATGTCATATTCCTCATACTCTACACTGATGGAACATTCTTAAAGCCCAACATAATAATTAAAGGCAAGACTTTTGCAGGCTGCCTTGTGTCTGTATATGATTATGTGGAATCTGTCTTCTTAACCCTCTCTCTTTTACTTTGTAGTGGATCTGACTGGTGGCTACAACATTGGCACCATCAGCCATGAGAGCCATGTGGATTGGCTGGAACTTAATGAAACGGGCACAAGCTTCTCTTCAGGGACTGGAAACTTCGTGTAAGAAGGGTTACTAAGGCCTTAGCCATTGAGTAGTCCATAGAGGATGTGATACTACCTGCTGCCAGGGATTGCGGGGGGCAGGATGGGCTTAATTTCTTGGTGCACTATGCCATCAACATAGCAAAAGGCACAGAAGAATCAACATGGTGTCTGTTATCACAGCCCATCTGTTAACATAGCCCATACCTTAAGAAGATGGTATTGTGATGGCACCAAAGTCAAGAGGGAAATTTGGGAGCTGGTTTCTCTTTTACTGTTCATAAGTCTGTGCCCTCGGGAGACTGCCTCACCCCTGCATGCCTGGCTGAACTTTACCCACACCTGTTGCAGCATTCCTCAGCTACACGTACCCCACAGTGTTAAGGCTGGCTTGACAGTCTCCCCCAAACTCCTTATTGACTCTGATCTCAATATGCTATCACCAAAGAGCTCAATCTTGAGGGCAAAGAGACTCTCTGGTAATTTTTCATTTCATGTTCATTGTGATGGGAAAGCCACATCGCCAATTTCCAGACCATTGAATGTGCATGGTGGCCTTACTTTTGTGATCCAGTGTGGCAACTCTGGCCCAGAGTTAAACTCTAAGAATGAAGGTCTGACCTTCAGCTAACTTAAATTTCTGGTGTAGCTCTGGGCTCACTTGGTCATCTCTTATGGGCCAGAGTCAGGATGTACCAAGTCAGCATAAACGTCGAGCATTGCAGGCTAGTAAGCTTTGAAATCCAGCATCTGCCTGAGGGGTGGGTCAGCTCACCACATTTCGTTAGAGAAATGGTCGATATCAGAAGCCACCCCATAGCCCCTTCTGATTGCGCTGTCCACCTCTTCCTTCCGCAGTTGCATCTGTACGATACTGAAAGCTGCTCTAAGATGATGATCCTCCACTTCTGCTCCTACGTGCACTGGTCCCAGGAAGTGACGGGCTGGTGGCTCAGAACCGAAACAGCCTGTGTGTGTGGTACAACATTGAGGCACCCGAGAGGGTCACCACATCCTCTATTAGGGTATGTCGGTGCCAGGGGACCTCAGACATAGTGTCCCACTGATCATTTAGGGCCCGGAGGAAACTCCAAAGGTTATTTGGTTTTCTCTGGCCCACCACCCATCATCTCTGTGATAGAGTCAGCAAGTAAAGCCTAGATCCTTCCCCACAGTGCGCTAGGCTCCAGAACCGTCCTTGTTCAGATTCCTGACATTGTATCCTGTCCTCTCTATTCCAGTGGCCCTGGGAATTCACCAGGTCATAATGAGTTCTCTTAGACTGGAAGAGCCCCCTTAGCGGGGGCAGTTCTGTCAGTTCCTGGGTGAGGATTCTCTGTTGTAAGCTGTTCAGAGCTTCTTTTTTTATGACTGAAGATCGGTCACTCTCCTGTCCTGCCAGCATCATGTATATTCCAGTGACCTTCCAGAATCTGGGAGGGAAAACAAGAGAGGCCCTGTGCTAGGTGAGGATGATTGGTGTGGATACAGAGGGAGCATGTGATAGTTCTTTTTGTCTTTTTTCTACATCTCTTCTTTCCTGCTTTTCTTTCCTCATTTTAGACTAATTAAGTTTGGCGCTTGGGGGCTGTTTTGTCCTGTTTTAAACACATTTTTCACATTTTTGCTTTGGAGGTCATACATTTGACTCCTATAGTGGTTACCCTTGGAAGTTTACCATACCCTTAAATTATTCTGAATAGTTTCAGCTTATTTAGCATCTGACCCCTGGCAAATGATACAAGGACCTGAACTTTGATTACCTCCCCTTTGCCATTATTGCCCAGTATTTTTTTATCCCCAAAGTGAGACGTCATTCTTTTCCAGCTGGAATTTGGTTACATTTACCATCATGGTGCCAGTTTCTCTGCTCACTCTTTTTGCATTGCTGACCTTTGCTCTGGAGTTACCTCCTTGAGAGAAAGTGTTTCGAAGATGAATCCTCAGTTTCTGAAAAGTACCAAAATGGAATTATCTGAAAATGTTTTTATTTGGCGTGTTCTTGAAAGAACAGTTTGACAGTTTTTCTTAGTCTTTTGCAAATATTATCATCCCATCGACTGACCCCCTTAGTTCTGAGAAGTTTATTAACAGCTCCTTGTGTTGTCTTGTTGCTTTTTAAAAAAGATTTTATTTATTTATTTGAGAGAGCAAGGGGAGGGGCAGAAGGAGAAGCAGACTCCCCACTGAGCAGGGAGGGATGGGGGGGGGCTTAATCCCATAACTCCAGAATTGTGACCAGAGCCTAATTAGGGCAGAGGCTTACCTGACTGAGCCACCCAGGCGTCCCTGTCTTGTTGGTTTTAAAGTCTTCTTTTTTCCAGCATTCTGAAGCTTCAGTACATTATGTCTGCATATAAATGTCCTCTTACTTAACCGTGCTTGGTGTGTATGTGCACGCGTGCACGCGCGCGCGTGTGTGTGTGTGTGTCCCATCTGCGAGGACACCTTGTTCCTCAGCCATGAGCTCTTTAAATGTTGCTGCTTCTCTGGAACTCTCTTTCTCACCCTCAGAACTCTAATTAGGTATGTGTTCCATTTCTTGTCCTGTCTTTGTGCCTCTAGAACCTCTTATTCTTCCTTCCTCCTTCTCGCTCCATGCACATCCTGGATAATTCCTTAAGAAACATCTTGGCAAGGGGTGCCTGGGTGGCTTGGCCCTTAAGTGTCTGCCTTTGGCTCAGGTCATGATCCCGGGGGTCCCGGGGTCCTGGGATTGAGCCCCTGCATGGTGCTCCCTGCTCAGCAGGAAGCCTGCTTCTCCCTCTCGCACTCTCCCACTCCCCTTGTTTGTTTCCCTCTCTCTCTGTCAAATAAATAAATACAATTTTTTAAAAATTATTTAAAAAAAAAGGAAACATCTTGCAAGTCAGAGGTTTACTGTCACCACTGTCTTATCTGCTATTGAAATCACCCACTGAGTTTTCTTACTTCAAATATTGAATTTTTCATACGGTTTCATTTGGTTCTTTCTCTAGTCTGCCTGGTCATTTTTTCTAGTATATTTGCTACTGAAGCGAGCACAGCCTGGCCATTTTTTATAGTTTCTTGTCTCTTGCTTAATTTTTCATTCCATCCCTTAGGTCTTTAAACATTTCACAATTCTTTCATATTCCATAACTGGTTTCTTCCATAATTGTTATTTTTAATATTGGAAATCCTTGGAGGTCCAAAAGTGCTGTAGTTATTGTTATTGTTTACTCCTTTATGGTAGTTAACTTGTATTTTGGTAGCTTTATTTTATTGGGGGGCTCACATTACACTGAATATAATTTTTAGAATCTCAAGGGCCTAACATGGGCATGTTTTCCTCTAGATATGATCAGTGTTTGCTTTTGCAGGAATCAGGCATACTAATGACTTTTGTTCCCTTTCCTGAAGAGAGGATCCCAGATTTCATGACTAACAGAATCTCAGAATCGCCCCCTCATCCTGCTGGAGGACCCCTGGTTTATTCATCCGCTGCTGTGTTTGCCATCAGGGCGACTGTACCCTTTCCACTTGCTCCCCTGTTTTTTCCTGCTCAGGTTTTAGCTTACTGGCTTTTTCCTTTTTTTTTCTTTCCTTTCCTTTTCTGTTTTTCTCTTTTTCTTTCTCTTTTTCCCTTCCTTCCTTTTCTTCCCTTCCTTCCCTCCCTACATTTCCTTTTTTTTTCCTCCCTCCCTCCTTCCCTTCCTTCCTCCCCGTGGGAGACTAGGAAGCATGCCTAGTGATTTCTTCAGGTGACCTAAGCAACAAATGTATTCAAAAGTAGGGCCCAGGTTAAAGTTGTATTTTAACAGGACTCAAGCTGGAAGCAGAAGTGATTGTACGCTTTGTCAGTTTACATCCAGGCATTAGTGCGGGCACAGCCCTGAGTGTACAGGAACCTGAGGGCATTAGTGTAGATAAGGGATTCTTACCTGCTTGAAGGAAACTAAACGCTGGGCAAACAAGGGCCACCGTCATTCCCTCAGTGTGTAAGCGCTAGGGTGGGGTAAGGCGGGGTCTGTTCTGCAGTGGAGTCGTGGAGACACTAAACTGGAATTCGGGTGGGGTGGGGGGATTGAAATTTTACAGGGTGATGTGGTAGGTCTGGAGCAGGGCGGGGGGAAGACCGAGGTGATGGTGACCGAAGGTGTGACAACTGTTGCCTGCATGCTGGATGAGGGCCTGATCGAGTTTGGAACAGCCATCGATGACGGCAGCTACACCCGGTGAGGGGCTGGGCTGATATCCCCGGGAGGTGGTGGGAGAGGCTGGGTTCTGAGGCTGGAAGACCTGACTGTTGCCTTCCTTCCTTCTCTCTTCAGGGCCACAGCCTTCTTGGAGACTCTGGAAATGACCCCAGAAACAGAGGCAATGTGGAAAACCTTGAGCAACTGGCACTCGAGGCAAGGCAGCTCCACGTCGCTGAGAGCTGAGGCAGACCAGAAGTGAGGTGTGGGCAGCTAGGAAGGATGGCCAGAGGCCATTTTCCATGGGGCGGGAGTGTGAGACGCTCCTCCCGTGCTAAGGCACCAGTCCCCTGCCATTACAACCAGTAACACCTTTCAGGTAGTTATTCCAAACATTCTTCCATCCCAGTTTATAAGATTTTTATTGCTTTTGCTTCCCCTATATAGGTACCCCTTCAGAGTTTTAGCACCCATGCCCTCCAGTCCAGGTGTTGATGTATATTTCCAAATGTGGCATAGGAGTGTAGTTAGTAGGACAGACTTGGGATTTTAGACTCTTTCAAGTTACCTGGCTCCATTTAACAGCTTGTATAACCGTGGGTTAAGTGAACCTTTCCAAACCTTGGTTTCTCAATTTCCTCTCTGTAAATGGGAGTAATGATAGCATTTACCTCCTAGGGTGGTAAAGAAGAATCATAGGGGCGGTGAAGAAAGTAGGAGAATTCTCAGTGCTCAGTAAATGTCAACTGCTGCTGTTTTGCCAGGAGTCCTCTTGGATCCTTCCTTCCCGTGGCCCCACAGCTAGACAGCCAGCTTGTCCTAGGGCCCTGACCCAGCGTCTTCAGGCTGTTGTTGTAGTCATGTGGTATGTGTCAACAGGCAGGTGATCTCTTTGAGAAGATTCGAAACCCAGAGCTGGCCCTGGAGTGCTACTGTAAAGGCAGCGCATTCATGAAAGGTACTGCCCCTACAGCCCCGCCTTCCCTGTTAGAGTCTTGCCCGAATCATCCCCCTGCACCAATTTTGTGCATCTGTTCTGGTGGATCGGCTCAGTTCTCCATCCCTCCACTTCTCACCTATTTTCTACACCCCATTTCCCTGAGTCCCATCCCTGGAAGTCTTAGCTGAGTGCCCTCTCTGTCCCTGGCAGCGGTGGAGCTGGCTCGGTTGGCATTCCCAGTGGAAGTGGTGAGCCTGGAAGAGACCTGGGGGATCATTTGGTGCAGCAGAAGCAGCTCGATGCAGCCATTAATCACTATATTGAAGCCAGGTAGAGGGGTGCAACTGAGACTGGGTGTGAGGTCCAAGGTGATGGGTCAAGTAAGGGCACCAAGGCTCCAACAGAGATGACACCATGTAGGTTGGAGTAGGCTTGAGGTGTCTCCCTACCTCTACCTGTCTTCCTCTTGCCTCATACACACAGATGCCTTTCCCAACTCTGCCAGGTGCTCCATTAAGGCAATGGAAGCTGCCCTGGGCTCCCGCCAGTGGAAGAAGGCCATTTATATATTAGATCTACAGGACCAGAACACTGCGTCCAAATACTATCCCCGCGTGGCCCAACACTATGCGTCTCTGCAGGAGTATGAGGTGAGGAAAGTCCCTTGCTGGAGCTGGAGGCAATGCAGTACAGAATGAGAAGAGAACTCAGAACCGGAAGTGGGGGCCACCTCACCAAATCCTTCTTTCTGGGTCCCAGCAGCACCAGCCACCCTGAGCGAGAAGAAAGCAGTTTTCTTCCCTTATTTCATTCCAACATAACACAAACCCCTCTCCCAGATCTATAAAGCGAGTCTCCAGCTCTCTTCTATGGAACTCCATGGGAGTTCCAATGTGGAATTGCCCTGTGTTGCAGAAGTACGAGGTCCTTTTAGGTCCTTTTAAACTGCGTGTTGTATTGTCCCCATTCTGGTCTTGGCTGTTTTTTTGTTTTTGTTTTTGTTTTTGTTTTCAAAACAGTAGAGGGTGTGAGACAAGATAGCCCTCTTTTCTTCCATGTTGGGGACTAAGGGTCCTATCCTCTCCCCACCATCCCAACTAAGGTTTGCTCTCCCCCTGCAGAGGCTCTAACGCTCTTTCTCTAATGCTCTTGCTCTCGGCCTTTTGTGTCTGCTGTCTCGAGCACAGATTGTGGAGGAGCTCTACATTAAGGGAGACCGAACAAAAGATGCAATAGACATGTACACTCGGGCCAGCCGCTGGGAGCAAGCCCACAAGGTAGAGAGTGAGGCGCAGTTCGTCCGAGGGCTCCACCTCCCTGGGGCTGTCCCTACTTTCCTTGGGCTCTGATGTCCCCTCTTCACTGGCCTCCTTGAAAGCTGAGAAAGAGCACCAAAATAGAAAAGTCTGGAGCGCTTGGATGCCTAGCCACAGGGAAAGGCAAGGATGAAGAGGCCCTTGTTCCCAACCTGTAATTCCGAAGCGAGCAGAAGAGTTTGGGAGCTGGGGAGCCCCAATTGCCCCTCCCCAAGCTGTCGTCACAGCGGCAACTTCATTCCCTGCCTGCAGCCAGAACCCGGTGGGTACGGCGGGAGCTCGGGAGTGGGAACACGCGCCCCACCACAGGGCATCTCTGGCCTTTCTGCGTGAGCAGAATATAGTTCTGACTTTGCTCCTTATGGTCTTGGAATTCCCTGGACTGACCAGGAAAGCATCCGTACACAAACCCCTGTGGTTGTTGGGAAGGTTCAGAGTTGCTGGGAACACAGGTCACCCCTGAGTCATGCTTCCCTGGCCACTCCGCAGTCCCCCTGCTTCCCTCGGAAGCGCGCCGGAGGCTACTGGGTCTCTGTGTGTCTGCAAAGCTGGCAGTGAAGTGCATGAGGCTGGAAGACGTGTCGGTGCTGTACATCACCCAGGCCCTGGAGATGGAGAAGCAAGGCAAGTACCGGAGGCGGAAGGGTGAGCCACAGCCCTAGAGGAGTCATGCAGGGAGAAGGATGCACGCTGTCTGCCTAGAAGGCAGTGATGCAGGAATCTAGGTCGAGGAGCCCTGGGGTGTCTCTCCCCTCCCCAGGCACTACATGACAGTGGAAGAGCCTGGTCTTGCCATCCCCATGTTCAAAAAGCACAAGCTGTGTGATGATATGATCCGCCTGGTAGGGAAGCACCGCCCAGATCTCCTCAGTGACACACACCTGCACCTGGGCAAGGTGAGTCCTTCTCAAGCCTCGGCCATCTCTTCCCCGAACAGGCTCCACATCCCCCTCGCCCCATCCTGACCCTCCTTTCCCCAGGAGCTGGAGGCTGAAGGCTGACTGCAGGAGGCCGAGTATCACTACCTCGAGGCTTAGGAGTGGAAGGCAACAGTGAACATGTACCGGTCCAATGGGCTCTGGGAGGAAGCCTACCGGGTAAGGAGTCCAAGTCACTCTGGGGATGCACCTGTCCCTCTTCCCCACTCTCAAGTGATGCATTCTGAACTGGTTGTGGGTCTCTCTGAAAAATGTTCATACTGACAGGCAAAATTTCACATGCGGTAGGAGGGGGTCTGTGAACTACCTGAAGTCCATCCTTGGACCCTGAGCAGGCTAACAGACCCCAAAACTGAGCCCTCTCCCTGTTCTAGTAGAAAGACCGGACCCTTGTCAAAGCTGAAGTCCGATCAGAGGGGAGTAGGGAGCAGCCATGTGGCCCTGTGTGGGAGGATTGCCAAATGGCTTTGCTTCACAGGTAGCCAAGGCTCACGGAGGAGCTAATGCCCACAAACACATGGCCTATCTGTGGGCAAAGAGCCTGGGAGGAGAGTCCGCAGTGAGACTGCTTAATAAGCTCAGACTCCTGGAAGCTGCCGTTGACCATGCCGCTGACAAATCGTGAGGCCCTAAGACTTCTCTCCACTGGCCCCTTTTGAGAAAGAGCCTCTACGTAGACAAGGAAGATTGCTGTATAGCTGAGAAGTGTTTCTGAAAACGGAGGCAGGAGTGAAGAAATCCTTGGAAGAACGTGATGGAGAGGCAAGGAATGAATCAATCGCTCTGCCCTTGCTCCCCAGGGACTCAGAACAGTGTTTAGCTGTTCTAAGAAGATGGAACGTGATCAGCTTTTTTCCTTCTTTTTCAAAAAGACCTTTTTAAGTAATTACTATACCCAGTGTGGGGCTTGAACTCAACCCGAGATCAAGGGTCACTCATTCTACAGACTGAGCCAGGCAGGTGCCCCAGAGAGAAGAGCTTTTAAAGCTAAGGTGCACTAAGCCAGTAATTGACTTCTGAGTGATGGAAGTGTGCTTCTGTTAAATGCAAAAAGAACTTTTCTTAAGCAAATGTTACAAAGACCAGTAATAATCCTGCATTGAGTCAGATGGCTGAGGGTAGTCTTAATGTTTTAGAGAGACAGTTTTTCTGCTAGTATAGATGTGACTCAGGAGGAAGTGGTGAAGAACCCAGAGCCCTTGCTCCTGAGGAAGAGTAGTTCTGTGAGGCTAACTGCGGTCCCCTGCCTCACGCCCATCCCATTCCCTTATGACCACTAGTCGCAGGAAGCACAGGCTTTTCCAAGTGTCCCCGGACCCACGTCCTCTTTACATGTGTGTGTGCTTCTGTATCACTTCATATGGACTGTCTTCTCAATCTGTCTTTCCCTCCCCCGGTCCTGTCTCTGCCCTTTCTGTTTTCTCCTGCCCTGTTCCTCCTCTTATAAAATGAAAGTACTACTCTGAAAGACAACCTGAGGGTTTTGAAGGGGCGGAGGGCGGGAGGTTGGGAACCAGGTAGAGGGTAATAGAGAGGGCATGTATTGCATGGAGCACTGGGTGTGGTGCTAAAACAATGAGTACTGTTATGCTGAAAATAAATAAAAAAAAAAGAAATGGGAAAAAAAATGAAAGTACTAAGTAGGCAGACCTTACCTACACCTTCCATTTCAGCTCATGGGAATTTGCTTTTGAACTCTCTCGGCTGGACCTCAAGCATAAAACCCCTGAGATTCATGTCCGATATGCTATGTACCTGGAGGATGAGGTATGGATGTGCTCCTTCTCCCTTGCTTTTGACCTTGAACTCCTCCTCTCACGGCTGCCATGATGGCAATCTGCTTCTGATCATGTGTGGCTGCACTTCTGTCCCTACAGGGTAAATCTGAAAAGGCTGAATGAAGCTGAATTCATCAGTGCTGGTAATCCCAAGGAAGCAGCCCTCATGTGAGTTACCCATCAATTCCTTACTCCCGTCCTCCCAACCACAGCCCCAGGACCTGGCATTGCCACCTTCACCTGATCCTGGTACCAATAAAGCTTCTACCCCCTGTGACATGGCTGTTTGTCTCCCACTACTGAGGCCTCAGTCCTGTACTGAGCCTCCCCTGTGTCCTCTTCTGGGAGCAGGTTCGTCCATAACCAGGATTGGGAGGCAGCTCAGCGTGTGGCTGAGGCTCACGATCCTGACAGTGTCGCCGAGGTGCTTGTGGGGCAGGTCCGGGGGGCCTTGGAGGAGGACTTTCCAAAAGCAGAAGTGCTGCTGCTTCAGGCCCAGGGACCAGGCCTGGCCCTCAATTATTATAAGGTAGGGCACCGGATTCAGGGCCATGAGGGGGAGGGGGAGAGAGTGTAAGAACCCACAGAGCACTACACTAACCAATACTACTGGGAAAGATCCAGAGAGTTAGCAATGGAGAGGGGGAAGGAGACAAGAAGGAGGAGAGAGGTCCAAGGACCTAGGGATCCGTGGCCCATAGTGTACAGCACCTGTGTGGCAGTGGGAAGGTGTCATGCCGGCCTCTGCCTTCCTGATACCTGGAAATCTGAGCAGGAGGCTGGATTATGGAGTGATGCCCTGTGGGTCTGCAAGGACTATGGCCGGGCCAGCTGGAGGCTCTGCAGGAAGAGTAGGAGCGGGAGGCTACCAAGAAAGGGGCCAGATATGACGCCGGGAGGCAGCAAGTGTCAGCAGGGCTGGAGGGTGGGTCACAAGGTATGCACCGGATAGGCCCCGCTGCCCAGCCTGTTCTGGTCACGTGTACTCTCATCTTAGGGGCATGGAGGGGCTCGTGGACCAAGCTCGCCAGTGGGAGCAGGCTGGGGAGTATAGCCGTGCTGTCAACTGCTACCTCAAGGTGTGGGACTCAGGCAGCAGCAGCCTGGTGGAAAAGTGCTGGATGAAGGTGAGGCGGGCCACACCCTTTTTGGCCATCTACTTCCCAGACTGCTCTCACAGCCAGCATTCCTCCTCAGACATTGCTTTTTCCTCCTGGGCCTCTCATTTTCACTCAGGCAGCAACGTTCCTGCTGAGTGCTTGCTAGATGCTAGAGCCAGAACTTTGAAAACTGTAAAAAGGGATCTAAGGCAGAACCCCTAACAGCCTGAAGTTGGGGGAAGTTGGACCACTGTGGCTCAACTAATTGAGAAGCTCGGTGAAAACTAAAGGATGTGACTTGAAGTGGAGTTCAGAGGAGGGTGAAGTCTCGACTGAGAGGGAGGGAGGCTTAGTGAGGGAGGGGGTAGACCTGGGACCAGAGCTGGAAGGGCAAATCCAGAGGCCAGAACTGGGGCCAGATGGAAGCCAGGAAGAAAGCAGAGGCTCCTCCTCTACATAGAAGCTCCTGAAAAGAAGAATCTAGCCAGTGAAGCCAAGTCAGTAGGTTTCATCAATTCCTAAGCATATATATAATCACATATTATTTTCTTAGAAATTGGGTTGCATGTGAAGTTTTTTTTAAAGATTTTATTTATTTATTTGACACACAGAGAGAGATAACAAGTAGGCAGAGAGGCAGGCAGAGAGAGAGGTGGAAGCAGGCTCCCTGCTGAGAAGAGAGCCCGATGCGGGGCTCGATCCCAGGACCCTGAGATCATGACCCAAACCGAAGGCAGAGGGTTAACGCAGTGAGCCACCCAGGAGCCCCTGAATGTGAAGTTTTAAATGATGTATCTGGGGTACGTGGGTGACTTGGTGGGGAAAGCATCTGACTCTGAATTTTCGGCTCAGCACATGATCTCAGGGTTGTGAGATCAAGTTCTGCATTGGGCTCTGCACTGGTTGCGGAATCTGCCTTAGATTCGCTCTTCTTCTCCCGCTGCCCCTCCCCACTCATGCTGTCTGAAACAAAAAATAACAAAAAATAAGTAAATGATGCATCTTTGATCCCAAGAAATATGGTATTAGGAGTTTGAGGGGGATATGGAGTCAGCGCCGCCGATCCCAGGTCTGAAGGTCTACTTCCACCTGGCAGCTTCCAAGGGGGCTGTGGCCAGAGTGAGTCACGTGACATGACTCCCTCCTCTGAGACCCCACCCCAGGAAGCTGTAGGTGGGGTTTGGAGCCCCAAACCTGGCTTCAGGGCCCCTTCCTCGCATTCCATCCCTTTGCAGGACACCAAATATTCCTTCACCCTCCGTTCCCCACCTCCAGCACACGAGTGGTCTTTCTAGGTGGAGATCAATTATTGCCCCTTTATTTAGAGAAATTACAGACCCATTCCCACCCTCTCTCCCTCCAGGTAGAGAGGCCTTGAAGCTCTTTGACTGCTGAGGGTGCAGGTATCGGAGGCAGTGGCTGAGCAGGAAAGAAGCCAGAAAAGGGGCAGGTCAGTGAAATCTTGAACCAGACAGTAAATAATGGGGATGAATCCCTTCTCATCTTTCAGCTTCAGGCCTCTAAACTTGGCCTGTTTGGGAGTATTTTGTGTGTGGTCCCTAGGAGACATGTTTTTTTTTGGGGGGGGGTCATTTTAATATTTACAAGAAATAAATCAGCAGAACAAGATTATATCAGATAGGCTGTGTAGAGTAGCTGCGGCTTATAAAACATACCAGTAATTTGTACCTGGTGAGTATAAAGAAAACCAAGTCAGGATTCAGATGTCTTTACAACCAAGGGAGTACACAGGGCATCAACAAATTAGAGGACAAAAAAATTCACATTTTCTACATTAAAAAAAAAATTTACAGATCTCACAAATGTCTTTGAAGACAAAGAAAAAGCCAAAAGACAAAGAAAAAGTCCTCTGAAGGGTGGGAAAGAAGAAGAAATCTGAAACGGAATTCTAAATGTAAAAAGAGTTTTACTTCACAAGACCAATTTTCTTGGCTTCTGTTTCATATATCAACAATCTCCACATTTTGACTATAAAAACTTCTGCTTCTTCATCAAGTACCATGGCAACATTCTAGGAGATGTGTTTTGAGTAGCCCTTGCAATCTTTAGACAGACCTTGTCTGAGCCTCTCCCTAGGGGAGCTGTGTTTGAGTCTCTTCTTAACGGGACTGTGATGGGTTCTCGCAGAGGGACTGAGATGGGTTTTGCCATGCCAACTGTACTGGTCCCTTTCAAAGTGGCTCTGTTGGCTCTGCTCAGAAGGACTGTGTCTGTTCCTCTCAGAGAGATTGCGTCCACTTCTTTCAGAGGGACTACAGTGAGTTCTCTCTGAGAAACTGCGACCTCTCCTCTCAGAGGTCCT
Organism: Meles meles; assembly: GCF_922984935.1. Lineage (NCBI taxonomy): Eukaryota > Metazoa > Chordata > Mammalia > Carnivora > Mustelidae > Meles > Meles meles. Next base: position 28,284,646 of record NC_060081.1, read on the forward strand.
GTGCTGTCTTCTCTCAAAAGGACTGTGTCCTCTCACCTCTAAGGGACTGTGATGAGTTCTCTGAAAGAGATTGCGACTGCTCCTCTCAAGGGGAATATGACATCTCCTCTCAGAGGGACTGCGACATCTCCTCTCAGAGGGACTCTGATGGCTCCTCTCAGAGGGACTCTGATGGCTCCTCTCTGAGGGACTGTGATGGCTCCTTTCAGAGGGACTTCGATGGCTCCTCTGAGAAGGACTTTGATGGCTCCTCTCAGAGGGACTGTAATGTCTCTTCCAAGGAAGACTCTGATGGCTCCTCTTGGAGGGACTGAGATAACTCTTTAGGGAAGGATTTTGATGGCTCCTCTCAGAGGGACTGTGATGGCTCTTTAGAGAAGGACTTCGAAGGCTCCTCTCAGAGAGACCGTGATGGCTCTTTAGGGACGGACTTAGGTGGCTCCTCTCAGAGGGACTGTGATATCTCTTCCGAGGAAGACTTTGGTGGCTCCTCTCAGAGGGACTGTAATGGCTCTTCCAAGGAAGACTCTGATGGCTCCTCTCGGAGGGACTGTGATAGCTCCTTAGGGAAGGACTTTGATGGCTCCTCTCAGAGGGACTGTGATGTCTCTTTAGAGAAGGACTTTGAAGGCTCCTCTCAGAGAGACCGTGATGGCTCTTTACGGAAAGACTTCGGTAGCTCCTCTCAGAGGGACTGTGATGTCTCTTCCGAGGAAGACGTCGGTGGCTCCTCTCAGAGGGACTGTAATGGCTCTTCTGAAGAAGGCTTCGGTGGCTCCTCTCAGAGGGACCGTGATGGCTCTTTACGGAAGGACTTCGGTGGCTCCTCTCAGAGGGACCATGATGGCTCTTCCGAGGAAGACTTCGGTGGCTCCTCTTAGAGGGACTGTGATGGCTCATCTGAAGGCGGCTTTGGTGGATCCTCTCAGAGGGACCATGATGTCTCTTTAGAGAAGGACTTCGAAGGCTCCTCTCAGAGAGACCGTGATGGCTCTTTACGGAAAGACTTCGGTAGCTCCTCTCAGAGGGACTGTGATGTCTCTTTAGAGAAGAACTTTGATGGCTCCTCTCAGAGGGTCTGTGATGGCTCCTTTCAGAGGAATTACATGGGGTTCTCTCCCTTAAGAAGCTATGGTGGTTTTGCTTCTTGGGTGTGAGTGTCTCTTTAAGGTGACTGTGTGAGGTTCTCTTAAGTGAACCATGTAGATTTCTCCCTCTGACTTGAACTTTGGTTCCTATTTTGGAGCTCTTGGACTCCTGGCTAGAGATTTCACATCTGTAGGAGTTTTTCTTACCTTTGCTGCTATTGTCGTTTTGAAGAATAACCACAGTCTGTCCGACTGAAGTGGTTTTGAAAATAGCACTTCTTTGGGAAACCATGTTCTTGGGTAGTTGGGTATGTTTAAGTTGGAAAGAGCTACCTCTTTTTGGTTGATGAGCTGATCTGAATTGCTGTATTTCTTCCCATAACATCTTCTCCTTCTTAGTGGTGATGTCTGTTGGCTTTAGCTTAGCAACTGACATCCTCTCTCTTTTGATATCTCTCGATGAGGAATAATCTCTGGCTTTTTGTTTTGGATCGTGGTTTTTGCTTGAACACAAATGGTCTGGCCTTGACCTGTCCTCAGGCTTCTGTCCAGCAAAACCCATAATTCTGTGTGCCGTCTGGAATGCTTTCTTTAGACCTTGAAAAAGCAGTGGAATGAATTTGGGTTGGGGGGGTTTCTTAGATTGTCTTTTTGAAGAGGCAGTAGTTGTCTGAGATGCTCCATTCCTCTTCCTTCTTAACTGGGCTGGTAAATCCCGAGGACGACTCCGTATTGTGGTTCTACCATTTGTATAGAACTCTGTGTTTTGTGTCCTGCCTTCCATAGTGATTCTTTTCTTTGGGTATTTTGAACTACGGGTCTTTTTGGTTCTCCTTTTAGACCATTTTTCATCCTGATGGCTTTCAGAGTCACTCTCTGGTAGAGAGTGAACTTGAGTAAACTCATAGCGCCCTGGCCCTCCAACTGTCATCTTTCCTGCTAGGGCAGGGATCCTATACTGTCTTTGCCTGATGTGGACTTGTACAGGAGCAGGAGATGGGGAAGATACAGACTGGAAATCCATTGTAGAAGTAGGACTCTTGGAAGCTCGAGTGTAGACTTTAGCTTTCCTTAGTGATGGTGATATAGAACTCCTTGATGTGATGGATCTGTCTCTTCTGTGATGCTTTGGGACTTGGGATCTTTTCCTAGTTCGCATCCTAAAGCCAAGATGCAACCTAATCTCTCCGTGGTCTTTGGGAGTGCTTACAAGGTGGAGCTGTGGGTAGATAAGAAGGTAAGGCCGCAACGTGCCCTGTAATTTATGACAGCAATTAAGTCCTACACATCGGCCACACTGTAGGCGCATAGGGTATTTTAAAACCAGACCTGAAGTTAGAGGTGGAGGTACATGGGGGAGTATTTGACTCCTTAACAGTTTTGCTGCTACTTTTAGCTTCAGATCTTGTAGCAACTGGAACTGTTCTGACAAGTCAGTCTTGGCCTGGGGAAGATAACTTGGCTCGAGACAGTGTTGGGACTCAAAAATCCTTGTCTGTGAACTCTGTGAGTTCTCACTCTCTTCCATTGGAACAGAATCTTTCCTAGTGAAAAGTGTATGGAAGGAAGACTCTAAATTTACTGGGACAGGAGGCTGGCCCTCTGTACACGAAACAGGCACGTGCTGAATGACTTCCTGGGATATATCACTAAGCTTCGAACTTTTCTTTATTTTTGTGCTAGGGCCAGAGTATTGCTGTATTATGGAGGACATGAAGCTACGTGTCCACGTCCTTAAGGCTATTCTTTGTTCGTGACCATGATATGAAGTGTGTCTCTGAATGTAGTTTTTGGACACTGAAGTCTGAGAAATAATACTTTGACTCTTCTCTAGCAGACTCTTGGAAAGTTGCATCAGTTCCGCAGGAACCCCAAATAAATTCTGAATAGATTGACAGATATCTGCAGTGGCTCTTCCCGTTAAAGATGTTTGAGAACAAAGGTTCCTTTCCATAGTGGTTCCCAAGACATTCCCTAACACTAGCATATTGGAGAGATATCTTCTGGGTAGTCGCTGTCTCCAGGAGTGATTCTCCCAGACATTCTGTTGTCTGCTCAAGACAGACCAGTTAAGGCCTCTTCGAGTTCCTGATCCTGACTGGAAGGTCCTAGATGGTGATCTCCAGCTTTGCAGTGGATGTTGGGATAGGCGCTGGAGTGAATTCTCTAGCTTCCCCACCGGCTTCTTATCAGTCCTCTTAGATATGACACCCACTCCTGGGATCTCAAAATGTGGGGTTTCTACAATGTTAGCTGTCTTATCAGAGGGTTGATTGTGAAGAGACAACGGAAGGGTTGAAGTTTGTATCATAGCAGAGTCTAGAAAGTATTCTTCAGACTGCAAAATATCTGTCCCAAAGTTTTTTATATCCAAGGCCCTTGACACTTCTGGCATCTCCAAATCACAAAGGCTTCCTAATTCAGATGCTTCGGCAGAGCTTGAGATGAGCGAGTTTGAGGAGTTCTGTAGAAATCTAGAGAAATAATTCCCTATTTGTAACTCCTCTGTTGAAATAAAATCCTCAGATGCCCTCTTCTGATATACCTGTACTAGATTCAAATCCTCACATTGCATGATTTGAGGAGGCCCTATATTTATCCCCATTACTTTCCCAGCCTGAAGCCCTTGTTCATGAATGAACACTGTAGATTCCTGCAAAGTAAATGCTAGCTGTGAGAGTGATTCTGAAGATTTCTCTTCAGTATTTGGCCTCAGAGTTAGTTCTACAGGTTCTTCCATTTCTTGAAGGTGTGGCCTTGGGAAGAAATCCAAACAATCTATTACTTCAGTAGCTGATCCTAAGGAGACTCCTAGTGGTTCTACAATCTGAGGAATTGGTAGTGGTGCTAATTCCTCAGAATTTACAGTTTGAAGTGGTGGCCCTGGGATTAACACAGTCTTTACAATTTGAAACCCTGTGGACTTCGTTATATCCAAAATTTGGTGGCTTGGCTCTGTGGTTAATTCCTTTGATTTTACACTTTGCAACCATAGCCCTGAGGTAGACTCGGAAGGTCTCACATCTTGTACTTTTGGAGTCAGTTTAACGTAGTCTACCATTTGAGAGGTTCCCCCTGGTGTTAATGCTACAGAAGTTACAACCTGAAGTGGTGGCCCAGGAGTCACTTTCCCATATTCAACAACCTTGGGGGGGCTTACTGAGGTTATTCCTATTGGTTGAGCAGCTTGAAGCTGTGTCTTTGTAGATCCTGTGACTTGATCTAGCGGCTTTGGACTAATCCTCATAAACTCTGTAATTTGACCCTGTAGTCCTGGAGCTATCTGTGAATATTTCATACTTTGATTCTGTGACTGTGTCAGCCCCATTGGTCCATCCCCTTGCTGCCATGTCTCAGATGTGAGCTCTACAGATTCTGCATGTCCTGTAACTTGACCTCTTTGCCTTGGGGACAAATCTAAAGAGTCCTCCCTTTGAAGCCATTGCTTAGAGGTTGAAGCCACAGATTCCGGAACTCGATATCTTAGCCTTGGTGTCATCTCTGAAGATTCTGGGACGTGATGTAATGACTTTGTAGTCAGTGCTTCTGATTCTTCCCTTCGCAGTCTTTTCTTGGAGATCACCTCCACAAAGGGAGGATTGGGCCTTGGAGCGCTCTCTGTATATCCAGTGGTTTTACTTATTGGCTTTGGGGTCATGCCAAAGGGAGGATTGGGCCTCGGAGCGCTCTCTGTATATCCAGTGGTTTTACTTATTGGCTTTGGGGTCATGCCAAGGAGTTCCTTCTCTGTTGGCCTTGCCTTGGAGGTCAACCCCATAGTTTCTGTAGTGTGATGCTTGGGCTTTGGTGCCATCTCTTCAGATCCTGTAACTTCCTGCACTGACCTTGTATGTGATTCCCCCAAGTCCTTAACTTGAGGCCATGACTGAGAGAGCAACTCTAGTGTTTCTGGGATTTTCTTTAAGGTTAATTCCAAGGATTCAGAGCCTTGATTCCTTAGCACGTGAGTCAGATCATCAGATTCTGGTACTTGAAGATCTAGCCTTAGAGGCACTCCTGGAGATTCCATGGTTTTACTTGTTGACTTTGGGGTCAACCCCATAGAGTTTTCTACAGTTTCATTGCCTTGATGTGCCAACCTTTCTGTGGTATGATAAACTGGTACTGAAATCAAATTTACAGACTTGGAGACTTGATGCTTTGGTGTTGGGATCACCAAATTCACAGATTTAGGGACTTGAGGCTTTGGTGTTGGGATCATCTCTGCACCTTCTACAAATTGATGCCCTGGCCTAGGGATTATCTCAGAGGAGTCTGTGATTTGATAGCTCCTCTTTGGAGTTAGTTCCTCAGATTTTGTTCTTTGAAGCAGTGACCCCGATAGTAACTCTACAGATTTTATATCTTGTTGCAGAGATGCTGAAGACAATTTCACATGTTTTATACTTTGCAACTTTGCTTCTGGAGGAAACTCCAAAGGTTTCTCACCCTGTCGTTGTGATTCTGGAGACAAATTTGAAAATTTAACACTACTCAACATGGGTCCTGGTATGAACTTCTTAGTTGGCTCTGGTGCCAACACTATTGATTTCATACCGTGCCATCCTGAAGTCAGCTCTTGGCAATTCATACCTTGCTGTTGGGACCCTGGTGTCAACTCTACAGATTTCCCATCTTGAAAACATAGTTCCGGTGCAAAGACCTCAGAATTAACACTTGGGGACCTTAGGCATGATGGAAACCCTGAAGAATTAGCACCTTGAGGCTGTAGCTGTAGGTTTGACTTCAAAGATGTCACATCTTGAGAACATGGCTCTGATTCAAACACCACAGATTTCTGCCCGAGGCAAGAAATCAAATCCTTCGAATTCACATCTTGAGGTTGTGGCCCTGGTTTCAACTCCAGAGATTTCACATCTTGAAAACACAACTTTGGTGCAAACACCACAGAGCTCTCACTATGCTGCCTGAGGTGTGAGGGCAGCTCCCCAGAATTCATACCTTGAGGATGTGGCCCTGGATTTAACTCCACAGATTTCACTTTTGTAAAACATGGCTCTAGTGCAAACATCTCACACTTCAAGTCCTGCAGCTTAGAGCCTGAAGCCAGTTTCACAGAATTTCCACCACAAGACACTGGCTCTTTGTTCATCTTCACAGACCTTACATCTTCAAGCAGTGGCTTTGGTAAAAATAACACAGATTTCCTGCCATGCAGTGAAGAGCCTAAAGTGAACACTGGGTGCATAACTTGTTGCTGTGACCCACAGTGGTTCTCCAAAAACTGTATTTCTGGAAACTTTGTCCCTGGAATTAACTCAGAAGATTTCACACCTTGCAAATGTGGTCCAGCGTTGAACAGAATAGATTTTGTACCTTGATATTCTGACATAGGATTCAATTCAGAGGGTTTCATGCCTTGCATCTGTGGGTCTGGATTAAACTTTATAGCATTTATGCATTGAAGTTCTGACCCAAAATTCAAATCAGAAGAATTCACGCCTTGCAGCTGTGGGCCACAGTTTAATTCTTGTGATGTTATACCTTGAAACTTTGTCCCTGGACTAAATTCATGTTTCACATTTTGTAAATGTTGCACAGGGTTGAACATAAGAGATTTCATACCTAGAACTTCTGACCCCAGATTCAAATCAAAAGATCCCATACCTTGACATTTAACCCCTGAAGTCAACTCAAAAGATTGTATACCTTGCAAAGGTGGCCCGAGTTCAGACCCCATAGAATTAGCACATTGTAACTTTGGCTCTGGATCCAACTCAAAAGAATTTACACACTTCATCTGTGGCCCAGGGTTGCGTTCCATGGGTGCTACAGCAAGAAACTTTGACCCTGGAATCAATTCGGATTTTAAATCTTGTACATGTGGTTCAGCGCTGAACACCATAGATGTCTCACTTGGATTCTTGGATCCCGGATTCACCTGAGATCCCGTACCTTGACATTTTGTCCCTGGAATCAATTCAAAGTACTGTACGCCTTGCAAAGGTGGCCCAGGTTTGCACCCCATAGAATTTGCACATTGTAATTTTGGCTCTGGATTCAACTTAGAAGAATTTATACACTTCATCTGTGGCTCAGGGTCGCATTCCATAGGTGCTATAGCAAGAAACTTTGACCCTGGAATCAATTCAGATTTCAAATCTTGCGAAGGTGGATCAAGGTTGAACACCATAGTCGTCTCCCTTGGGATCTCTGAACTCAACTCAGAAGACTTTGTACCTTGACGTTTTGAAACTGAAGTTAATTCAGAAGGGTTTATACCTTGCAAGGGTGGCTCAGATTTGCATCCAACAGAATTTACACACTGAAGTTTTGGTTTTGAAATAAATGCAGAAGAATTCACATCTTGCAAAGGTGGCCCAGGGCAGAACACCTGGGATTTTATACCTCGAGACTCTGATCCAGAATTCAACTCAGATTTTACCCTGTTCAGTTGTGGTCCAGTACTGAATGGCCTAACATTTATACACTGAAGCTGTGGGGCTAGATTAAATTCAGAGGATTTCCCACCTTGTAATTTAGGCTGATGCTTCGTTTCCAGAAATTGCTCATATGGAAGCTTCCTGTCTGTGCACAACTCGGGTTTTATCTCTTGTAACTGTGGCCCAGGATTGAACTTGAAAGATGACATACCTTGAGGCCTTGATCCCTGGCATAACTCAGAAGATTTAACATCTTGCCACTGTTGCTCAGGATTGGATTCCTTAGATTTCACATCTTGGGGCTTTGTCTCTTTGCACAATTCTGAAGATTTTATATGTTGCAAATGTAGTCCAGGGTTGTATACCACAAATTTCACACTTTGAAGCTCTGGCCATGGTTTCAACTTAAAAGACTTCTCTTCTTGCCGCGGCTTCCCAGCATTGAACTCGGAAGATATCACATTGCAAATCTTTGATTCCAAAGCTAACTCAGAGGGTTTTGTGACCTGGAGTTCTAGGTCATGGTTGACCTTTGTGGTGGTCATTATTTGAAGCTTTACAGACTCAGGAGATTTTGCACCTTGCAACTTCGCCCCAGGGCTGAATTTCAGAGATTTCAGGGCTTGAATGTGTGATCCTGGTGTCGACATAGGCAATTTCCTATTTTGTAACTGTGGGACTGACTCAAACCCCAAAGATTTCACATCTTGGGTCTTTGCACCTAGAGTCAATTCAAGAGGTTTCATGTCTTGCCACGTGGGTCTGGTAAGGAGCTCCACATGTTCTCCATTTTGAAGCTTTGTTTTTGGCGTTAACTCAGAAGATGGTACACCTTGTAACTGCAGAACAGGTTTTAACTCAACAGATTTCAAATCTTGGAGTCTGCACTCTAGCATCAAGTCAGATTTCTCACCTTGTCTCTGAGGTCCAGGGTTGAACTCCACAGATTTCACACCTTGAAGCTTCCTCATCTGAATTAAATCAGATTTCCCACCTTGTAGCTTTGGACCGTGGTTGAACTCAGAGGGTTTCCCTTCTTGAAGTTTTGACCCTGGGATCACTTCAGAAGATCTCATACCTTGCAAGTGTGATCTAGAACCAAACCCTGCTGATTTTTTATCTTGAAGCTTTATACCCATGATCAACTCAGAACATTTCACATCTTGTAACTGTGGGCCTGCTTTCACACCTGAAAACTTCCTCTCCAGGATCAAATCAGAAGATTTCTCACCTTGTAACTTTGGATTAGCTTTCAGTTCTGCAGATTTCACACCTGGAAGCTTTTCCCTTGGGATCAGTTGTGAAGATATCACATCCTTCAAGTGTGGTCCAGACTTAAAATTCAGAGATTTTACATCTTGAAGCTTTATACCCATGACCAATCTAGAAGATGCCCCATCTTCCAACTGTGGGCCTGACTTGAAATCCACAGACTTCACTTTTTGAAGCTTTGTCCCCTGTATCAATTCAGAAGATTTCACACGTCTCAGCTGTGGCCCAGGTTTGACATTCACAGACTCCATATCTTGAATCTTTGTTTCTGAAATTGATTTAGAACTTTTCACTCCTTGAAACTGTGGGTCAGGGTTGAACACCAATTGCACATTTTGAAGCTTTGATCCAAGGGTCAGGTCAGAAGATTTCACAACTTGCACCTGGGGACTGGGGCAGCTTTCTTTATGTTTTACATTTTGAAGCTTTGTCTTTGAGGTCCTTTCAGAAGAATTCACATGTTGTAACAATGGCCCAAGGTTGAAATCTGTACATTTGGTACCTTGAATCTTTGTCCCTGTGATCAATGTAGAAAATGTTATACCTTTCAACTGTGAACTTGGATTTAACTCAGTAAATGTCTTATCTTGGGACTTTACCTCAGGTGACAACTTAGAAGGTTTTAGATCATGCCACTGTGACCCAGAGTTGAAATTCTCAGATTTCACACCTTGAAGCTTTGTCTGAAGAGTCAATTCAGATGACTTCATGCTTGTCAAGTGTAGTGGGGAGTTCAATTCTATAGTTGTATTGCTTTGTAATTGTGACCTTTGGCTTAATACGCCAGATTTCACACCAGGAAGCTGTGAATCTTCCATAAGCACCAGAGACTTCACACGTTGAAGCTGTGCTCCTGGGGATGAATGTAAGGGTTTCGCTTCTTGAAGCTTTGATTTTGCAGTCAATTTAGATTTCCCATCATGCATGCAAAGCCTAGATTTCAGTGGCATAAATTTTATATCACAGAGCTTTGACCCTGAAGTCAGCTCACATGATTTCACACTTCTAACCTGGAGACAAGGTGTCAAATCACAGTCCTGAAGCTTATGTTCCTGGAGTGATGCTGAAGATTGCGTATCTTGGAGCTTTGGCCTTGGAGTTAATGCAGATGACTTTCTATCTCTTAACTGTATCAAAGGTTTCAACCCTAGAGACTTGACACCTTGAGACTGTAACCCTATAGACTTCACACCTTGGAAATCAGGTCCTGGTATCCACTGGATACACCTCATTCTTTCCAGCTGTGGCTCTTTTTTGAGCTCAGTAGTTTTTACATCTCGAAGCTGTGGCTCTGAGGTTGATGCCAAAAGCTTCCCTTTGTGCAGCTGTGTTCCTGGGAGCACCCCAGGGATTTTCATGTTCTGCAACTGTGGCCCAAGGTTGAACTCTGTATATGTCGCACCTTGAGTTTTTGACCCTAGAGTCAATTCAGATGACTTCACATCTCTTAACTGTGTCAAAGATCTCAACCCTAGGGATTTAACACCTTGAGACTGTGACCTGAGATTTAACTCTACAGATTTCACAGCTTGGAACTTAGGTCCTGGTATCCACTGAATGCATCTCATACTTTCAAGCAGTGGCTCTTGTTTTAACTCAACGGTTTTTACACAAAGCTGTGGCTCTGAAGCAAACTCTGAGACTTCAATTTGGTGCAATGGTGACCCTGGGGTCAACTTAGGAGACTTTATGCTTTGCAACTGTGGTTCAAGTGGATCAGGCTTGAATTCTTTAGGTTTTAAACCTTGAATATTTGATTCTGGAGTCAAGTCTGATTTCATACTTTTAAACTGTAACTCAAAATTGAGGTCTACTAGTTTTTTACCTTTAAATTTTAGCTCTGGAAGTAACTCCAAAGACAGCTTATCGTCCGACATAGCCCCTCTCTTCACCTGCTCTGAATTCACACATTGCTGCTTTGGTGAGATTACAGATATCGTGCCATCCTGTTCTGGCCCAGAAGTTAAATTCATGAGTGCTGTCTCTTGAAACTGTTGCCTTGGGGCAAAATCCATAGTTTTTACTCCTTGAGACTTTGATCTTCTGGTCACTTTCACAGATTTTACTTCCTGCTTGTTTAGCCTTGGGGTCCACTTTACAGATTGTACACATTGCGGCTCTGAATCTGGAGTTTCCTCTACAGATTTTAAACTTTGATGCTTGAAACACGGGGTACTGTCGACAAATTTACTATCTTGGGTTTGTGGCTCTAAAGTCAGTTCCTTGGGTTTCACACCTTGCAGTTCAGACCCTTGGAGTAATGGCCCTGGTGCAAAAGGCACAGATTTCTCACTTTCAATTTTCAATTCCACAGTTTGCACATCTTGCATTTGTGTTCTTTGGACCAACTCCACAGCTTTGGAGTCTTGAATTCTTGCATGCAGAATCAAGTCAGAAGTTGTACCTTGAAGCTTGGTATCTTTGGTACTTTTCACAGGTTTGACATAGTCTATCCATGGCACTGCAGTTATCTCCATAGATTTCTCACCTTCCAGCTGTGGACTAGGGGTTGGCAAAGTAGATTTCGTACCTTTTGGACCCTGTCCTGTAGTTAAGACCACAGATTTCACATCTTTCAGCTCCGAGGTCAACAACTCAGATTTTACACCTTGAAGTTTTGAGTCTGGGGTCAGCTCCATTGGTTTCATACCCCCCACACCTGGCCCTCGGATCAATTCAGAAGATTTTATACCTTGTAACTTTGTTCTTCTAGCCAACTCAGAATAGTTTACACTTGGCAACTGTAACTCAGGAGTCAACCCCATAGATATTGCATCTGGTTTCTCTGGCTGAGAGACAATTCGATAAGAAATGTTACCTTCCAAGTTGGACATTTGGTCCCTCCCTAAATTTTTTACACCTTGAAACTGTGTCTCTGGTACTAGCATATCAGGCTTGACCACTTGCTTTTGAGGTCCTGGGGACAACCCCACAGATCTTACTCCTTGCATCTTTGGGTTTGGGGTCAACTCAAAAAATTTCACATGTTGTAGTTGTGGCCCTGAGTTTAACTCTGAAGTTTTCACACCTTGAGGTTGCGTTCCTGATGTCCGATCACAAAATTTGACATCTTGTAACCATGGCCCTGGGGTAAGCCCCACCTGTTTTATATCTTGAAGCCTTGGAGATGTCTTTGCTAATTTAGAATCTTGAAATGCTAATTCTGGAGTCATCTCCACAGAATTTACACCATTAAACACTGATCCTGGGGTTTGCTCCCCAAATTTGACAGCTTGAAGTTTTGGCCCTGAAGTCAATTCAGAAAATTTGACATCTTGCTGCCTTGGCCCTAGGTGCAGTTCCTGAGACTTCACACCTTGAAACTGTAGTTCTGAGGTCAACTTCATAGACTGCGTGCTGTGAAACTGTGATCCTTCAATAGACGGAAGAGTTTTCATATTTTCACTCAAGAGCCCTTGGCTTAATGGCAAAGGTGATTCTGTTACAAATCCCAAGGATTGTATATCTTGAACCTGTGTTCCCGGTATACATTGCACATGTTTCAAACCTTGATGCTTTGGTTCTAAGGTCAGATCAGAAAATCTGACATCTTGCAAGCGTGGTCCTGAGTTTTGTTCCACAGATTTCATACCTTGAGTTTCTGGTTCTGGAGACAATTGTACGGACATAACAATTTGATGCTTTAGCCCTGGGGTAAAGTCTGACAATTTGATTTTTTGCACTGGGGAACCTGGGGTCAGTGCATCAGATTTCACACTATGATGTGGGGACTCTGAGATGAAATCTACAGGCTTTTCTCCTTGAAAAGGTGGTCCTGGAGGTAAATTTGAAAATCTGACACTTTGCAAATGTGGCCCTGGGATCAATTTCACATCCTGAAGCTGTGCCGCCTTAGTCAATTCCTCTGATATTATATGTTGTAGTATTGGTTCTTGTACCAGCTTCTCAGATTCTACCATTCCAGTAGTAGCTGGCTGTTGGATTAAATTAACATATTCCACGTCTTGTAATTGTGGCTCTGGATGCAGCTGCATAGACTTTACTCCCTGGAACTGTGGCTCTGGGGTCAACTCCGGAACATGTCGTTTTGGTCCTGTGATAAATTGCTTAGATCCCACCACTACTGGGGATGACACAGGGGTTAACTTCACAGATTTCAAATTTTGCATTAGTGGCTCTGATTTCTCATATTGCATTTGTGGTCCCAAAGTCAATTCCAGGGATCCTTTTACTGAATATGGTGGTACTGGCATTGTCTCCTGGATATTTTCAACTTGAGACAATGCCAACCCATAAGGTTCTGTGTTTTCGTATTCTGACCTTAGGGGTACCTCTGAAGGCTCAGTAACTTGAAGGTGTGGCTTTAGAGTCATTCCCGTAGATTCTATAACTTGACCTGTTGGTTTTGGTGTTAATGCCACTTGGCGCAAAGTCCCAGAAAACAGCTGTGCAGTTTCTGTGTCTTGATGGCCTGGCCCCAGAGTCATCTCTGAAAAATTCTGAAAACATGGCCTGGGCATCATCGCAGGAGTTCCTGTGACTTGCTGTGGGATTAACTTCACAGATTCCTCCTCTTGTGGCCGGGTCTCAGAAGCTAACTTTACAGAGGCTGTGTCTTGATGCCTTGGTCTAGAAGTTGGACCCAAAGATGTCTTTGCTAGTAAATGTGGTTCCACGCTTAGTTTCCTCGATTCAACATGTAAGCGTGTTTCAGGAATCAACCTCTTAGATACTTCCAGTGGTACAGTTAAATCCACAGCTTTATTGCCATGCATTAATGGACCTAGAGCTAACTCGTCAGGTTTTGTACTTTGGGGCTGTGGTTCTGGGGTCAGTGGCACAGATTTCATACCTTGAAATTCAGGTTCTGAGGTCAACTTCTTATAGTTCCTAAATTCTGAATATGGTCCTAGATTCAGGTGAACAAACGTCATACTTTGGGACTCTGGGTTCAACACTTCTGGATTTATTCCTTGCATCTCTGATCCTGGTACCAACGCTGGAGATTCTTGTATTATGTGTTGAGGCATTCGAGTCTCCAGGGCTTTTACGCCTTGGAGCATTGTCTCAAGAGCATCTTGGAACGGCACTGAGTTTGCCTGCATACATTCTGAAGTCTGGTTCAATGGCCCTGGAGTACTTCTTAAAGATGGTTGTGTCAACTCCATAGATTCTTTCCTGTGGTGACAAGGGTTGGAAGTCAACTCTACTTCTGCTCCTTGATATCCTGGCTCTGTGATCATTCCTGAAGATTCCAAAGCTTGGTGCCATGGGGTTAATCCTTCAGGTTCTGTGGCTTGATGATTTGGCTTGAGGTTCAGCTCTACAGAGTTTACTGCTTGAATGTGTGCCCCTGAGCTTGGCTCCTCATATTTCATACTTTCCACCTGTGTTTCAGGAATCACATTTCTACATTCTGCCATTTGAGGAAATTTCACATCTTTAAGCAATAGTACTGGGGCTGTCTCCTTAGATCTTTCATCTGGTAACCATGGCTTTGAGGCAAACTCCATAGATTTCTTATCTTCCTGTGGTGGTCTTAGGATCAACTCCACAGCTTTTGTATCTGAAAACTTCGGTGGGAGGGCCAAATGAACATATTCCAGACCTTGCAACTGTGAATTGTGGGTCAAATCTAGCGATTTCCTATTTTGCAAGTGTGGTGCCTGGGCTAACTCAGCAGATTTTCCACTTTGTTGTTGTGTTCCTAGGTTCAAATGAATAGATTTCACACCTTGAAGCTGAGACCCTGGGGCTAACTGCACAGAATTCCCACTTTCCAGCTGTGAAATAGGTGCCAACTCATTAGATTTTACAGTCTGCAGTTGAAGTTCTGGGGCCAGTTCTATAGGGCTCACAGTTGGGATCGGCTGTCCATATTTTACCATCTGTGGGACCGAACCTGGAGTTACGTCTATAGATTTTACATTCTGCAATCCTGGGGATAACTTCATAGAATCCACAGTCTTAACTTGTGGCATTGGCTTCACCCCCAGATATTCTGCACCTGGAAGTAGAGATGTAGTGGTCATTACTGCAGATTCTGTGACTTGATGCAGTGGCTCTTGGCTCATTTCCTTAGATGGTGCTCTTTGACCCAGTGATCTTGGGACTGTCCCTAAATGTTCCATTATTTGATGATGTGACTGTTTTGGCTCAGCCAGATTTCTGATTATGGGGTCAGAAGCCAACCCCATAGTTTCCATAATTTGATGGCTTTGCCTTGGACACATCTCTGAAGATTCTAAGATTTGATGCCTTGGGGTCAAACGTGGAGATTCCATGACCTGATGAGGTAGCCCTGGGGTTAATGCTGTAGTTTTTGTGCCTTGAACATGTGGTTGTGGAGTCATCTCCACAGAGTCTTGCACTTGAATCCGTGACCCAGGAGTCAACTCCAGAGGTTTCCTGACTTGAGATACTGGCCTTGAGGTCAAATCCTGAGTTTCTACAACTTGTGATTGTGGTGTTATGATCATTCCCATGGGTGACCCCAGTGCTGCTGGGGTTACCTTTAAAGAGTGTATGGATTGATGTGATGGCATTGGAATCATCCCTACTGATTCTGTGATTTTAAGTGGTGGCTTTGGAGGTAAACCCACAGATCCTACAACTCCAGGTGGACCAATAGTAGGAGGACAGCTAGAAGATGTCAAACCGACTGGTTGAGTTGCTCCTGGGGCCAAAGTTGCAATTTCAGACTGTGAATCTCCAGATTCTATAACATGTGGCGGTGCTGGTGGAATTATTCCCATGAAATCCATAGCTTGTAATTGTGCCACTGGAGTAACTTTCGTGTAATCAGTAACTTGATGCGATGGACTGGAGATCATTTCCAGTGATCTTGTATTTTGACATATTGGCCCTGGAGGAATCTTCAATGGTCCTGTGATTTGACTTTCTGGATTTAAGGTTATATTCACTGATTCAGTAACTTTAGGATGTGGCCCAAAAGTCATTTCCACAGTTTCCACAACTGTATATTTTGCCTTTGGATGCATCTTTCCTGATGGTATAACTTTATGGTCCAATGATGTGGCTATTTCCCCTGATTTCATGGCTTGGGATGGTGTTCTTGGGGTTTTTCCCACTGGTTTTATGATATGTGGATGTGATTCATTAATCATCCCCATAGAATCTGTGACTTGAAGCAATGCTGCAGGAGTTACCGTCACATTATCTGTGACTTGATTCACTGGTCTGGAGGTCATCTTTGATTCCATAACTCGATGCTGAGCACTTGGTGTTACCTCCACTGGTTCAGTGACTTGATATGATGGTTTAGTGCTTACACTCACTTTTTTTGTGGTTTCCATTGGTTTCCCAACTTTGGCTGGTGGCTGTGGGAACAAACCTACAGATTCTATCACTTCTGAATGTGATTCTGGGATCATCCCCATCGAATCCATGACTTGAAGTAAAGCTAAAGGAGTTACCTTTATACTATCTGTAACTTGACATGGTAGACTTGGGGTCAATTCCACATTAGTCATGTGAGACTTATGCTGCTGAATCCTTTTTTCCAGACGACCTATGACCCTCTGTTCTATATTAAGTTCTAGGACATGTTTTGGCTCCTTCTGCAGTCCAGTGGTTTTCTCTGGAATTATGTCAGCTCCTAAATTTTTGGGAAGTGGAGTGCCCAATGATGTAACTAAGGGCCTGGATGTAAGGATTTGGGGGCCATCCCCAAGTTGTGACTGCTTACCTGGGATAAGTGACTGTGAAATTTTTGTTTCTGTTCTATTTAATCCAGATTCCACTCCAATATTCACATGGAGCTGAAATGATGGACAGTTTGGGAATTTATTGTAGAGACTTTGTTCAGTGCTTTGATGAATGGGCACAGATACCTGGATTTGAGGTTTCTCTGGTTCAGGAACTCCTCCTTGTGCCTCAATTAAATAATTCAGCATTCCCCATGATTCCCTCACAGGCAGAGGCACTGCTTGTTCCCTCAAAGTATAAACCTTCCAAGCCATATGTCCCTCTAACTCCCACCTAGCTAAAGGAGAAAGCCGGATTGGAGCCCACCCCGAGAATCGTGGTCTTGCCTTGGTGAAAATAAAATCTGGCCCATGATCCAATGTCAAATGACTCTTGCTCTCTCCCCCATTCTTTGTTTTTTCTTGTTGGCGGAGATCTGGGGATTCAAACATAGAGTTGATAAAAGAGTTTTGGGATCTTAAGGGTGAAAGAGCTGCCAAATTCTGTAAAAGTTTTGATTTCCCAAACTCTGAGAGCTGAAAAGGAGGCAGGGGTGTGCCTTTGTTCCTGAACATGGAAGACTGGGTTTTGGGTAAAATAGGTAAACTATGGCTCCGGAGTTGCCAGGTTGTTCCTTCAGAAAAGACGGGAAGGTGGGACAGGCAGGAGTTGTTGCATAATGATCCAAAGGAGCTGCTGTCCTTAGTAGAATGTTTTGCCTTCTTACAGCCACAACAGGGTAAAACAGGCTTCTGAGCCACAAGCACAGAGGAGGTGGAGGAAGAAATCACATCCTGTGATTCAGGCAAACATAATTTCTTAAGACTTGATCTAAGAAATAAAGAAAAGTTTCCATTTGCTTTGAGGCTGGAAAAAGTAGGAAAAGGGAAAGGTAACGGCTATTTCAAATGTGAAATATTTTGGCCCGAGGGAGAACAATAACAACAAAAGAGATTGTTTTCCCCAATATCAATTACTTGTGTGAAGAATTCCTCTACCAGGAGGAGAGGACGGTATGGGTCTCCATTCCAATCAGAAATGATCCATGGACTAAAACCTTTGGACCCAGAATTTATCCCCAAAACTAAGTAAATAAGCCACCACCTAACAATCTCTCTTTTCCCTCTCTTTTTCCCTCCCTCTTTCCCTCTCTACTACCTCCCTTCTTTGGTCTCTTCCTCCCTCCCTCTTAAAAGTTCTACCACCTTTGGGGCACCTGGCTAGCTCAGCTGGTAGAGCATGCAATTCTTGGTCTCAAGAATTCAACCCCCACATTGTGGGTAGAGTTTACCTAAGACAAAAACAAAAACTTCCACCACCCAACCTCCCCCCAGAAATGACCTTCCCTGACCTTGCACATTCCAGATGTTGGAAGATCTGATGAAGACTTCTGTCCATGGACCAGAGTACATACTCCTGGGCCCATCCTATAGGGAGACCTGAAAAGCTGGACACAAGAGTAGGTCAATGTCACTGAAGTGATATTAAAGTACTAGTAAGGAAACCAGTAAGAATAGTGACTTAACTTAGAAAAGGAACAGCTATCATTGTGAGGGAAGTAAAACAGTACTAGGTACCTTTCTCCTAACTCATACAGAGTTTATCAGTAGAGTAAGCTGAAGAGAGGAGGAATAGATAGTGAAGGTCAACTCTACTCACTGTGTCCAATTAGCTTCCGAGCAGCTCATCCTAAGTTTTTCTTCCCACTGGGAAGCTGGGAACAGAGGTAAAGAAGCTTTTAGCACCCTAATTGTTGATACCACCTCTACCTTGTTCCACCCCGGTGTTTTACAGATAAGACAACAAAGGTGAAATCATGCCTAGGATCATTAAGTTAATTAGTGGTAGAGCTCAGACTTAACCCAAGTCTCAAGTTTTTATATTTTGAACTCTACTCTGCTGCCTTCACCATGTAGTAGATTAAGCTGTTGGAAAGCGCAGGAACAGTCATGCGAGTAGGGAGTTGGAGTAGGGGAATCAAAGTTCATAACACATGTTTTTCCCCCCAACAGAGTCTACCCAGTGCCTATGACAGGGGAAAAAGTTATCGGAACTTCCTGCACCAAACATTAATCTCACCAAATTTCTTTCCTGATGCTTTGAGTTCTACACGAAAGGAAAATTAGGAAAGAGAGCATGGGGAAAAGAAGCATAGGAAGAATTATCAATCTGTTTACATCTCTTTGGAAGTTGCTAAAAAGAATCTAGCATCTTTGGAGATGCTAGAAAGAATAAGCACATTTCTTTTGTTTACATAATCTGTCTCAAATTCCCTCCCTCAAACTGTTATTAAAGTCTGGAGTTTTAAAGCAGACCCACAGTTGATTTGTCATTAGCCTTGAGCTGAAGAATAAAGGATAGGATCTTTCTGACCTGTGAGTTTCTGGATCTTTTTCAATTTACGCTGCTTTGAAGTCTAGAGAGGCACAAAGAGAAAAAAATAAAATCAGAAAATGTTCTAGGTTAGAGAATCAAGAGCACATTTCCTCTTACAGACACAAATATTGATACAGTTGGTGTCCATAACCACAGCACAACTGGCACCCCATTCATGTATTCATAGATCATTTAATGAGTGCTTACTAAGTTCTAGGCATTAGGTTGGGTGCTAGGACTACAAAGATAAATATGACCCCTGTATTCTGGGAATTCACATTAATGGCAAAACAGATGTCTAAAGAGCTAAATTATAATACAGTGTGGCAAATATATAACACATAAATAGTATATAAATAAATAGATAACAAAACATATAAATATATTAAATAAATTTATTAAAATTTATAGATATATTAATAAATAAATATATAACAGAAATATAAGTGTTACAGAATAAAAGGACAGTGATTAACTGCCTGGGAAAGATGGGGAAAATTACTCAAGAAGTGGCCATTTGTACTGGAGTCTGAAGAATCAACAGAAAGTTTTTGGTGAAAAAAAGAGCCTGCCAGGCAAGTCAAAAGCACCATCACCAAGAAGATTATAAAGTCATGAGTGTCAGGTGCACATTGGCTAAGACAAAAGCTGAAAATATAAGCGGAAGCCAGATTTTGCCAAATGATGGAATTTTTATTTTATCCTTTAGGTCAGGATTTCCCAATCAGTAACGTAATCTCCTAAGTTTTTTGCAAGCTTGTTCCAGGTCACTTTAAAGGCAGAAATTACATTTGTTACCATTTCAAATAAAACAATTTTTATTTCTCCCTTTTGAATCATGTCATCAGTCTCAGAGAGTGTATTATAAGAGTCTACATAATATTATTCATAGTATTGCCAAATGTTTTAGCTAAACAGTGTTGAATAAGAGCGTTAAAAGCAAAAATTCTCCCAAGAATGGTGGTTCAACATAAGAAAGTAAATCAATGTGATACACCACATTAATAACACAAAGGGGAAAAAAGATGGACAATTATCTCAACTGGTGGAGAAAAAGGATTGCCAAAATCCAACACCTATTCATGATTTAATAAAAAAAAATAATAAAGACACTCAACAAACTAGGGATAGAAGGGAATTTCCTCAATATAGTAAGGGGTATTAATGAAAAACCCATAGCTAATATCATTCTCAATAGTGAAAGCCTGAGAGCTTTCCTTTTAAGGTAGTGAACAGACAAGGATGCTCAATTTCACTACTTTTCTTTAACATTGTGCTAGAAACTCCGACAATTAGGTAAGAAAAATAAAAGCCATCCTTTCCTTTCCTTTGGAAAGGAAAAGTTAAACAATCTCTATCTCTATTCATAGATGACATAATCTTATTTACAGAAGATCGTAAATAATACACACACACACACAAAACCCATTAGAACTAATAAATGAATTTAGCAAAGTTACAGAATGCAGTATCAACACACAAAAATCAGTTGTATTTTTTTTTTTTTTTTAGGTTGGTTCCATACTGGGCCCAATGGAGAGCTTGACCTCATGACCCTAAGATCAGGATAAAGATCAATATCAAGACCTAAGCTGAGATCAAGACTTGGATGCTTAGGGGTACCTAGGTGGTTCAGTTGTCAAGAGTTTGCCTTCTGCTCAGATCATGTTCCCAGAGTCCTGGGATCAAGCCCTGCATCTGGCTCCCTGCTCAGCTGGAAGCCTGCTTCTCCCTCTCCCACTCCCCCTGCTTGTGTTCCCTCTCTCGCTGTATCTCTCTCCGTGTCAAATAAATAAATAAAATATTTTTAAATATAAATAATTTAATTTAATTTTTAAAAAAACTGATTGAAAATAGAAACCCTGGCCTCTGCCTTCAGCTCAGGTCATGATCTCAGGATCCTGGGATGGAGGCTGGTATCAGGCTCTCTGCTCGGTGGGGAGCCTGCTTCTCCTCTTTCTCTCCCTCTGCCTGCCTCTCTGCCTACTTGTGATCTGTGTGTCAAATAAATGAATAAAAAAAAATCTTTATAGATTTTATTTTTAAATTTAAAATTAAAATTAAAACAAAATTTAAATTTTAAAAATTTTAGATAAATCCCCTGATATGAGGAAGTGGAGATGCAACATGGGGGGTTAGGGGGATAGGAGAAGAGTAAATGAAACAAGATGGCATTGGGAGGGAAACAGACCATAAGTGACTCTTAATCTCACAAAACAAACTGAGGGCTGCTGGGGGGAGGGGAGGTTGGGAGAGGGGGAGTGGGGTTATGGACATTGGGAAGGGTATGTGCTATGATGAGTGCTGTGAAGTGTGTAAGCCTGGCGATTCACAGACCTGTACCCCTGGGGATAAAAATACATTATATGTTTATAAAAAATAAGAAATAAATAAAAAAATTCTAAAAAATAAAAAAATTAAATAAATCTTTAAAGATTTATTTTATTTATTTGTTTATATATATTTTTTTCTTTTTTCTTTTTTTTAATTTTTATTTGTTTATTTACAGCATAACAGTGTTCATTGTTTTGGCATCACACCCAGTGCTCCATGCAGTACGTGCCCTCCTCATTACCCACCACCTGGTCCCTCAACCTCCCAACCCCCCCACTCCCCCGCCGCCCCTTCATAACCCTCTAGTTGTTTTTCAGAGTCCATAGTCTCTCATGGTTCATCTCCCCTTCCAGTTTTTATTTGAGATAGAGACCATGAGAGAGAGCATGAGAGTGGAGAAGATCAGAGGGAGAAGCAGACTCCCTGTGCAGCTGGGAGCCTGATGCAGGACTTGATCCCAGAACTCCAGGATCATGACCTGAGCCAAAGGCAGTTGCTTCACCAATTGAGCCACCCAGGCACCCTATTTTGAAGTACTGATATAATTCAGAAAATGGCATTTTTTAAAGATTTTATTTTTAAATAATCTCTACACCCAGTGTGGGCCTCAAACTTACTATCCCAAGATCAAGAGTCACATGCTCTACTGACTGAGCCAGGCAGGTGCCCCTAGAAAATGGCATTTAAAATACCAGACGTTGGGGCACCTGGGTGGCTCAGTGGGTTAAAGCCTCTGCCTTTGGCTCAGGTCATGATCCCATGGTCCTGGGATCCAGCCCCACATTAGGCTCTCTGCTCAGTGGGGAGCCTGCTTGCCCCTCTCTCTCTGTCTGCCTCTCTGCCTACTTGTGATCTCTGTCTGCCAAATAAATAAATAAAATCTTTTAAAAAATAAAAATAAAATAAAATACCAGACATTGTGTCCCTCCTAATAATCATCATGACCTTTGAAATTGTCTCCCCTCCCTCCAAAGAAGTAATTCTGATAAGTCTTAGACCCAACTTTCCCATTTAAAGAAATAGAGAAGAAAAATGGAACATATTAAATAACAACATGGGTATTTAATCAGTAGAATCTTGCCTGCAAAACTCTAGAGGACAAATGATCCATTTCTTTAACATATAAATGGAAAGAATAAAAGAAAGATATGGAGGTAGGGAATCTACAAATTATAAGGAAATTAAACACACCAACCAATCTCAATATGTGAACCTTATTTAGATCTTGAGTCAAGCAGACTGTAAAAAATAATTTATATCATTTATGATACATTTGGTATTTGCCCAAACCAAATTCAGTGTTTATTTTCCTATTTTGGTAGGTTTTTTTTTTTTTTACTCTTTATAAAATATTTTTATTTTAATTTTAATAATTTTTTTTATTTTTTAATTTATTTATTTTTTCAGCGTAACAGTATTCATTGTTTTTGCACAACACCCAGTGCTCCATGCAAAACGTGCCCTCCCTATTACCCACCACCTGTTCCCCCAACCTCCCACCCCTACATTTGGTATTTGAATACTGATGGATATTTGATGGTACTCAAAGATTATTGTTAAATTTTTAGGCATAGTAATGATACTGTGATTAAGTATTTTCTCTTAAAAGAGTCTTTACCTTTTAGACACACATATTTAATCATGAATGAAATTATGTTACCCGACATTTGCTTCAGAACAATGCAGAGTTGAAGCTGGGTTATGGAATCACGAAGATTCATTATGCACTTTTTAAAAAAAGATTTATTTATTTATTTATTTGACAGACAGAGATCACAAGTAGGCAGAGAGGCAGGCAGAGAGGGGGGAAGGGAAGAAGGCTCCCCGCTGAGCAGAGAGCCCAACTCAGGGCTCTGCTCCATCCCAGGACCCCCTTGGATCATGACCTGAGCAAAGGCAGAGGCTTTAACGCACTGAGCCACCCAGGTGCCCCTTATTATGCACTTCTATGTGCTTTTGATTTGTTTAAAAATTTCCTTAAAATGACAAAAAAAAATTATTTACTATAGCTCCAGAAATCCCTCTTTATGGAAAGCTAAATATTATTAAAAGAAATTAAAAAGGCCTAAATAAATGGAAAGACAAACACATTCAAAGATCAGAACACTCATTATTTTTACTACATTAATTATCCTTAAACTGACCTATAAATTCAGTTTCATTCCCATAAAAATCCTGCATATTTTTGTGTGACAATTAACAGGATAATTAAAAAATACAGAAATGCCAATGACCTGGGATGCCTGGGTGGCTGTCAGTTGAGTGTGCAACTCTTGGTTTTGGCTTGGGTTGTGATCCTGCATTGGGCATTGCACTTAGTAGGAAGTCGCTTGAGATTCTCTCTCTCCCTCTCCCTCTGCCCCTCCCCCAGCTCACACGTGGGCACTTGCTCTCTCTCTAAAATAAATAAAATAAATCTTTAAAAAAATGAAAGAAATGCCAATGAACTAGAATAACTAGACAATTTTGAAGAAGATCAAAGTTGTAAGACACGACCAAACTTCAGGACTTACTACAAAGTCTTATTAATAAAGACAGTGAAGTATAAGGACAGACAGACCAAAGTAACAAAATAAAGAGCCCTGAAATTGACCCACACATGTGAACATTTATATGATTTATGACAGGGTCATCAATGCAATTGAAAGAGAAAAAGTGATGGTCTTTTCAGTAAATGGTGCTGGGAGAAACGACTGGAGTTTAGAGTGTGATGGTGAGGTAGTCATGTAAGGGTAGTGTCAGATTTTGGTATTTTGTTCATCATAAATTTTCCACATTAATTTTTATTTTTAAATAATATTGTATTAAATATTACCTTGTTTACTAGGCTTTTTGATGCCCCTTAAATTTTGTGCCCAAGGTGAATGACTCTCTCATTTCACCCAGTCCCTGCCTTCCTGGAGGGATTGGATAATTCTATGGGAGGAAAAAAGAACTTTGATCCCTACCTTATACCATACACAAAAAAGTAATTTGAGATGGATCATAGGCCTTAATGTAAATGAAAAAAAGGTGGGGGGGGCTTCTAGAAGAAACATAGAAGACTATTATCATAGCCTGGGGGCAGGCAAAAATTTCTTACATTGGACATGACAAAAAAAAACCCTGAGCATAAAAGCAAAAACTGATACATTGGATTTCATTAAAATTAAGAACTTCTGTTCATTAGCACACCACTGTGAGTGAAAAGATAAGCCACAGTGGGAAGATTGATTTTGAATACCTACATCTGACAAACAATTCATGTCTATAATATGTAAAGAGTTCCTACAAATTAGTAAGTAAAAGATTGGCAATCCAACCGTTAAAAATGGGCCAAAAAAATTGAACAGGAAGGTCATAAAAGAGGATTTTCAAATGACCAATTAACATAAGAAGTTTCTCAGTATCATTAGTAAACATGGAAATGCACATTATAAACCACAACGCAATGCCAAACACACTACCTAGAGTGGCTAAAATTAAAAGATGGTCAATGTCAAGTGTTCACAAGAATGTGGAGAAACTAGAACTCTCATACTCTACTAATGGAAGTATAAATTGGTATAATTACTTTAGAGAACTGTTTGTTATCATCTACTAAAATTAAACATACATAGCACATGGCCAGGCATATTTCCAATGGAAATAGGGTTCCACATCAACAATGTATCATTTACAATTAACATCTTGAAACTTTATCTTACATTTTATATAGACACTTTATATACATTTTAACTATAAAAAATAACTGACTTTTTGAAATGCAATATGCAAGAAGGAAATTATTTTTTTTTACTTTTTAAATTTTAACTCCTGCATAGTTAACATACAGTGTTATGTTCAGTTTCAGGTATATAATACAGTGACTCAACAGTTCTATATACTACTTGGAGCTCATCAAGATACTCTTATGGTGCCTGGCTGGCTCAGTTGGTAGTGTGTGCCACTCTTGATCTTGGGATTGTAGGTTTGACCCCCCCCTGTTGGGTATAAGGATTACTTTAAAAAAATCTTAAAAAGAATAAAGATAGTATACTCTTAATCTCCTTCACCTATTTCATTCATCCTCCCACCCACCTTCCCGCTGGTAACCATCTGTTTGTTTTCTATAGCTAAGAGTCCGTATTTTGGTTTGTCTTTCTCATTTTTCTCTTTTGTTCATTTGTTTTGTTTCTTAAATGGCGCATATGAGTGAAATCATATGGAATTTGTCTTTCTCTGACTGGCTTATTTTGCTTAGCATTATACTCTCCTGATCCACCTGCGCTGTTGCAAATGGCAAGTTTTCAATCTTTTTTATGACCGAATAAAATTCCATTGTATATGTATATCACATCGTCTTTTTCCAATCATCTCCCAATGGATGTATAATCCTATTTTTATAAGGTTCAAATGAGGCAAAAATAATCCATGACTCTAGACATCACAATAGAGATTGCCTCTGGGTGGGAGGAGAACAGACTGGCGAGGACCATGAAGGAACTCTCTAGGATTATGGCAGTATTATAAGCTTGATTGGGGGTGCTAGTTAATAGGTGTATAAATTTATCAAAACTCATCAAACTGTACACTTAAGATCTATGCATTTTGCTGTTTATAATTATGCCTGAATGAAAAGTGTATTTGACAAAAAAGCCTTTTTTTACATATATATGTACTAGGAAATTTTATTAATTATGTAGCAAGGTGACATTGAGGAATTTACACTATACATCCTTCTGAGAAAGGAACGAATGTTTGCCCTCCCCAAAGAGGGTAGCCAGGCCTTTGTTCTTAAGGACTTAGTTTTCCTAATCCATGGCAAAGAGTTAAGTTCCTCCTGCTGAAAAAATTGCCAAGAACCTTAAAGACACCCCTCATATAAGACTAGACCTGTGGAGTATTTTAAGCTGAATTGTGCCGGAGGCTTAGTATTTGGTGTTTCCAGGGTTGAGAAGAACAGGAAGCTGGCTTCCTGATATGGAGACAATGCTGAAGCTGCAATTACACTGAAATAATGAGGCCCTGAGCCTGGTGGGATTCAGGTCCTCCTGGTCCTAGGATCTCAGAGATAGTAGACTGGGAGTCTTGACAAAGGTTTCTGTGACCAAGCTTGGCACACTGGAACTGAGCCACAGATTTTGCCTTCAGATGGCAAAGATGAAAAGCAACAGTTACTCCCATGGTTTGAGGACCTAACCCTCTGGGCACCTGGGTGGGTCAGTTGGTTGAGTGTCTCTTGATTTGGGCTCATGTCCTGATCAAGCCCCACATTGGGCTCCATGCTCAGTGGGAAACCGACTTGAGGTTTCTCTCTCTCTCCCCCCATCACTGCCCCTCCCCCCTGCTTGCGCACACACTCTCTCTAAATAAATAAAAATAAAATCTTCGTTTTTAAAAAAAGTACCTGATCTTCTGCCGTTTGGGATAAACTGCAAAAGCTCCAGAATTCCCATACAATACAAACGTTGGGGGAGGAAAAACTGACCCTGGGCTTTTTAGCCAACCTAGGTGATAGGAGGCTTAAAGCAGATTATACCCGATGTAGACAAGGAACTTTATTTGCCCTTTCTTATACCTAAGTGTTCTGGAACAATTCACTCCTGTTAAAGTCCATTAACTTTCATGCCTCACCTGTTACATGGGGAAAAGTGGGCATTTGTCTTTTCTCTTCCTCTTCAAGATGTTAAAATGAACTTTGCAACTTTAAAAAACATGCTGCTTTAAAATGAAATGATTATATACCTAATGTCACTTATCATGTATTATGAAAAAGAGATAAAGTGATGTATAAATTCCCAAGGGGTTGACAAATTTTGACAATGAAAGTTTTGAGGGTCAAAAACAGGCTGGGAAAGGCCACTACAGGTGGTGGGATGCTGAGAGATTTTGTTTGTTTTTTCAGCCAATTTTGGCAGAGTGATACAGTCAGCCATGGGAAGCTCTGTGTATGTGGTTTCTCTTCCATAAAGCCAGGGCTACGTTCTATGCTCTAGGCTTGAAAAAGTTTGTAGGAGTCCAGCTAGCATAGCATAAATAAGTGAAGTCCTAGTTAAGACAGTAATACCCAAGTGGGATTGCTGTGTTTGAGAGATGTTTCTGAGAAAAAAATAATTGAAAGGAACTTTGTGGCCAAATATATTGATAACTAGATCTACCTCCAAGATCTAGAGTATAAGCTAATGCTGTCCAATAGAATTTTCTATGATGATGGAATTATCCAAGATCTGCTCTGCCCAACGTGATCGCCTCTAGCCACATGTGATACTTGAAAAGTCCACAATGCGATTAAGGAATTGAATTTTAAATTTTATGTAATTTTGAGTAATTTAAATTTGAATGGCCCCACGTGGCCAGTGGATACCAGACTGGATAGCACAGGTCTAGACAATTTGAGCAGCAAGGTGAATATCTCCACATAAATTTTACAAGCACTTCAAATGTCATAGTTAATTTTCAGCCTCCTACCACACAACTTCTGTCTAATGTTTCCTATGTTGTTCAAAATGCCATCGTCTTGTCAGTCATCCAGGGTTAAAATTCCAAAGTCATTTATTCATTTCACAAACATCCAGGGAGCGCTTACTAAATGCCAGGCAGGATCCTAGGCATAGGGAATACAAAGATGAATATAGTCCTTGTAGGAAAACAGTGATAATATTTATAATTAACTCTTGTATTTGAGGTCTGATCAGGGAAAAAACCAGACTCAGTCCCTTCTCTTTCTGCTTTACTTTTCACATCCAAACTTTTGTCACAATAGCCCCCCGAGGGCAAAGATTTTTGTCCCTTCCATTTACCGCTGTATCCATAGAGCCTAAAGGAGTGCCTTGTACAGGGTGGTGGTGGTGGCTGGTCAACATTTGAGGAATGAATCCATGCCTCTCCTACCATCCTGCTTTAATTCCCTTTCCCTCCTTCCCACTACACCTCGTTCACAGTCTCCAACTGGTTTAGCTACCCAGACAACTGCCATAGACACTTACTGGAGATATTTTAAACCTTCACTTTCAAAGTGTGGTCCTGGGTCAGTAAGGTAACAGTATATAAAATCAATATATAGAAATTCATTGCATTTCTATTTACTTATAACGAAGCCATAGAAAGAGAAATCAAGAAAACGATTCCATTTACAACTTCATCAAAAATAATAAAAGATCTAGAAATAAACTTAACCTAGAAGTAAACAAGGAGGTAGAAGACCTGTACTCAGAAAACTAGAAAAGATTGATTGAAAAAAACCGGAGATGGCACAAGTGGAAAGATAATCCATGCTCCTGGCTTGGAACAACAAATATTATTAAAATACCCATGCTACCCAAAGCAATCTACAGATTTAATGTGATCCCTTTAAAAAAAATCATCAGCATTTTTCACAGAACTAGAACATTCATAAAATTTGTACAGAACCACAAAAGATCCCAAACTGCCAAAACAATCTTGGGGGAGGTGGCAAACACATCTGGAGGTGTCACAATTCCAGATTTCAAGGTGAACTACTACAAAGCTATCACGATCAAAATAGTGTGGTACTGGCACAAAAACAGACACACAGATCAATGGAACAGAATAGAAAGTTCAGAAATAGACCCATGATTATATGGTCAATTAATCTTTGACAAAGGAGGAAAGAATATGTGATGGGAAAAAGTCTCTTCAACAAATGGTGTTGAGAAAACTGAGTAGCTACATGCAAAGAATGAGATTGGACCATTTTCTTACAACATACACAAAAATAAACTCAAAACGGGTAAAGGACCTGTATGTGAGACATGAAAACATAAAATTCCTGAAAGAGAGCACAGGGCATAAGATCTCTGACATTGGCCGCAGCAACATTTTTCTAGATATGTCTCCTGAGGCAAGGGAAAGAAAAGCAGAAATAAACTATTAGGACTACACCAAAACAAAAAACTTCTGCACAGCACAGGAAGCAATCAACAAAACTAAACAACAACTTACTGAATGGGAGAAGATATTTGCAAATGACATAACCGATAAAGGGTTAGTATCCAAAATACAGAGAGAAATTACACAATTCAACACCCCCACAACCAAATAACCCAGTTAAAAATGGGCAGAAGAGAGTTGCCTTTGTGGCTCAGTCAGCTAAGTGTCCAACTCTTTATTTCAGCTCAGGTCATGATCTCAGAGTCATGAGATCAAACCCCACGTTGGGCTCCACACTCAGAGCTGAGTCTGCTTGAGATTCTCTCCCTCTCCTTCTGCCCCTCCCCCACACTCATGTTCTCTCTCTCTCTCTAAAATAAATAAGTAAAATCTTTTTAAAATTTTAAAATAGAATTATATTACCCAGTAATTGCATTATTGGGTATTTACCCAGAAACTTTGAAAACACTAATTTAAAAGGATATATGTACCACTATGTATATAGCAGCATTATTTTTTTTAAAGATTTTATTTATTAATTTGAGAGAGAGAGCATGCATGTGTGAGGGGGAGGTACAGAGGGAGAGAGAAAAGCAGGCTCCCCCTGAACAGGGAGCCTGACATGGGGCTTGATCCAGGACCCTGGAATCATAACCTGAGCCAAAGGCAGACACTTAACCAACTAAGCCACCCAGCTCTCCCTGGAGTACCATTATTTACAATAGCCAAATTATGGAAGTACTCCAAGTGTCCATTGATAGATGAATAAATAAAGAATATGTGGTATATGTATACATATGCATATATACATGTATACACACACACAATGGAATATTATTCTGTCACAAAAATGAATGAAACATTGTCATTTGCAACAACATGGGTGGATCTAGAGAGTATAATGCTAGGTGAAATAAGCTAGTCAGAGAAAGACAAATTCCATGTAATTTCACTCACATGTGGAATTTAAGAAACAAAACAAAGGAACAAAGGAAAAGTAAAGAGAGAAACCAAAAGACAGACTCTTAACTACAGAGAACAAACATGGTTACCAGAGGTGGGTGGCGGGGGATGGGTGAAAGGGATTAAGAGTACACTTATCTTGATAAGCACTGAGTGATGTAGAATTGTTGAATTACTATATTGTACACCTGAAACTAATATAACACTGTATGTTAACTATACTGCAATTAAAATTTTAAAACAATAAATAATATAAAAATGTGCTTTCTTAAAAAAAAATGTGACGGGGCACCTGGGTGGCTCAGTGGGTTAAAGTCCCTGCCTTCGGCTCAGGTCATCATCCCAGGGTCCTGGGGTGGAGCCCCACATCGGACTCTGCTCAGCAGGGAACCTCCTTCCCCCTCTCTCTCTGCCTGCCTCTTTGCCTGCTTGTGATCTCTGTCTGTCAAATAAATAAATAAAATCTAAAAAAAAAAGACCTTTGACATTTTTTAAAAAGATTTACTTATTTATTTGAGAGAGAGAAAGGGCGTGGAGCAGGGGGAGGGGAGGGAGAAAGGAGGAAGGGAGAGAGCCAGACTCCCTGCTGAGCACAAGGCATGATGCAGGGCTTGATCTCACAATCCTGAGATCATGACCTGAGCCTAAATCAAGAGTCACAGACCAACTGAGCCACCCAGACACCCCTTGACATCTTTCAATTGCATATAGAATGAATATGTATATATACGAACTCTTCAGCCTGGCATGGAAAGCCCTCTACAATGTCACCTCTGTCAATTTTCCAGATTTTTCTCACAGTGACCTCCCTTTACTTCTACATTCCAACTACATAGGTGTCCTCTCTTCAAACATATCCAACACTCTTCAGTTTCCCCTGCTTTTCCCCAATCCATTCCTTCCATCTGGAAAGTCTTCCCTACTTTCTTCCATCCACCCTATCCATCTTCAAAGCCCTTCCCTTCTTCTGAAGCACAGTTCAAACCTGAGGTCCCCCAGAGGCATTTTATAGATCCCCCTGCTTCAAAAGACTGCCTCCAACCTCTTCAGCAGTATTTATACTTCTATTAACCCTTATCATTTTCTCTTTCATTATGTATATATCCATCTGTCTCCCCAGGTTTGCCTAGAGCTCCTAGAGGGTGGGGTTGGGGTTTTATTTTTCCTCAATGTCTAGTACGCCACCATATAGAATAGGAGCTCAAGGTTTGTTGAAATAAACTGAAAGGAACAGGATTGAGCATGATTTACACTTATAGGAAGACATCCATAGGCACTCTCTCAACTCCCCTCTTCCCCCACCCAGTTTCTCCCCTGGACCAAGATGTAGGACTTTCCAAGGCTTCAGAGGCAGGGACGGGGAGCGGTGGATTTCCAGGGAAGGTTGCATCACATACCTCTGAGGCTCTCTTGGCTGCCACCTGCTCCCTGCTCTGTCTCCCAGAGAAGAGCAGCCAAAGCCCCCAAACGAGGAAACCAAATAGTAGTAAAAGGCTGACATATGATGGAGGCGGCATGGCCAGCCCCCATATCGGTGCCATTTCTCAGCCTCATGCCCCTCTCAGCCAAACAATATTACCCCTCAAGGTTGTGACTCCATATGACATCACAATGGTCATTGCAAGGTAAACCTGACAGGGCCCAGCCAATGTGCGAGCGGCTTGGGTCTCTTCTCTGAGATGTGTCCATCAGAGGCCCCTTCCTGAGGCTGCCCATGGGCTCTGCCTTCACAGCCAACGCTCGGGAAGACCTCCTTTACCATCCTACACGGATTGGGTTGGACAAGTTGGCATAGAGAGTATGGAGGCAAGATTTCAAAGGAGCAGCCCCTCCAAAGGGCTTGTCTTGTCCTACAAGCATCTTCTCTGGAACCAGTCACTCCCTAGAGGTCCAGGCATGCTGTCATAAGTTCCCAATCACAAATTAGAATACTGAGACAAGTACATTTAGGAAAGCTAGGCTATCCTAAGTACAGATACTCTCAGGAAATGTGATTATATATGGTTTCCTAATTCCAAAGTTTGACACATTTCTTAGTTGCTATAACATTGAAACAGAGAAGTCACTCGGGGAAATTAAATGATCTTAGAGGATCACTCAACTCCAAAATCCATAGTCTCATTTTCTAGAAGATTTATTATGTCATTACACCCAGAGTTAACTGGATTCTCTATGGTTAATTCACTGTAAACAAATTTTATAAAGAATCAACTTATGCTATACTAAAGATGAATAAAACTGGCCAGAGTATTTTTTTTTCTTATAGTGTTAGGGTCCGTGATCAAAGGAACGAGACTGACACAAAGCGAAAATCAAGCAAAGTTTTATTTCACGTCATGCATCAGGAACCAAACTGCATTAGAAACCAACCTGCATTAGAAACCAACCTGCATTAGAAACCAACCTGCATTAGAAACCAAACTGACCGGTAGGTGCCCGAGTCTTGCTGGGGACCACCGCCTCCCAGTCGCTGGGGTCCCTCCTGGAGGCTCCCTGCCTCACCCTCACCATACCACAGACCCACTCTGGGCGGTGGACGACGGGGCGGTGCCGCTTGAGGTGGTGCCGCTGCCACTGCTGCTCTGGGCGAGGATGACAAGGACGACAACCCCGATGACACAGACTCTGCTCCCCATGATGCCATTCCAACAAGGCCCACTCCCTGGACGAGGCCACACACCGGACGATGCCTCTTCCGACGATGAAGAGGCCGCTCTGGACGAGGCCGCTCCCTGGAATGACGCCGCTCTGGCAAGGCCGCTCTGGACCAGTCCACTCCAGCCCTGGTCGTGGCTCGGAGCGGCAAGGCCGCTGGCAGCGGGGCCGCAGCTGGGGGCGGCGAAGCTGCTGGAGGCAGCGAGGCTGGTCGCCATGGGGCTGCAGCTGGGGGCGGCGAGGCCACTGGCGGCGGGGCCGTGGCTTGGGGCAGCGCTGCTCCCGATGACCTGGACGCTATCACTCCTATGACTACCCTAATGGCTCCCAAAGGCTACCCTAACGGCTATTCTAACTGCTATTCTAACTGCCATTCTAACTCCTCCTACTTCTCCAACGGCTATATGAACTCCTCCTACCCCACCCAGCCTCACAGACTAACCTTTATAGAGGTGGTTGAGCCCGGCCCACACACAGGTGGCCAATGAGATTTCAACTCACCACAGTTAATATAGGCACACCCCACTAATTGGATACGGCTTTCTGGCCTGGCCCGCCCCTATATCTGGGGTTTACAGTTCCTCTGGCTAATCAAGCCCCTACAGTAGGAATGTTAATTTGGAAGATCAATTCAATTAACTAACTATTGAATAGCAGGCACTGTTTTTGAAAAACACAATTATGGTATGTCACCTTACAGAATTTTCAATCCACTGGGGCAGCCAAAGTAAAATTCTCAGCCCATCATCAAGCAAGTGGTTAAATAACACATGATATGTCCATATTATGAAAGACTTTGCAGTCACTATAAAGATTATAAAGAATGATACTTGATAGGCTGAGCACACCTCACGTGGCAGGTTACTAGCATATGCCAGCCTGGAGTTCTAAGGTTAGGGGTGGAGGTATAGTTTTGGTTCTTAGAACACGTATGTACAATTTGACAAACACTTTTTTAAAAGGATTTTATTTATTTATTTGAGAGAGAGTGAGAGAGAGAGGAGAGAGGAGAGAGGGGGAGGAGCAAAGGGAGAGGGGGAAGCAGACTTGCCACTGAGCAGAGAGCCAGACACGGGGCTTAATCCCAGGACCCCAGGATGGTGACCTGAGCCAAGGCAGACGCTTAAGCAACTGAGCCACCCAGGCACCCCACTTTTTTCTATATGTGTTTAAAGATGTATTCCTTGGGGGTATCTGGGTGGCTCAGTGGGTTAAGCCTCTGCCTCCAGCTCAGGTCATGATCTCAGGGTCCTGGGATCGAGCCCCATATTGGGCTCCCTGCTCACTGGGGAGCCTGCTGCCCTTCCTCTTTCTCTGCCTTTCTGCCTACTTGTGATCTCTGTCAAAAAAATAAATAAAATCTTTTTTAAAAAATGTATTCTTTGTGGAGTCAAGATGGTGGGGAAGTAGGAGGAGGCGCCATTTCAACCTGGACCCTAAAGTGAGCTGATTACCTACCAAAGAACTCCAATCACCCATGAAATCAGCCTGAGATCAGAATTATACACGTCTGGATCTCTACAGGAGCAGAAGACACCAGTGGGCAGGTAAAGCAGAGTGGAAACGTCGGACTGATATCAGAAGATAAACAAAAGGGGGAGGGAGCCACCAGAAGTGACCGATTGGAAAGTAATACCCCAATGCGAGAGTGCCCTGTGTCTGGGGACCAGCATTAACTTGGAGTCTGGTTGAAAGCCCTCAACAAAGAGCAAAGGATCACGGGGGAAAACTATGGGAATCGGGGGGGTTAGGGACAGGGGCTTAAGTCCCCGGACCCAGGACAGCCTCCCCTGGTGCTGAGCCAGAGAAAGTGTGGCGGAGAAACCAGGTCTTGGTCCCTGAGCCACCAGCGTGCCTGAGCCTCCACTGTGCCCCAGAACGCCTGGGGTCCAGCTCCTGTGAGGGGCTGGGAGCCTCGCCAGAAGGCGTTCCTGAGACGCCCACGCTCCACACCCTCCCTGAGAGAGGTGCATGCAGGCATTAGCCTGTTGCTCTTAGACCCGGGCCAAGGGATCAGAGCCTGAGAGGCGAGCGCCCACACCCTCCCCTGGGAGAGGTGCTCACAGGCGCCAGCCTGGAGGTCTCGGACTGGGAAAAACCAGGCACTCCCAGCCCAGGCCAGTGGGAAAAATCTCAGTGTGCGATCGCTGCTTGGAACCTCTCTGGCGGTCTGGAGCTGCCCAGACAGATGCCGCTGCCATGGTTTTGGGTACAAAGATGAGATCCTGCATCCCCAGGGACCATCACTTGGAACCTACTCTGCCAGCAGCTCTGCAGAGCATTCTGAGGCTTCTCTCTGAGAGGGAGGTCGGGGTGCAGTCTGCTCTCCTCTAAACCTCCAAAAACCATCAAAAGCTCTCAAGGTGAGAGAAAACAGATGAACAAACATAAAAACTTCCAGAGAACAAAAGACCCCCCCCCCAAAACAAAACGGTTTCCTCAGAGCCCACCCCTTGAGGAGGGCAGGAGGACCTAACTCAGGGAATATCATTGACTGAAAACACACGTGGCAGGCCCCTCCCCCAGAAAACCAACCAGGAAGGAAGAAAAAAAAAAAAAAAGACGACAACAAGAGAACAACCACCACTACTTCATAAATACAACTTTTATTTTAAACTCTTTACCACTATTCTGGTTCATTTTTTATACATACAGATAATTTTTTAACCTATTTACCATCAGAGTGAGTTGTCCAGTACATCAAATTCCTTAATAACCTTCTAATCTGAACTTTTTGATACATACACCCGTGTTTTTCTTTTGCTTTTCTATTTTTTTAATTTTTTAAAAATTTTAATTGAGTTTAGTCTAGTTTATTATTTTTTAATTTTTATTTTCTAATATACATATAGAGTTAAAATTCAAGGCAATCCCCTTTCCCCAATCAATGCTATCCCTATAGGCAAACCAATTTTTAATCCCCCTTTATCTTAGGAAAGTTGAGTCCCTTAACAAAGACATCAAGATACATCCAGGAAGAATCAAAATAACCTTTCTCGCCCACACTGAGATTTTATAACCACTCCCCCATCTTTTCCTTCCACCAGTGTTTCTGTGTATTTGTGTTTGTCCTGATAATATACAAATCTTATACTTGGGGTTCTTTTTGACGGGGTTCTTCCTTTTTTTTGCTGATATATATATATATATATATATTTCCCTCTCATATAATTTTATCAGTCTTTTTGTTTGTCTGTTTTTGTTTGTATACTTCATAAATCTTACCTTGGGCCCCATTTGGGCTGAGCCTTCTCTTTTATCTTCCCTTTTTTTCCCTCCCTCTCTCTCTCTTTTTCTTTTTCTTTTTGTTTTCTTTTTTCTCTTGTTTTGGTGGGGAAAATTGATTGCACAGAAGCGTTCGAGGGTGCACCTTGACTGCATCACAGTCGACACATCCAGCTGCATCTGTTCAGTCAGCTCTCAGCAAAATGACTAGGAGAAGGAATGCCCATCAGAAGAAAAATACAGAGGATGGACCTTCTGCAACAGAGCTAATGGCTATCGACATAGACAGTATGTTGCAAAAGGAATTCAGGCTAACAATTTTCCAGGCAATAGCTAGGTTGGAGAAAGCCATGGATGACCAAATGGAATTGATTAGGGCAGAACTGAAAGCCACCAGGGATGATGTTCACAATGTTAGGGCAGAACTCAAAGCCACCAGGGATGATGTTCAAAATGCTCTCAATGAATTCCAATTTAATCTAAATTCTATAAAAGCTAGGGTAACTGAGACAGAAGATAGAATTAGTGATCTGGAGGACAAACAGATAGAGAGAAAGGATCAGGAGGAAGCCTGGAACAAACAGCTCAGAAGCCACGAAAACAGAATCAGGGAAATAAATGATGCCATAAAACGTTCCAACATCAGAATTATTGGAAACCCTGAAGGGGAGGAGAAAGAAAGAAGTCTAGAAGATGTAGTGGAACAAGTTGTCTATGAAAATTTTCCCAATCTCACGAATGGAAAGAGTGTTCATGTACTAGAGGCAGAACGTTTTCCCCCTAAAATGATAGATTCTCGAAAGTCCTCGCGACACCTGATAGTTAGAATGAAGAACTATAATTGTAGGCAGACCCTCTTGAAAGCAGCTAGGACAAAGAGGCTCCTTACATACAGAGGAAAGCCCATTAGAATAACGTCAGACCTGTCCACAGAGACCTGGCAAGCCAGGAAGGGCTGGCAAAATATATCAGGGCACTAAATGAGAAGAACATGCAGCCAAGAATACTTTATCCAGCAAGACTGACATTCAAAATGGATGGAGAGATAAAGAATTTCCAAGACCGGCAAGGCCTGAAAGACTATGCAACCACCAAGCCGACACTGCAGGGAATATTAAGGGGCATTCTATAAAAGAGAAAAAAATCCTAAGAACATCATTGAGCAGGAATATAGAGACAATCTACAGACAGAAAGACTTCAAAGGTAACACGATATCAATAAAAACGTATCTGACAATAATCACTCTCAATGCGAACGGCCTAAATGCGCCCATAAAACAACACAGGGTTGCAGATTGGATAAAACGACAGGACCCATCCATATGTTGTCTGCCGGAGACTCATTTTGAACCTAAAGATACACCCAGACTGAAAGTGAAGGGATGGAGAAGCATCTTTCATGCCAATGGGCCTCAAAAGAAGGCCTGGGTAGCCACTCTCATATCAGATAAATTAGATTTTAAAGTAAAGACTGTAGTCAGAGGTACAGAAGGACACTACATAATTCTTAAAGGGACTATCCACCAAGATGATCTAACAATTGTAAATATCTACGCCCCCAATATGGGAGCAGCCAATTACATAAGAAAACTATTAATCAAGATAAAGAGTCATATTGATATGAATACATTAATAGTAGGAGTTCTTAACATGCCTCTCTCAGTAATAGACAGATCATCGAAGCAGAAAATTAATAAAGAGCATTGAATGAAACATTGGACCAGATGGACTTCATAGCTATATACAGAATATTCTACCCTAAAACAACCGAATACTCATTCTTCTCTAGTGCACATGGAACCTTCTCCAGAATAGACCACATAATCAGCCACAAAGCAAGACTCAACTGACACCAAAACACTGAGATTATTCCCTGCATATTCTCAGATCACAATGCTTTGAAACTGGAGCTCAATCACAAGGAAAAGTTTGGAAGGAACTCAAACACCTGGAAGCTAAAGACCACCTTGCTTAAGAATGCTTGGATCAACCAGGAGATCAAAGAAGAACTTAAGCAACTCGTGGAAACCAATGAGAATGAAGACACTCGGTCCAAAACCTATGGGATACAGCAAAGGCGGTTCTAAGGGGGAAATACATAGCCATCCAAGCCTCCCTCAAAAAAACGGAAA
Source organism: Meles meles (assembly GCF_922984935.1). NCBI lineage: Eukaryota > Metazoa > Chordata > Mammalia > Carnivora > Mustelidae > Meles > Meles meles. Next base: position 28,322,614 of record NC_060081.1, read on the forward strand.
AATCCAGATACAGCAGCTGTCTCTACACCATAAAGAACTGGAGAATCAACAACAAATCAAACCAACTCCACCCACAAGAAGGGAAACAATCAAGATTAGAGCAGAGATCAATGAGGTAGAAGCCAGAGATACAGTAGAATGTATCAATGAAACTAGAAGCTGGTTTTTTGAAAGAATCAATAAGATCGATGAACCATTGGTCACACTAATCCAAAAGAAAAGAGAGAAAGCCCAAATTAATAAAGTTATGAATGAAAAGGGAGAGGTCACAACTAACACCAAGGAAATAGAAATAATCATCAGAAATTACCAACAGTTATGTGCCAATAAGCTAAGCAACCTAGATGAACTGGATGCATTCCTGGAAAACTATAAACTCCCAAAATTGAACCAGGAAGAAACTGACAACCTGAATAGACCGATATCTAGTAACGAGATTGAAGCAGCAATCAAAAACCTCCCAAAAAAACAAGAGCCCAGGACCTGACGGATTCCCTGGGAAATTCTACCAAACTTTCAAAGAAGAAATCACACCAACTCTCCTGCAGCTGTTTCAAAAAATTGAAGCAGAAGGAAAACTTCCAGACTCTTTATATGAAGCCAGCATTACCCTGATCCCCAAACCAGGCAAAGACCCTACCAAAAAGGAGAATTTCAGACCAATATCACTGATGAATATGGATGCTAAGATTCTCAACAAGACCCTAGTAAACAGGATCCAGCAGCACATTAAAAAGATTATCCACCATGACCAGGTGGGATTCATCCCTGGGTTACAAGGATGGTTCAACAATTGCAAATCAATCAATGTAACAGAACAAATCAATAAGGGAAGAGAGAAGAACCACATGGTCCTCTCAATTGATGCAGAAAAAGCATTTGACAAAATCCAGCATCCGTTCTTGATTAAAACGCTTCAAAGTAAAGGGATAGAGGGAACATTCCTGAACTTCATAAAAAAATCCATCTATGAAAGACCCACAGCAAATATCATCCTCAATGGGAAAAAGCTCACAGCCTTCCCATTGAGATCAGGAACACGACAAGGATTCCCACTCTCACCACTCTTGTTCAACACAGTATTAGAAGTCCTAGCAACAGCAGTCAGACAACAAAGAGATATAAAAGGTATCCAATTGGCAAGGAAGAAGTCAAAGTCTCTCTCTTCGCAGATGACATGATTCTTTATATGGAAAACCCCAAAGACTCCACCCCCAAACTACTAGAACTCATACAGCATTTCAGTAACATGGCAGGATACAAAGTCAATGTAAGAAATCAGTGGCTTTCTCATACACTAACAATGAAAATACAGAAAGGGAAAATAGAGAATCGATTCCATTTACTATAGCACCAAGAGCCATAAGATACCTGGGAATAAACCTAACCAAAGAGGTAAAGGATCTATACTCGAGGAACTACAGAACACCCATGAAAGAAATTGAAGAGGACACAAAAAGACGGAAGACCATGCCATGGTCTTGGATCGGAATAATAAACATTGTTAAAATGTCTATACTGCCTAGAGCAATCTATACTTTTAACGCCATTCCAATCATAATTCCATCGGTATTTTTCAAAGAGCTGGAGCAAATAATCCTAAAATTTGAATGGAATCAGAAGAGATCCCAGTTGCTAATGAAATGTTGAAAAACAAAAACAAAACTGGCAGCATCACGTTACCTGATTTCAAGCTTTACTGCAATGCTGTGATCCCCAAGACAGCGTGGTACTGGCATAAAAACAGACACATAGACCAGTGGAACAGAGTGGAGAGCCCAGATATGGACCCTCAACTCTGTGGTCAAATAATCTTTGACAAAACAGGAAAAAATATACAGTGGAAAATAGTCTCTTCAATAAATGGTGCTGGGAAAACTGGACAGCTATATGTAGAAGAATGAAACTCGACCATTCTCTTACACCGTACACAAAGATAAACTCAAAATGGATAAAATACCTCAATGTGAGACAGGAATCCATCAGAATCTAGAGGAGAACATAGGCAGTAACCTCTTCGATATCAGCCACAGTAACTTCTTTCAAGGTATGTCTCCAAAGGCAAAGGAAACAAAAGTGAAAATGAACTTTTGGGACTTCGTCAAGATCAAAAGCTTCTGCACAGCAAAGGAAGCAGTCAACAAAACAAAGAGGCAACCCACAGAATGGGAGAAGATATTTGCCAATGACAGTACAGACAAAAGGTTGATATCCAGGATTTATAAAGAACTCCTCAAACTCAACACACACAAAACAGATAATGATATCAAAAAATGGGCAGAAGATATGAACAGACACTTCTCCAATGAAGACATACAAATGGCTATCAGACACATGAAAAAATGTTCATCATCACTAGCCATCAGGGAGATTCAAATTAAAACCACATTGAGATATCACCTTATACCAGTTAGAATGGCCAGAACTAGCAAGACAGGAAACAACGTGTGTTGGAGAGGATGTGGAGAAAGGGGAACCCTCTTACACTGTCGGTGGGAATGCAAGTTGGTGTAGCCACTTTGGAGAACAATGTGGAGATTCGTTAAGAAATTCAAAATAGAGCTTCCTTATGACCCTGCAAATGCACTGCTGGGTATTTACCCCAAAGAGACAGATGTAGTGAAAAGAAGAGCCATCTGTACCCCAGTGTTTATAGCAGCAATGGCCATGGTCGCCAAACTGTGGAAAGAACCAAGATGCCCTTCAACAGACGAATGGATAAGGAAGATGTGGTCCATATACACGATGGAGTATTATGCCTCCATCCGAAAAGATGAATACCCAACTTTTGTAGCAACATGGACGGGATTGGAAGAGATTATGCTGAGCGAAATAAGTCAAGCAGAGAAAGTCAAGTATCATATGGTTTCACTTATTTGTGGAGCATAACAAATAACATGGAGGACATGGGGAGATGGAGAGGAGAAGGGAGTTGAGGGAAATTGGAAGGGGAAATGAACCATGAGAGACTATGGACTCTGAAAAACCACCTGAGGGTTTTGAAGGGGCGGGGGATGGGAGGTTGTGGAACCAGGTGGTGGGTGATGGGGAGGGCACGTACTGCATGGAGCACTGGGTGTGGTGCAAAAACAATGAATACTGTTACGCTGAAAATAAATAAATTAAAAAAATCATTTTATGGTTCAGTGTCCTATTTTCCTCAGAGAGGCGGATGTCAACCCCGAGCTTATTGCAAGCAGTTGGGGTAAAAGAAATGAGTCTGCACGTTTTATGGGCGCACACGGACTGCAGGAGGCCACGGCGGGGCTTTCCTGAGCCGTGGGGGTCGCCTCCCCAGAGAGGCCCTCACCTCCCGGGAGATCGGCGGCCAGCAGTTCGCACCGCTGACGCAACCGTGCTCCTGACCACGGCTCTTCCTCCCACTCGAGAGCTTTTCTGACGCTGTTCCTTCTTTGAAACTACTTCCAGCTCCCTACGAGCAATTCTGGCAATAACTGGGTCAGTCTGCTTCTGGGAGAACCACTTCATCCGCGAGTTCCTCGCTGCCTAGACGCGCCTCCTCTGTGCGTTTGGCCAGTAACACGGTCAGGAAGAGAGTCGCACTGGGTGTGCCGGCTACCCCGCTCGCACGCTCGCCCCGACCCCGCGCCGGCTCCCAGCTGCATCCTCGAGCGCAGTAGCCGGACACGGGGGCACCAGGGCTGGCCAGGGGGCATGCTCCGCGCTGGGCCATGCACTGTCAACATGTTCCCACCAGCACGACAGCCGCTGCTCAGGGCTGGCTCCCGGGGGACTCTGTGCGACCCCCGTCTCCCCTCCGAGAAGACAGCCAGCACTTCCAGCGCGCCGAGTAGCCCGCGCTGGCCTCTGGCCTCACTGCTGGGCCGCCAGCAGGTGCCTCGCCACACCTCTTCCCCCCAGGCCTGAGCCTGTGCGGCACCTGGCGCCCCGCTCACAAGGCAGGCCAGCTGCTTGAGCGGCCACCGCACAACTCCCTGTCTCTAACCCAGGAAAGTGAGGCGCGGTATCACCGCTGGCCACTCCCAGCAGCGGAGGCCCATCTGCGGGACTGCCAGCAGATGAGAGAGGGAGGGAGCCGCTGGCCCCCCACGCCCACCCCCGTACTCCCCGCCTCAGGCGGCGCAGCCACCTCCCTCCGTGTCTGCACGCCCTGGAGAAGCTGCCAGGGCACCTGCTCTTCCAGACCTGCACAGGCTTCATCAGCCCCTGGGCCCTGCCAAGCCGGCACCTCAGCCCTGCTGGGTCCGCATGCCCTCTGCTCTCCTCGCTCACCCCAAACTTGCCTCCACACCAGAGACGAATCTCACCCACACACATCCAGTATGGTCTGTGGCCACCCAGGTCCTTCCAAATGAAATCCCAGCTCCAGGGATGGGGCCTCACGTCGATGGCCTCTCACCCGCCCTCTCCTCTACCGGCCGAGACCCTCTCCCAAACAAGCCCGCCTGTCACCCCACCCCCGTGTCACTGCAGGCCCATCACCTAAGTGCCAAACTAGAAAAGAATGGGCTAATCCCCACTCCCTCATAGAGTGGTCTGAAAGGTGGAATGACATTAGATACATCATACAACCTTGAAACACGTGGGGCCTGGAGGTGTTAACACCGAGACCCCAGGGCAGCTGGCGACGGCATGACAGGGACAAGTTACACAGCCTCTTGATGCCTCATGTCCCCGACCTGAAGCCAGGGACGGAGAGCAGGACCTACCCCACGGGGTTTTCTATGAGGACAGGGCGGATCAGACCCTTTGCTGAGCCTCTGGCTCGCGATGACCAACCAGGAAGCATTAGCTGCCAACATCATCACTGATGTGGAGAACAAAGGCAAAATAAATAAATAAATAAATAAATGTGGATAAAAATAAATTTCTTTAGCACTTATTGCTCGCTGATAAACACCTGAGACAGGTAGAGTATGACATTCCCCCAGAACTCCCAGCTGCCTTCCTGCTGAAGCTTGGTTAGAGGCAGAAAGCAACCTTAGCTTGACAACACCCAGATGTACAGGATCCTGGAAATCTCTGACACATGAACAGCCTTCTGGAAATATCCTTTATCTCTATCTGCCCCCCAACTTGAAAGTATATAATCAGTCACTCCTCATAATCCCAGGGCAACTCTTTCGGCCCACGGGTCCTGCCCCTGTGCTTTAATAAAAACACCTTTTTTTTAACACCAAAAATGTCTCAGGAGTTCTTTCTTGGCTGTCTGCTCAGGAGTTCTTTCTTGGCTGTCTGCTCCTGGCCCGCCTCAATCATCATTAGCACCACCATCATCCCCTGTCCTCCAGGAGAGCCTCCCCGGGCTCCTCGAGATGAGCACTGGGTTAGCACATGGCCACTCTGGGGTCCAGGGGAGTTCCCAAGCACAGCTACTGTACAGAACCAGTAAGCAACCTTGGCTTCTTGTTTTCAGCAATTCCCACACACCAAGACCTGCCCTGTGAATTGGAAACACATGCCGTGGAGCATTCTCTCTCTCCCAGAGAGGAAGGAGACTTGCCTTGTCCCAGACAGTAGCAAAGCCTTTCCGTTCTTGCCACCACCTGCCAGCCCCTGACCCCAGAGTCTATAAGGACCTGTGGGATGGGGAATATCATTCTGACCATTTGTGAACCATGCCATCTGCCATCATCGGGCTCCCAAGCAGCAGCCCGAACCCACTGCCATGGAGACTGACGTTTCTCACTTGCTTTATCTTGAGATCCATCCCTTCCTCTATTCCGGGTCAAGATTTTATCCCGTTCCTGAGGCAGTAAACTTCCTCCGCAAGCAGTTACCCACACCTCTGACTTACACTTAGACAGCGGCTCTTGAACATCGTTGGCCACAGTGCAAACCTGGGTTTCTTCCTCCTAGAAGATCTGTCCGACTGCTGGGCTAGGTGGCACGGTGGGAAGGGGGCCCTCTGGGGCCAACGAAGAATGGGACGTAGGCCCAAGAGCAACTGAAAACATCCCCCACAGCTGATCCTCCCTACAAAATATTCTCGGAGGGTGAGCCAGTGAAAACGTGACATCCTGAGGTCACAGAGCTAGAAGATGGAGGGGGTGACTCTGGGTTTGAACCCAGGCATTTGACCCCAAACAATGGTATAACCACATCCAACTGTAAGCGTCATAGCAAGGTGGCCTCTGCACCTCCAAAGCCCTCGTCAGTCACCTGGAAGGTGAGCACTGTTGACACAGGTCGCTGAGCCCTGAGGCTTGGGGACAGGGAGGGGATAGAAATGTGCATTTCTGCCTTGTTTATTTATTTAGGATTTTAAGTAATCTCTATACCCAACATGGGGCTTTAACTTACAGCCCCAAGATCAAGAGCGGCATGTTCTACCCACTGAGCCAGCCCGGCACCCACAGAATTTTCATTTCTAACAAGCTCCCAGGTACCTGCCTCGGTGCTCTGGTCCACAGGCCTCGGAGAACAGCCGTTCACTCTGCATCTGAACAGGGGATGCTGCTGCATCCCCGATTACTGTAAAAAATCAAGTCAGAGAATTCAAGAAGGAAAATGTGTTTCTTTTTCCTCTGAACACAGCAGGAAATCACTGCATGAAGAATGAACATAAGAAGCCTGAGCCTTTGTTAAAACTTAAACATATGTTTATGCATGCATATGTTTTGAGTGGATATTTTTAGTTCATAAACAAAATTAGTTTCCCTTTTAATAAACATTACATGTAATTTTTTAGATCAAAGAATGTAGACTATGATTCTTAAAAGTAATCAGCTCTATGAAAAAGTAAAAGATGGGCATAATTACCGTCAGTGACACAGGCAGCGTCTGCGTGGTCTGGTCCCCCTCAGCAGCCAGCGGCTGTCCACTCGGAAGCCGCCCACAATCCCTGCACCACCAGCTCAGACCGGAGCCACAAAGTCCCAGGCCACAGCTTTCTGGGAGCCCTGCTCTTACCATTATTATCCTAATAAGAAATGCTGAGTGGCATCACTAGGAAACCACGTGAACTATCTGTGTAAAAGGACAGCAAACATTTTTCTTTTATTATTGGTATTTCAATTTCTAGATATTTCATTGTAATGAGAGAAATCACAGGCCTGGCTGAAACTTAATCTGGTATTTTGTGGTGCTGTGAGGAATATTTTTCCCTCCTAATCTCTGCTTAAAGCATAAGTAGGAGCACCTCTACCCATTGCCATGAACAAAAAGCACAAAAGTGTTCAGAAAGTGATAACAAAGATAAATAACTCGGCAATAAAATTTCAGCACCAGTGATTTTCCATTTATATTTTCTCACTGGATCATGTAGTCCCAAGCTCTGCGCTTGCGATCTCTGGGCCACATCGTCAGAGTCATTTCATATCTAATGCTTCCCAGGGAGCCCGAGACCAGGGCCCTGATCCACGCGCAGGCGCAGCCGGCGAGTTCCATGGTCGCCACGCGACAGGCCTTACTGGGTCACTTCCTGGTCTTTCTCAGGCAATCAGTCTCGACAGCTTAGAGAGCGTGAATTGGCAGTCAGACTCCTCCAGCAAAGGGGGGCTTCAGGCATGATTACTGAGGACACTTACCCTTGGAAACGAGTGCTGTGGTTTTCCTACATGAAAGGACAGACGTGGTTTTCAGCCAGCAAGTGTGGGCCTTACTTAGCAAGCAATTGCCAAGTGCACTAGGGGACCTCCGGGAATGTTCCAGAGAGAGAAAGGTGGAAGGAGGGAGAGGGAGCAGAAGGGGTTGGCTCCTCAGGTGCCTACAGGAACAGCACTTCTGCTCTGTGGAAAGGACTCCCTCAAACTCAAGTTCTCTATCGTTATATAGTATTGTATATATTAAATATTATTATATTATTTAGAATACTCATCCATCAGTTGATGGACCCTGGGGTGGTTTCTACTTCCAAATAATGCTGCTGTGAACATCCTGTGGGTTAAGCTTTGTCGGTCATGGAGAGAAAGGGGTTTTCAGGAAAAGGTACCAAGACAGAAGGGCGGCATGGACTGCCACAGCCTTCAAAAGACCAGCTCCAGGGCAGAAGGAGCCCTGCCAGGCTGAGCGAGGCCTCTGCAAGGAAGCTGTGCTGAGGCTGGCCATCCTTCCGCTGCTGTGCACTGAGCTCTTTGCACCAACGGTCTCAGCTAATGCCCTCCCCAAGCTGTGACCATTTCCTCATTTTACAGACGGGGAAACTGAGGCTTGCCCAAGGTCACAAGCGAGGTCTCAAATCCAAGCTTTTCAGTCTCCAAACACCAGGTTCTCAGTTAGGACACTATCGAGGTCCTGGAGCAAAGCAGGGGCTGAGGGGTACATGCGGACCCCGGCAATGTTTGTCTCTCGCCAAGCACCCTCTGCAGACCCACTGCCCAGGAGTCCTATCCCCTATGGCCAGAACACCCGATCCCAGCTGCTGAGTCCCTTTTTCCTAAACCCCAGCCGGTTCTTAAAACTGCCTTCCAAGGCAGAGTTTTAATTCTCCCACAAGATAGTCCCCCTGAACCAAATCTCATTCATAAAAGATGAGAAAGACATTTTAACAAAGGCAGCAGCACACGCTCACAAGCTTGCCCCCTCGAACAAGAAGGAGTTTTCTCTCAGAGCAAACTCACCTCCCTCCTTCCCAGCAAGTCCTCGGGTCACCAGCCCAGAAGCGGCCCAAGGGTGAGCTCATACGCGCACGTGTGCCGTCACCTGGCTCTTCCTTGCGGAAGAACACGATCTCTACGGCATATCTAAACCACTCCTTTAATTACTGAACATTGTCTGGGTTTGGAAAGGAAAAAAAAAAAAAAAGGCACCTAATTGGAGACTCCCTTTCAGTCTGAAGATGTTCTGGGGAACATGGGAGGAAGTCACTGGAGTGTGACTGACTGTCACCCCGGAGCCGGCTGGTGACAGAAGACGAGTGCCATGCAGCAGAAAGCTGCAGCTACGGGTGGCCCAGTAGGGGCACCGCTTCTGTGGCTCAAGGCAGACTCTGGGCTGGCGCCGATGGAGCTGCTCTGTTTGACTGCGTGGCCACAAAACTGCCGGGTGGAGGGGCCAGCTGCAGGCCCGGACGAAGCGTCCAGCAGGCAATACGGGGGTCCGCTCGGCTCCAGGAGAAGCGATGCCAAGGCCACTGTCTGTCAGCCATACGATCACAGAGGCACCCGGCGCCCACCTGCTCCCAAGTCTGCAAAGCACGTGTCTGCTCCTGTCTTCCCTCCACAGCTTCCTGCTTTCCCTTCAAGATACTCAGGCTTGTGCCCCGCGTCGCGACTCAGCAGACAAGAGGACTCGCGAGGACCACCCCCCCCACCCCCACCCCCTGGCAGCCTAGATCAGGGTCAAGCAGAATGGGGAGGCATGCCTCCTGGCCCCACGTGTCTGCCGGCGGTTTCAAATGCAGGGACAGCGCGGGGCGCCCCAGGCACACCCGGCAGGTGGCCCCCACCCACATCTCCTGTCAGGCCGCTCCTCCCCCGCCACACGAGCCTTGTCATCTGCATTGGCGCGGTGCCTGGCAAAGCGGGGCTCAGGTACCCTCGAGGCAGGGAGAAGAAGGGAAGTCAGGGAGAGGAGGACTTGCAGATGCCCACCAGCAAGTCTGAGAATGTGGTAATGCAGCCTGGGCTCCGCGCAGTTCCCATCAGTTGGAAACGGTGTCCCCCGTCCTCCTGCATCCAGACAGCAGCCTACCCCTCCTTCACCATCCGGCCGTGATTTGGGGCTCAGTGTCTACCGTTAAGGAACGGGGTGCCATGGCCGGGATGCAGATGCCCTGTGTAGAGGCTGCTTATAGGCCACCAACTTGAGCAACGGAAGCCTGAGGAAGAAAGAAGGGCCCACGGGGACCCCCAGCCCCCAGGCTGGGTACAGACGGGCGCATTAGGTGACCCACCTCAAAGTACACATAAGCCCGGGCTGACCAATAGGTCACTCACACCAGGACACGGATATCAAAAAGGGGAATTTCCTTATGCTCCCATCCGTCCTTACTCCCCACCTTAACTACAGTCCCACCACCACCGCATGGCCGACAGTCTCTCCCTCCGGCCCTGCCCACTGCTCCCTGGTCACATAGTCAGTATTTCCAGCTCCTCTGTCCCTCCTTGCCGCCTCCTCACACCGCCCATGCCACCGGCCCCCATGCCATCGGCAGACCCCACTCCGTGAAGCGAGTGTGCGGGACCGGGGACAGCCGCCCTCTGATGTCCTCGCAAGACCCTGGACACTCACTCCCTCCGCGGCTTGACTTCGCTGACGGGGGACATTCAGGGAGGTTGTCATTAGGGTGACCAGCTTGTCCCTGTCTGTCCAACTCTCTCCATTTTAGCACCGAAAGTCCCACATCCTGGGAAACCTCCCAGCCTTGGGCAGATGCAAACGGGGGCAGTGGCTCCCCACAGCTGGCTGCCCGATCCTTACAGGACAATCCCACCACACCTTCTCTCCCTCATTGACTGATCACTGTGCAAGCACTCCGTGAGCACCTCCCACGTGCCAGGCCCCACTGCAGTAGTGTGCACAGCTACAAACAAAGTGAAGGCGGCTTCCACGGGAGACAGACAATGAGCAGCTCCAGGAGCCCGTCCTAAACACATGCCACGTGATAACTGTGCTAGAGCCAGAAACAAAATTGAGCGAGGGCAAGAGCACACCGGACCAGGTGACATCCGTGGAGGGACCGTGGAGGGACCACCAATACGCAGGTGTTCCAAGGTCTCAGGTGTCAAGTGGCACCCCAGGGAGTGGGCAGAAGCACAGGGGAGCACATCAGATGACTTGTCTTTTCTAAAGAAGCAGGGTGACCACATCTGATGAGGAGGTTTCCCATTCCTTCCTGGGAAAATCCCCAACACGCCCACCCTAGCGAGTTAGACTGTCCTCAAGCAGGTGTGCAGGCCTATGTCATGAGCGACCCCACCCATGCACCCTAGATACCCAGGACTGTTCCCCCACAATGCGATCAGGGCAGGGCTCTGTCAGCCTGGGCGCAGTGAGGATGATGGGCACCGGGGCCAGCTGTTTGGTATAAATGCCCCTGAACAGAGTGCCCGGGAAAGCAACAGAGGACAGCCACAGGCGGAGCGGAGCATGGTGGGATCACTGAAGAGCTCAAGGCTCACCAAGGGGAAGACACGCGCCAAGGGGAAAACACACTCAGTATTCTGAGCCCTTCCATACAACCCCAAGTGTGCACGGTAATCCCACAATGTACCAACCTGATGTTACAAATCAATTTCTCAAAATGTGCTAACTACGAACTGAGACACAAGAAGAATCCCAAGAGACCCAAGTCACACCATGTAACTTGTAGAACAAGCCCCCGGGGGTGAGCCCCACTAGTCTGACTTCTGAGTTCTTTCCAAAGCACCACACAGACGCAGCCACGCCTTACGCATCTCATAACTCTCAGCTGGTGAGTGTCAATGGAAGTGATGACGAGGTAAATAATTACATAAACTTCGCAACATAAATAAATCTAAACATATCAGACTTTGCAGACAAACACAGAGCCTCAAACAAGGCTTGCTGCTTGTGCACCATGCTCTGGGGAATGCAGAGGGGTGGTCTCGGCCAGCGACCTCCTGCCACTTTACGGCCTCTCAGATCTCTGTGTTAAACGAGAAACACTCCGCGGCCACAAACAAGTTAACCAGAAGACACACCAGTGTATGTGAACACAGAAGTGCTGTAAGATTAGAGCGCAAACCAGCAGAAAGAGGTGGGCATCTGTTGGTTTACTCCTGGCAGTATTGGCTTTGTGTGTTTTTTATTGGAGGAACTTGTTTCATAGATAATTCAAGAGACCTTACTTGAAACAAAATGTATTTTGCTTATACTTGGAATAAGAAAAGGCAGTAATGTTGGAATGAAATCCAGATTAAAAAATAAGATCAGAGAATAAATGGTATAAAATTTGGCAACTGAAGCATGGCCACCCAAAGGTAGGTGATTCACGAATTGGCTGGAAAGATAGTTCAGCTGATGGTTTTTAACCACCTACTATGTTCTCGGGATATTTTAAATCATTCTCCGTTTTAACTGATGGTTTACATGATATGTTATAATCCACATGAGAAAATATTCATTCTGGGGGAAAGTCCCCAGAGTCGGCATTATAATGGGAGAAAGGACAAGTGTGGTAATTGCTCTGGGGCACCCTGCCACCCACAGTCCCTGAGCAGGACAGCTGCTCAGCTCTCAGCAACCTCTGACGATGTGGGGAAGGGACTTGTGGGGAAGGGACGTGTGCCAGTGCCTGGACAATATGATGTTAATCAAAGTCTCCTAGGAATTGGGACTCCCACAATAGAAACAGTTGCATAGACCCTCCCTTATTCTTACTGCTTTGAGTGTCAGTACGGTGACTGGACCTGTGGCAGCCGTTTTGCTACTGTAAGGAACAAAAAGGTGGAGATGTTCACTCTGATATTGTGGAGCGACGGAACCAATGCTGAGAGCTGACTGTCTCCAGAGTTCTGTCACTTAAGAAAAATAAGCTTATTTAAGCCATAGTGAACAAGCTTCTGTTTCTTTGAGCCAAAAAGATTTTTTTTAACATTTTTATTTATGTATTTGAGAGAGAGAAAGAACACAAGCGGGGGTAGGGAGGGGCAGAGAGAGAAGCAGACTCCCCGCTGAATAGGAAGCCCAGGGCGGGGCTTGATCCCAGGACCCCAGGACCATGACCTGAGCCAAAGGCAGACACTTAACCGACTGAGCCACCCGAGCGCCCCTCAGCCAAAAGTTTTCCTAACTGGTATATCCCTTATGTTATGTGACGGGGATGCAACGGCTACTTAGTCTTCTTGATACTGATAACTAAAGAAATACAAGTTTGCATCTTTAAAGGTAACTACTAATGTCAACACAAAGCAGGACACACATCTTCTAGGAAGAACGATCAAAGACAATATAATTCGTATAGCAAAGAAAATCACAAGGAAGCGTCAATACAGGAAATAGGATGATAAAACAAAGGTCAAATGTATTCTATCCATCATGACAAGAAAGTAAGTGGGTTAAACTTTCTATTAAATGATAACGTATCTCACATCGGCACAAGCGTATTGACACAGCAGCAGGAAGCAATGAGGAAGAGTTAAGGGCGGAAGGACACTCACACAAGCAGTTACAGAGTTAACGAGAGGTACTCCACAAGAGGTTAGATCACAACCAACGCCGCATCACCACCGGGCACATGGATACAGGCGTGGTGGGCATCTGATGAAATAGACACTCACTCCTGACAAAATTCCTCAGTAAAACCAATTCGGAGAAAAATTCGTTGTCATGATAAAAAGTAACTGTCCTCGCGAAATACTACACAGAAAAGTAATACACTTAATCCATCAATGCCTGCCAAAAGGTGAAAATCCCCACCATATTTGTTTCTATCATTGTTCTACCAAAAATAATCAAAAATCTTTAAATGGTCTATTAGAAAAATAAAAAGAAGATTATTATTTTCATGCAAAAAAAAAAAATGTCTAGCTGGGAAGCAAAAAGGCTACTGAGGTACTGAATGACCTGTTAACAAATCAGCGAGATCCTTTATCCACAATAACAAGCCGGAGACTCTGGGAAGGAGTCCACGTACAAGAGCCACGAAAATATAACATACTTCAGGATAATCTCGACAGGAAATGTACAGGACTTAGTGAAAAATATTACAAAATTTTTGCCAAGGAATAGAAAAGACAATGAAAGAATTGAAAGATACATCACATTCTTGAATGAGAAGGTATGATGTAGTGAAATATCAAACATTTTAAAATTAAGCTATAAATTTAGTGAAATTCCAATTGAAATGCTAACATGAGGCTTTCTGAAGCTTGACAACATGATTCTAAAGTTTATCAGGAAGAACAAATTATAAGATCAGTGCCTAAAAGATAAAAAAGGAGTGAGAGGGAGATGGGAGGGGAGGGAGGGCACAGAGGGAGATAGAAGAGGATGGAGGGGGGTGAAGGAGGACGATGGGGAGGGAGGGGGATGGAGGGCAGATGGAGAGGGATAGAGGGAGATGGGGAGGGATGGAGGGGAAAAGATAAAGAGGGAGGGGAAGATACGGGGTATGGAGGGGGGATGGTGGGGATGGGGGGATAGAGAGAGACGGAGGAGGGATGGAGGGGACTGGAGGCATGGAAGGGGATGGAGGAGAGAGGAGGAAGATGCAGGGGTTGGAGGCAGGTAGAGGATGGAGGGAGATAGAGGGAGAGAAGAAAGGAAAAAGGAGGGAGAAGGGCAATGGCCCATGTTTGGCTTGTCTCAACAAAACATGAACACTGAACTAAAATGGACTGTTACTATCCAAAAACAACTATAGAAATTTAGAAATGAACCCAGGCATACTGTGTGGTAAGAGTGATATTTAAAATCAATAGTACAGAAGTGAACAATTCAATAGATGTGACAACTAGCTGATCATCTGGGATGAAACAACTTCATGACTTGCACTGATATAAATTCCATGTGGATTAATGACCACAGAGTTATAAGGGAAGTAATAACATATAGAAAATACTTGTATTATATATGTATAATATTCTTAAAACAGAAAAAGATCTCTTAGATCAGAAAATGAAAAACACCCAGTAAAAAGTGGCCCAAAGACATAAACACATAATCACAAAAGAAAAGGCAAATGCTCAAATTCATGAGACACGGACTGAATTCAATAACAACATACGGTTTCTCACCTACAAGCTTGGGAAATGTTTTAAGAGCTTTAACGCTTGTTGGCAGTCAAATACAGGTGAAACGGAGAATGTGCAGGCCTGGGGAGTACGAGCGAGTAGCCGCCAGCATGGAGAGCATCTGATGCTCTCAAACTTACAGGAAAATATCCTAAGAAATAATCTTAGATGAAGAAAAAGAAATTAAGAACGAGGTGATATGCCAAAGGTGTGAGAGTTACAATGGTGAATATTGAGAAAAAATTTAAGTGACCAAGAATACAGAACTGTCATCTAACTGATGACCTAATGTGCAGTCACAACAATTTTCAAAGAATATTACTATGAGTACAGTCAAAGATGGCAGAATGGTGCTCTGGGGATCTAGCCTGATGCTCCAGCTGCCCCCAGGGAGGTGAGGAAACAGGCCACAGGCCACAGAGAAAGTGACATCTCAGCCATCAGTACCAGCTCTCAGTAAAGGCAGCAACATCCCCCCCATGAGATGCACAGCATGTAAAAAATGCAGATGTGGGAAGAAGCAAGGAACTTGGGGACCTGCATGTCCTCTGACCACCTGGGTGATTTTACATGATTTCTGGTGCCCCTTGATAGGGACACTCATGTCCAGCTTAGTATAGGCTGCTGCCTCTAACCAAGGATTCCTGGAGCCCGGGGTGTGTCAACAGGGGACCCTGAAGCCCCTGAAATCAGCTATAAAATCACATATTTTCCAAACCCACAGATTTCATCAGATTAAGGGGCTGTCACTCCCAAAGACTCTAGGAGCCATGGAGGTATGGTTATCTCCTTTTTTTTTTTTTTTTTAATTCCAGTATAACTAACATATTGTTTTATATTAGCTTCAGGTGTACAATATAGTGATTTGAGAATTCTATACTCAGAACTCATCATAATAAGTGTACTCTTACTCCCCATCACCTGTTTAACCCACCTCCCACCCATCTCCCCTCTGGTGACCATCAGTGTGTTCTCTGTAATTAAGAGACTGTTTTTTCTTTCTTTCTTTTTTTTTTTTTTTGGTTTTTCTTTCTTTTCTTTATTCATCTGTTTTCTCTCTTAAATTCCACATATAAGTGAAATCATATGGCATTTATCTTTCTCTGATTGACTTATTTCACTTAACATTATACTCCCTAGGTCCATCCCTGTTGTTGCAAATGGCAAGAATTCATTCTTTCTGATGGCTGGATAATACTGTGTGTGTGTGTGTGTGTGTGTGTGTGTGTGTGTGTGTAAACACCACATCTGTGTATATATACCACAACTTCTTTATCCATTCATATTTTGATGGACACTTGGGTTGCTTCCATACATGGGTTATTAGAAATAACGCTGAAATAAACATGGGGTGGGCATATATCTTTCCAAGTTAGTGTTTTCATTTTCTTTGGGTAAGTCCCCAGTAGTGCAATTACTGGGTCACATGATAAGTCTATTTTTATTTTTTGAGGAACATCCATATTGTCTTCCACAGTGACTTCACCAGTCTGCATTCCCACCAGCAGTGCAGGAGGGTTCCTTTTTCTCCACATCCTCGCCAACACTTGTTTCTTGTGTTGTTCATTCTAGCCATTCTGACAGGTGTGAGGTGATACTTCATGATGGTTTTGATCTGCATCTCCTCAGTGATGAATGATTCTGAGCCATCTTTTCATGAGTCTGCTGGCCATCTAAATATCTTTTTTGGAGAAATGTCTATTCATGTCTTCTGCCCATTTTAAACTGGATTATTTGGGTTTTGGGGTGTTGAGTTGTATGTGTTCTTTATATATTTTTGATAGTAACCCCTTATCAGATACGTCATTTATAAATACCTCCTCCCATTCACTATGCTGTCTTTTCTTTTTTGCGGAAGTTTTTCATTTTGATGGGCCCGACAGTTTATTTGTGCTTTTGTCTCCCTTGCATTAGGTGACATACCTACCTCTTACTTTGCTGGGTGGTGTTTCATGGAAGCACAGGAGAGAGAGGAAGCCACAGTGTTTCCCAAGGTCTGCCCATGCTCTGGTGCCTTTGTGGGAGGCACAAATGCCTTTCCAGTGTTGCACATCAGCTCTCAGTTCTGGGCACTAACAGGAAGCCCTAGCCTTGCTTCCTCTCATGCTGGGCCCGAGGGAAGAGCCAGGTGCAGGAGTACAGAAGCTGCAGCCCGGTGGGAGAACTCATCCCCCTCCTAAATCACTGGTGTTGGTGCTCTCAGCTTTCGATCCTCACCTGCCAACAACAGCACTCCAAGCACCAGTCACAGGGAGCTGCCAGGACCTGCAGACATGTGAAAGCATCTGGGAAAATATCAAGTAGTCAGTGTGAACAGAGGAGGGGGACTCCCCCAAGGTACATGCCTGGGGTGACTCTATTGGCTGCAGAGTGATGGCTGGACTCCAGTGCCCCACTCCCCCATGTGCAGCGAGCACCCAGTCACAGAGCTTCAGTCCCCTTCCAAGGGTGGGGGCTGCTTGGACAGGATGCGGTGGTAATAATATCTTCATTTGTCTAACATTCCGTACTATTCAAAGTGCATCTGCAGATACTCAGCTCAATTAATCCAATTAATCTTCATGGTCCCAGCTGTAGATAATTAGACAGGTATTAGTATGTTCACCTAAGCAAAGAAAATGAATGGTTGCTTTGCAAAAGAAGAAATACAGGTAACTAATAAATTCAAACTAAAACAAGACACAATTTGTCATTTGTCATATTGGCCAGAATTATTTTAAAAGTTAATGTTTGTTTGGTGTTTTGTAAAGCTTACTGAGTCGCTGTTAAGCACCAGGTGTTGGGAGAGACAGAAAGGACATACAGACCTGGATTAGTCCAACTGAGTCCTTGTCTAAAGCAGAGCTTCTCCACTTCTGCATGACTGACGTTAGGGTTAGGGTTACACTTGGTTTTGGGGGAGCAGCTCCTGAATACAAAGGATGCTCAGCAGCACCCCAGCCTGCACACACCAGATAGTATCCCATCCCCAGCTGAGAGAACCAAAAATGTCTCCTGGGCAGCACAATTGCCCCCAGTTGAAAACCACTGGTCCAGGTTAACAAGAAAACTGGGAAACTCTGTTTAGGAACTGTTGGTGGGAGTAGTGTTTAATTGGAGAGTAATGTGACAATGAGTCTTGACAATGCATCTTGAGCTTCCTCAGATGCCTCACCCCAGCACATGCACTTGTTGTAGGCCGGGGGAACAGCAAGAGAGCTTTGTGTGGCTTGTCTCTGAGTGAAGAAAGCAAGCCTTGCTAGAAATTCTAACCCAAGTCTACACCAACCAGGACATACACAAATTCAACACAGAAAACAAGTGAACTGTACCCATTCACAGATGCAACACAGCAAAATGAAGATTGCCCAAGAAAAAGAGAAAACCGTAATAGCAGTTGAGGGGCAAGTGATTCTTTGAACATCTTCTCCTCAGCCATAAGAAAAGCCCACAGGAAAGGAATGATATCTGTATGGAGCTATAAGGGGAAAAAAATCTAAAATTCTACATTATAATAAACTATTGTGCAAAAGTAAAGACAAAACTAAGACATCTTCAGACAAATAAAGATTGAAAAAAAGTTACCACTCAGAGCATGAAAGAATTCTGAAAAGAAGCTGTTGACCAATAAGAAATAAGTAGCAAAAGCAGACAATCATGTCTTCACACTGTTGGGGGAGGGGGAGAGGCACAGTCCTGAGGTCCAGAGGTCACTGAAGCAAGAGTGCACGTCAAAGCTTATGGTCCGCCATGAAAAGAACTACCCTTGAATGAGGGACTTCCATACCAGCACCAGAAGTACAGGGAATAAAGGAACTTTGATCAGTTATTCAGTCTGTACTCGCAGACGGAAAAGAAGAAAAAAAAATGTCAAGAAAACTGCAATAAATAGAGAGTACAAAATGCCATTATTGAAACTCAGTCTAAATTCATCAATCATCACAGTAAATATAAATGGATAAAATAATACAGTTAAAAAACAGTTTTGAGATAGGACTTATCCACCTACATGCCCTAAGCTGGTGTAATAACATCAGAAAAGATTGATGTGAAAAGTTGGAAAGAAGAAAGATGTCAGAAATTTGGCTGAGCAAACCAAGACTAGGTGGAAAAGGAACCCTGCTGACCGCCTGTTAATGTTGACAAAACCACAGATGGCCTGGCCTGGAAGGAAGACCCAGCATGCTCCAAAACAGGAGAGCACCTCTGAGAAGCCAAAGTGCTAAAATTCCTTGGCAAAGGTGAACTTCAGGAACTAGCCAAAAGCCTCAGTATCGGTAGATGCATAGAAAGGGTTACTAAATAGAACATCTTCAAAATCAAGAACTTCTCACACAAACAAGCAAAATGCCAGGAAAATGTTCTAATGGGAGTTGTGGTGTGTCTGGGAGAAAAGGTCCTGTGGCCACATGTTAGTCTCTGGGTCCTTGTGAAGCTTGATAGGTGGATCCTGAAATCCACATGAATAAATAAAAAAGGTAACTGGCCGTGATGACTTTGGAGAAGAATGTAGAGGTAATACTGGACTCTTCGTCCTCATCAGTTAAGGCCACAGTAAAGACACACCATGTCCCAGGGACAGAAAAGCAGTCTGGAACTGCTTGGAATGGGATAGCACAGAGATGGCTATCTGGGAAGCTGCTATGCAACAGAAGCAGCGTGACAACCTCCCAGTGAAAAGACGGATCCATCAATTACTGGTGTGGGGAGCCACACACTGCAAGCCAGCCACGTTCATGTCCACCCTGCACCGGAACTAAATTCCAGGTGGACTTAATACATGAATGTTAAGAGGAAAAGCAGAACGTCTAGGACAATGATCACCTAACATTTCCTGTGTGATTTTTCAGGCATTGGGAACGCTTTCAAGGAGATTACAGTAAATCTGAAAAACAACAAAGCCAACACTATTATCCCCATTTTATAAAGGAGAAAATAGGATCCAGAGAGAAGTCTCTTCCGAGTCACAGAGCTGCTAGGTACTGCGGCCTACCAGCACCAATGCTCTGATGATGCCAGGCACTCTCCACAGAGCGGGAGCAGGTATGCACTTCCTAAAGAAAATGCCCAGAGCACAAGCCATAAGAGAAAATATGGGTAAGTGGGACTAGGTTAACTTCAAAATCTTTGACATGAGACACAGCAAGCTACATGACAGAGAAGTTGTAGTCTAAAAAAAAGAAAAAAAGAGAAAGTCTTTGGAATGCAACACAGCAGACAAAGACATAGCATCTGGACTACATAAAAAATCAAAAATTAATGAGGAAAATGCACCCAGGCCAGTAGGAAGAGCAGCAGGTGACAAAGGGAAGCAGGAGAACTATGCTCACATTTCTGAGCACAGGGGAAATGCAAATGAAGTAATAAGACATAAGTTCCCCACAGTCAGGTCAGCAAAATGTATACTCTGACAACACCTTGCTGGAAAAGCCATGAGCCAGGGGCAGTCTGACAGCATGCCAGGGGAATGTGGGGCTGTGAACGGGAGCAGCCCTTTGGCAAGACAGAGAGACCCCAGCAGCTGTGCATCTTGAGGGAGCCGCTGGGAACTCGCCGCACCCTGCCTCCTCTCACCATCTCCGTGTAGACAATTTCTGCACAGTCTGCTATCAAAAGCCTTCTCCCTCTCCCTACAGCTGTAGGCATCACTCAGTCCATCAGAGCCCCACGGAAACTCCCACACAGAACATAATGAGCCATTAAACATGACTTTGAAGACAAATGTTTAACCACAGAGGAAAACATTCACAGCACATTGATAAAGAAGGGTTCAAAACATGATGTACAATAAGATCCAAATTTTAAGTAAACGTACAGGAAAGAGAAAATATGCAAAAACTATACACTAAATATTCTCTGTGTTTATTTCTAACTGGTTTTATATGTACCTCTTTCCTAGTTGTACATCTTATTTCAAAAATTTAAATCTTCTTTATTAACAGTGTAACTTTTGTGATTAAAAAGTTTTAAAATCCATGTTTCTAATACTCTACTACTTTACATATTTATCATACATACCATATGTTTATGGGTTATGAATACCCATATATTTTATATGCACACAAATAGGCAAGTATGTACTTATCACATATCATTATTATATCATTAAATACTTCTGTTTTTCTTCTTCCAGACTCTGTGCTCAGTGCTTTACCTACACAACCTCAAGTCCGACTCCCTAACTAACCATTGAATAACTTACTTTTTTCTTTTCCATTTAAACTCAATTAGCCAACATATAGTACATCATTAGTTTCAGATGTAGTGTTCGTGATTCATCATTTATCTATTATGAAATTGATGGAGATTTGTTTTCCATGTATGGCTGTTATAAACAATGCTGTTAAAAGCATCCATGTCTTTGTATCCTCATGGATATATATTCTTGTTTCTCTATGGCCACAGCTCTTAAGCTTTAACATACATCAGAATCACCTGGACAGTTTGTAACAACACAGACTGCTGGGCCCTACCCCTAGGTCCATATACATGATGGAGTATTATGCCTCCATCAGAAAAGATGAATACCCAACTTTTGTAGCAACATGGACTGGACTGGAAGAGATTATGCTGACTGAAATAAGTCAAGCAGAGAGAGTCAAGTATCATATGATTTCTCTTATTTGTGGAGCATAACAAATAACATGGAGGACATGGGGAGATGGAGAGGAGAAGGAGTTGAGGAACAACCTAGAGTTGGTGATCGATTGAGTTTGGAGTAAAGCTCAGGAATTTGGCATTTCTAAGACGTTTCTAGCTGTTGCTCATACTGTTGGACTATGGAACACACTTTAAAGACTCCTGCTCTATAGTATCAACCAAGAAGTGGAAGGGCTGGGTTATAGAGTATGTGTAACTTAAGCTTTAGGAGACAGTGCCAAACTGTTTTCTTCTGAGTGGCCATGTCAATATCTCCACCAGTGGTGAATGGCAGTTCTTCCTGCTCCATTTTCCTGCCAATGCAGGGTATCGGCAGGCTGTTTCCATTTAGCAATATGGTATATGTGGTAACAGTATTCCATTGCTTAACTTAAATCTCTCCGGTTACTAATAATTACTAACTTGTGAACACATTTTTATGAGTTAATTGGGCATTTTGTTTTTAAACATAATGCTGCATTCCAGCTGCTTATATTTTGTTTAGGATTTTTGTTCCCTACTTTCATGAATGAGGCCATCCTGTGATTTTTCTCTCTTGTTCTGTCTTTGTCAGGCTTTTGGTATCAAGGTCAGGCTAGACTCCTGAGTTGGGGAATATTTCCTCTTTTTTTTAATGCCTGAAAAAGTTTGCATAAGATTGAAACTATTTGAGGGGAGCCTGGGTGACTCAGTGGGTTAAAGTCTCTGCCTTCAGCTCAGGTCATGATCCCAGGGTCCTGGGATGGACCCCCACATTGGGCTCTCTACTTGGCAGGGAACCCCCCCACCCGCCTGCCTCTTTGCCTACTTGTAATCTCTGTCTGTCAAATAAATAATTAAAACCTTAAAAAAATTGAAACTACTTGATTCTTCAACATTTGGTACAATTTGTCAACAAAGCCATACAAGCTTGGAGTTTTGAGTGAAGATTTTTTTTAAAGAACAAAAGTTCACCTTTGCCAAGGAATTTTAGCACTTTGGCTTCTCAGAGGTGCTCTCCTGTTTTGGAGCATGCTGGGTCTTCCTTCCAGGCCAGGCCATCTGTGGTTTTGTCAACATTAACAGGCGGTCAGCAGGGTTCCTTTTCCACCTAGTCTTGGTTTGCTCAGCCAAATTTCTGACATCTTTCTTCTTTCCAACTTTTCACATCAATCTTTTCTGATGTTATTACACCAGCTTAGGGCATGTAGGTGGATAAGTCCTATCTCAAAACTGTTTTTTAACTGTATTATTTTATCCATTTATATTTACTGTGATGATTGATGAATTTAGACTGAGTTTCAATAATGGCATTTTGTACTCTCTATTTATTGCAGTTTTCTTGACATTTTTTTTTCTTCTTTTCCGTCTGCGAGTACAGACTGAATAACTGATCAAAGTTCCTTTATTCCCTGTACTTCTGGTGCTGGTATGGAAGTCCCTCATTCAAGGGTAGTTCTTTTCATGGCGGACCATAAGCTTTGACGTGCACTCTTGCTTCAGTGACCTCTGGACCTCAGGACTGTGCCTCTCCCCCTCCCCCAACAGTGTGAAGACATGATTGTCTGCTTTTGCTACTTATTTCTTATTGGTCAACAGCTTCTTTTCAGAATTCTTTCATGCTCTGAGTGGTAACTTTTTTTCAATCTTTATTTGTCTGAAGATGTCTTAGTTTTGTCTTTACTTTTGCACAATAGTTTATTATAATGTAGAATTTTAGATTTTTTTCCCCTTATAGCTCCATACAGATATCATTCCTTTCCTGTGGGCTTTTCTTATGGCTGAGGAGAAGATGTTCAAAGAATCACTTGCCCCTCAACTGCTATTACGGTTTTCTCTTTTTCTTGGGCAATCTTCATTTTGCTGTGTTGCATCTGTGAATGGGTACAGTTCACTTGTTTTCTGTGTTGAATTTGTGTATGTCCTGGTTGGTGTAGACTTGGGTTAGAATTTCTAGCAAGGCTTGCTTTCTTCACTCAGAGACAAGCCACACAAAGCTCTCTTGCTGTTCCCCCGGCCTACAACAAGTGCATGTGCTGGGGTGAGGCATCTGAGGAAGCTCAAGATGCATTGTCAAGACTCATTGTCACATTACTCTCCAATTAAACACTACTCCCACCAACAGTTCCTAAACAGAGTTTCCCAGTTTTCTTGTTAACCTGGACCAGTGGTTTTCAACTGGGGGCAATTGTGCTGCCCAGGAGACATTTTTGGTTCTCTCAGCTGGGGATGGGATACTATCTGGTGTGTGCAGGCTGGGGTGCTGCTGAGCATCCTTTGTATTCAGGAGCTGCTCCCCCAAAACCAAGTGTAACCCTAACCCTAACGTCAGTCATGCAGAAGTGGAGAAGCTCTGCTTTAGACAAGGACTCAGTTGGACTAATCCAGGTCTGTATGTCCTTTCTGTCTCTCCCAACACCTGGTGCTTAACAGCGACTCAGTAAGCTTTACAAAACACCAAACAAACATTAACTTTTAAAATAATTCTGGCCAATATGACAAATGACAAATTGTGTCTTGTTTTAGTTTGAATTTATTAGTTACCTGTATTTCTTCTTTTGCAAAGCAACCATTCATTTTCTTTGCTTAGGTGAACATACTAATACCTGTCTAATTATCTACAGCTGGGACCATGAAGATTAATTGGATTAATTGAGCTGAGTATCTGCAGATGCACTTTGAATAGTACGGAATGTTAGACAAATGAAGATATTATTACCACCGCATCCTGTCCAAGCAGCCCCCACCCTTGGAAGGGGACTGAAGCTCTGTGACTGGGTGCTCGCTGCACATGGGGGAGTGGGGCACTGGAGTCCAGCCATCACTCTGCAGCCAATAGAGTCACCCCAGGCATGTACCTTGGGGGAGTCCCCCTCCTCTGTTCACACTGACTACTTGATATTTTCCCAGATGCTTTCACATGTCTGCAGGTCCTGGCAGCTCCCTGTGACTGGTGCTTGGAGTGCTGTTGTTGGCAGGTGAGGATCGAAAGCTGAGAGCACCAACACCAGTGATTTAGGAGGGGGATGAGTTCTCCCACCGGGCTGCAGCTTCTGTACTCCTGCACCTGGCTCTTCCCTCGGGCCCAGCATGAGAGGAAGCAAGGCTAGGGCTTCCTGTTAGTGCCCAGAACTGAGAGCTGATGTGCAACACTGGAAAGGCATTTGTGCCTCCCACAAAGGCACCAGAGCATGGGCAGACCTTGGGAAACACTGTGGCTTCCTCTCTCTCCTGTGCTTCCATGAAACACCACCCAGCAAAGTAAGAGGTAGGTATGTCACCTAATGCAAGGGAGACAAAAGCACAAATAAACTGTCGGGCCCATCAAAATGAAAAACTTCCGCAAAAAAGAAAAGACAGCATAGTGAATGGGAGGAGGTATTTATAAATGACGTATCTGATAAGGGGTTACTATCAAAAATATATAAAGAACACATACAACTCAACACCCCAAAACCCAAATAATCCAGTTTAAAATGGGCAGAAGACATGAATAGACATTTCTCCAAAAAAGATATTTAGATGGCCAGCAGACTCATGAAAAGATGGCTCAGAATCATTCATCACTGAGGAGATGCAGATCAAAACCATCATGAAGTATCACCTCACACCTGTCAGAATGGCTAGAATGAACAACACAAGAAACAAGTGTTGGCGAGGATGTGGAGAAAAAGGAACCCTCCTGCACTGCTGGTGGGAATGCAGACTGGTGAAGTCACTGTGGAAGACAATATGGATGTTCCTCAAAAAATAAAAATAGACTTATCATGTGACCCAGTAATTGCACTACTGGGGACTTACCCAAAGAAAATGAAAACACTAACTTGGAAAGATATATGCCCACCCCATGTTTATTTCAGCGTTATTTCTAATAACCCATGTATGGAAGCAACCCAAGTGTCCATCAAAATATGAATGGATAAAGAAGTTGTGGTATATATACACAGATGTGGTGTTTACACACACACACACACACACACACACACACACACAGTATTATCCAGCCATCAGAAAGAATGAATTCTTGCCATTTGCAACAACAGGGATGGACCTAGGGAGTATAATGTTAAGTGAAATAAGTCAATCAGAGAAAGATAAATGCCATATGATTTCACTTATATGTGGAATTTAAGAGAGAAAACAGATGAATAAAGAAAAGAAAGAAAAACCAAAAAAAAAAAAAAAGAAAGAAAGAAAAAACAGTCTCTTAATTACAGAGAACACACTGATGGTCACCAGAGGGGAGATGGGTGGGAGGTGGGTTAAACAGGTGATGGGGAGTAAGAGTACACTTATTATGATGAGTTCTGAGTATAGAATTCTCAAATCACTATATTGTACACCTGAAGCTAATATAAAACAATATGTTAGTTATACTGGAATTAAAAAAAAAAAAAAAAAGGAGATAACCATACCTCCATGGCTCCTAGAGTCTTTGGGAGTGACAGCCCCTTAATCTGATGAAATCTGTGGGTTTGGAAAATATGTGATTTTATAGCTGATTTCAGGGGCTTCAGGGTCCCCTGTTGACACACCCCGGGCTCCAGGAATCCTTGGTTAGAGGCAGCAGCCTATACTAAGCTGGACATGAGTGTCCCTATCAAGGGGCACCAGAAATCATGTAAAATCACCCAGGTGGTCAGAGGACATGCAGGTCCCCAAGTTCCTTGCTTCTTCCCACATCTGCATTTTTTACATGCTGTGCATCTCATGGGGGGGATGTTGCTGCCTTTACTGAGAGCTGGTACTGATGGCTGAGATGTCACTTTCTCTGTGGCCTGTGGCCTGTTTCCTCACCTCCCTGGGGGCAGCTGGAGCATCAGGCTAGATCCCCAGAGCACCATTCTGCCATCTTTGACTGTACTCATAGTAATATTCTTTGAAAATTGTTGTGACTGCACATTAGGTCATCAGTTAGATGACAGTTCTGTATTCTTGGTCACTTAAATTTTTTCTCAATATTCACCATTGTAACTCTCACACCTTTGGCATATCACCTCGTTCTTAATTTCTTTTTCTTCATCTAAGATTATTTCTTAGGATATTTTCCTGTAAGTTTGAGAGCATCAGATGCTCTCCATGCTGGCGGCTACTCGCTCGTACTCCCCAGGCCTGCACATTCTCCGTTTCACCTGTATTTGACTGCCAACAAGCGTTAAAGCTCTTAAAACATTTCCCAAGCTTGTAGGTGAGAAACCGTATGTTGTTATTGAATTCAGTCCGTGTCTCATGAATTTGAGCATTTGCCTTTTCTTTTGTGATTATGTGTTTATGTCTTTGGGCCACTTTTTACTGGGTGTTTTTCATTTTCTGATCTAAGAGATCTTTTTCTGTTTTAAGAATATTATACATATATAATACAAGTATTTTCTATATGTTATTACTTCCCTTATAACTCTGTGGTCATTAATCCACATGGAATTTATATCAGTGCAAGTCATGAAGTTGTTTCATCCCAGATAATCAGCTAGTTGTCACATCTATTGAATTGTTCACTTCTGTACTATTGATTTTAAATATCACTCTTACCACACAGTATGCCTGGGTTCATTTCTAAATTTCTATAGTTGTTTTTGGATAGTAACAGTCCATTTTAGTTCAGTGTTCATGTTTTGTTGAGACAAGCCAAACATGGGCCATTGCCCTTCTCCCTCCTTTTTCCTTTCTTCTCTCCCTCTATCTCCCTCCATCCTCTACCTGCCTCCAACCCCTGCATCTTCCTCCTCTCTCCTCCATCCCCTTCCATGCCTCCAGTCCCCTCCATCCCTCCTCCGTCTCTCTCTATCCCCCCATCCCCACCATCCCCCCTCCATACCCCGTATCTTCCCCTCCCTCTTTATCTTTTCCCCTCCATCCCTCCCCATCTCCCTCTATCCCTCTCCATCTGCCCTCCATCCCCCTCCCTCCCCATCGTCCTCCTTCACCCCCCTCCATCCTCTTCTATCTCCCTCTGTGCCCTCCCTCCCCTCCCATCTCCCTCTCACTCCTTTTTTATCTTTTAGGCACTGATCTTATAATTTGTTCTTCCTGATAAACTTTAGAATCATGTTGTCAAGCTTCAGAAAGCCTCATGTTAGCATTTCAATTGGAATTTCACTAAATTTATAGCTTAATTTTAAAATGTTTGATATTTCACTACATCATACCTTCTCATTCAAGAATGTGATGTATCTTTCAATTCTTTCATTGTCTTTTCTATTCCTTGGCAAAAATTTTGTAATATTTTTCACTAAGTCCTGTACATTTCCTGTCGAGATTATCCTGAAGTATGTTATATTTTCGTGGCTCTTGTACGTGGACTCCTTCCCAGAGTCTCCGGCTTGTTATTGTGGATAAAGGATCTCGCTGATTTGTTAACAGGTCATTCAGTACCTCAGTAGCCTTTTTGCTTCCCAGCTAGACATTTTTTTTTTTTGCATGAAAATAATAATCTTCTTTTTATTTTTCTAATAGACCATTTAAAGATTTTTGATTATTTTTGGTAGAACAATGATAGAAACAAATATGGTGGGGATTTTCACCTTTTGGCAGGCATTGATGGATTAAGTGTATTACTTTTCTGTGTAGTATTTCGCGAGGACAGTTACTTTTTATCATGACAACGAATTTTTCTCCGAATTGGTTTTACTGAGGAATTTTGTCAGGAGTGAGTGTCTATTTCATCAGATGCCCACCACGCCTGTATCCATGTGCCCGGTGGTGATGCGGCGTTGGTTGTGATCTAACCTCTTGTGGAGTACCTCTCGTTAACTCTGTAACTGCTTGTGTGAGTGTCCTTCCGCCCTTAACTCTTCCTCATTGCTTCCTGCTGCTGTGTCAATACGCTTGTGCCGATGTGAGATACGTTATCATTTAATAGAAAGTTTAACCCACTTACTTTCTTGTCATGATGGATAGAATACATTTGACCTTTGTTTTATCATCCTATTTCCTGTATTGACGCTTCCTTGTGATTTTCTTTGCTATACGAATTATATTGTCTTTGATCGTTCTTCCTAGAAGATGTGTGTCCTGCTTTGTGTTGACATTAGTAGTTACCTTTAAAGATGCAAACTTGTATTTCTTTAGTTATCAGTATCAAGAAGACTAAGTAGCCGTTGCATCCCCGTCACATAACATAAGGGATATACCAGTTAGGAAAACTTTTGGCTGAGGGGCGCTCGGGTGGCTCAGTCGGTTAAGTGTCTGCCTTTGGCTCAGGTCATGGTCCTGGGGTCCTGGGATCAAGCCCCGCCCTGGGCTTCCTATTCAGCGGGGAGTCTGCTTCTCTCTCTGCCCCTCCCTACCCCCGCTTGTGTTCTTTCTCTCTCTCAAATACATAAATAAAAATGTTAAAAAAAATCTTTTTGGCTCAAAGAAACAGAAGCTTGTTCACTATGGCTTAAATAAGCTTATTTTTCTTAAGTGACAGAACTCTGGAGACAGTCAGCTCTCAGCATTGGTTCCGTCGCTCCACAATATCAGAGTGAACATCTCCACCTTTTTGTTCCTTACAGTAGCAAAACGGCTGCCACAGGTCCAGTCACCGTACTGACACTCAAAGCAGTAAGAATAAGGGAGGGTCTATGCAACTGTTTCTATTGTGGGAGTCCCAATTCCTAGGAGACTTTGATTAACATCATATTGTCCAGGCACTGGCACACGTCCCTTCCCCACAAGTCCCTTCCCCACATCGTCAGAGGTTGCTGAGAGCTGAGCAGCTGTCCTGCTCAGGGACTGTGGGTGGCAGGGTGCCCCAGAGCAATTACCACACTTGTCCTTTCTCCCATTATAATGCCGACTCTGGGGACTTTCCCCCAGAATGAATATTTTCTCATGTGGATTATAACATATCATGTAAACCATCAGTTAAAACGGAGAATGATTTAAAATATCCCGAGAACATAGTAGGTGGTTAAAAACCATCAGCTGAACTATCTTTCCAGCCAATTCGTGAATCACCTACCTTTGGGTGGCCATGCTTCAGTTGCCAAATTTTATACCATTTATTCTCTGATCTTATTTTTTAATCTGGATTTCATTCCAACATTACTGCCTTTTCTTATTCCAAGTATAAGCAAAATACATTTTGTTTCAAGTAAGGTCTCTTGAATTATCTATGAAACAAGTTCCTCCAATAAAAAACACACAAAGCCAATACTGCCAGGAGTAAACCAACAGATGCCCACCTCTTTCTGCTGGTTTGCGCTCTAATCTTACAGCACTTCTGTGTTCACATACACTGGTGTGTCTTCTGGTTAACTTGTTTGTGGCCGCGGAGTGTTTCTCGTTTAACACAGAGATCTGAGAGGCCGTAAAGTGGCAGGAGGTCGCTGGCCAAGACCACCCCTCTGCATTCCCCAGAGCATGGTGCACAAGCAGCAAGCCTTGTTTGAGGCTCTGTGTTTGTCTGCAAAGTCTGATATGTTTAGATTTATTTATGTTGCGAAGTTTATGTAATTATTTACCTCGTCATCACTTCCATTGACACTCACCAGCTGAGAGTTATGAGATGCGTAAGGCGTGGCTGCGTCTGTGTGGTGCTTTGGAAAGAACTCAGAAGTCAGACTAGTGGGGCTCACCCCCGGGGGCTTGTTCTACAAGTTACATGGTGTGACTTGGGTCTCTTGGGATTCTTCTTGTGTCTCAGTTCGTAGTTAGCACATTTTGAGAAATTGATTTGTAACATCAGGTTGGTACATTGTGGGATTACCGTGCACACTTGGGGTTGTATGGAAGGGCTCAGAATACTGAGTGTGTTTTCCCCTTGGCGCGTGTCTTCCCCTTGGTGAGCCTTGAGCTCTTCAGTGATCCCACCATGCTCCGCTCCGCCTGTGGCTGTCCTCTGTTGCTTTCCCGGGCACTCTGTTCAGGGGCATTTATACCAAACAGCTGGCCCCGGTGCCCATCATCCTCACTGCGCCCAGGCTGACAGAGCCCTGCCCTGATCGCATTGTGGGGGAACAGTCCTGGGTATCTAGGGTGCATGGGTGGGGTCGCTCATGACATAGGCCTGCACACCTGCTTGAGGACAGTCTAACTCGCTAGGGTGGGCGTGTTGGGGATTTTCCCAGGAAGGAATGGGAAACCTCCTCATCAGATGTGGTCACCCTGCTTCTTTAGAAAAGACAAGTCATCTGATGTGCTCCCCTGTGCTTCTGCCCACTCCCTGGGGTGCCACTTGACACCTGAGACCTTGGAACACCTGCGTATTGGTGGTCCCTCCACGGTCCCTCCACGGATGTCACCTGGTCCGGTGTGCTCTTGCCCTCGCTCAATTTTGTTTCTGGCTCTAGCACAGTTATCACGTGGCATGTGTTTAGGACGGGCTCCTGGAGCTGCTCATTGTCTGTCTCCCGTGGAAGCCGCCTTCACTTTGTTTGTAGCTGTGCACACTACTGCAGTGGGGCCTGGCACGTGGGAGGTGCTCACGGAGTGCTTGCACAGTGATCAGTCAATGAGGGAGAGAAGGTGTGGTGGGATTGTCCTGTAAGGATCGGGCAGCCAGCTGTGGGGAGCCACTGCCCCCGTTTGCATCTGCCCAAGGCTGGGAGGTTTCCCAGGATGTGGGACTTTCGGTGCTAAAATGGAGAGAGTTGGACAGACAGGGACAAGCTGGTCACCCTAATGACAACCTCCCTGAATGTCCCCCGTCAGCGAAGTCAAGCCGCGGAGGGAGTGAGTGTCCAGGGTCTTGCGAGGACATCAGAGGGCGGCTGTCCCCGGTCCCGCACACTCGCTTCACGGAGTGGGGTCTGCCGATGGCATGGGGGCCGGTGGCATGGGCGGTGTGAGGAGGCGGCAAGGAGGGACAGAGGAGCTGGAAATACTGACTATGTGACCAGGGAGCAGTGGGCAGGGCCGGAGGGAGAGACTGTCGGCCATGCGGTGGTGGTGGGACTGTAGTTAAGGTGGGGAGTAAGGACGGATGGGAGCATAAGGAAATTCCCCTTTTTGATATCCGTGTCCTGGTGTGAGTGACCTATTGGTCAGCCCGGGCTTATGTGTACTTTGAGGTGGGTCACCTAATGCGCCCGTCTGTACCCAGCCTGGGGGCTGGGGGTCCCCGTGGGCCCTTCTTTCTTCCTCAGGCTTCCGTTGCTCAAGTTGGTGGCCTATAAGCAGCCTCTACACAGGGCATCTGCATCCCGGCCATGGCACCCCGTTCCTTAACGGTAGACACTGAGCCCCAAATCACGGCCGGATGGTGAAGGAGGGGTAGGCTGCTGTCTGGATGCAGGAGGACGGGGGACACCGTTTCCAACTGATGGGAACTGCGCGGAGCCCAGGCTGCATTACCACATTCTCAGACTTGCTGGTGGGCATCTGCAAGTCCTCCTCTCCCTGACTTCCCTTCTTCTCCCTGCCTCGAGGGTACCTGAGCCCCGCTTTGCCAGGCACCGCGCCAATGCAGATGACAAGGCTCGTGTGGCGGGGGAGGAGCGGCCTGACAGGAGATGTGGGTGGGGGCCACCTGCCGGGTGTGCCTGGGGCGCCCCGCGCTGTCCCTGCATTTGAAACCGCCGGCAGACACGTGGGGCCAGGAGGCATGCCTCCCCATTCTGCTTGACCCTGATCTAGGCTGCCAGGGGGTGGGGGTGGGGGGGGTGGTCCTCGCGAGTCCTCTTGTCTGCTGAGTCGCGACGCGGGGCACAAGCCTGAGTATCTTGAAGGGAAAGCAGGAAGCTGTGGAGGGAAGACAGGAGCAGACACGTGCTTTGCAGACTTGGGAGCAGGTGGGCGCCGGGTGCCTCTGTGATCGTATGGCTGACAGACAGTGGCCTTGGCATCGCTTCTCCTGGAGCCGAGCGGACCCCCGTATTGCCTGCTGGACGCTTCGTCCGGGCCTGCAGCTGGCCCCTCCACCCGGCAGTTTTGTGGCCACGCAGTCAAACAGAGCAGCTCCATCGGCGCCAGCCCAGAGTCTGCCTTGAGCCACAGAAGCGGTGCCCCTACTGGGCCACCCGTAGCTGCAGCTTTCTGCTGCATGGCACTCGTCTTCTGTCACCAGCCGGCTCCGGGGTGACAGTCAGTCACACTCCAGTGACTTCCTCCCATGTTCCCCAGAACATCTTCAGACTGAAAGGGAGTCTCCAATTAGGTGCCTTTTTTTTTTTTTTTCCTTTCCAAACCCAGACAATGTTCAGTAATTAAAGGAGTGGTTTAGATATGCCGTAGAGATCGTGTTCTTCCGCAAGGAAGAGCCAGGTGACGGCACACGTGCGCGTATGAGCTCACCCTTGGGCCGCTTCTGGGCTGGTGACCCGAGGACTTGCTGGGAAGGAGGGAGGTGAGTTTGCTCTGAGAGAAAACTCCTTCTTGTTCGAGGGGGCAAGCTTGTGAGCGTGTGCTGCTGCCTTTGTTAAAATGTCTTTCTCATCTTTTATGAATGAGATTTGGTTCAGGGGGACTATCTTGTGGGAGAATTAAAACTCTGCCTTGGAAGGCAGTTTTAAGAACCGGCTGGGGTTTAGGAAAAAGGGACTCAGCAGCTGGGATCGGGTGTTCTGGCCATAGGGGATAGGACTCCTGGGCAGTGGGTCTGCAGAGGGTGCTTGGCGAGAGACAAACATTGCCGGGGTCCGCATGTACCCCTCAGCCCCTGCTTTGCTCCAGGACCTCGATAGTGTCCTAACTGAGAACCTGGTGTTTGGAGACTGAAAAGCTTGGATTTGAGACCTCGCTTGTGACCTTGGGCAAGCCTCAGTTTCCCCGTCTGTAAAATGAGGAAATGGTCACAGCTTGGGGAGGGCATTAGCTGAGACCGTTGGTGCAAAGAGCTCAGTGCACAGCAGCGGAAGGATGGCCAGCCTCAGCACAGCTTCCTTGCAGAGGCCTCGCTCAGCCTGGCAGGGCTCCTTCTGCCCTGGAGCTGGTCTTTTGAAGGCTGTGGCAGTCCATGCCGCCCTTCTGTCTTGGTACCTTTTCCTGAAAACCCCTTTCTCTCCATGACCGACAAAGCTTAACCCACAGGATGTTCACAGCAGCATTATTTGGAAGTAGAAACCACCCCAGGGTCCATCAACTGATGGATGAGTATTCTAAATAATATAATAATATTTAATATATACAATACTATATAACGATAGAGAACTTGAGTTTGAGGGAGTCCTTTCCACAGAGCAGAAGTGCTGTTCCTGTAGGCACCTGAGGAGCCAACCCCTTCTGCTCCCTCTCCCTCCTTCCACCTTTCTCTCTCTGGAACATTCCCGGAGGTCCCCTAGTGCACTTGGCAATTGCTTGCTAAGTAAGGCCCACACTTGCTGGCTGAAAACCACGTCTGTCCTTTCATGTAGGAAAACCACAGCACTCGTTTCCAAGGGTAAGTGTCCTCAGTAATCACGCCTGAAGCCCCCCTTTGCTGGAGGAGTCTGACTGCCAATTCACGCTCTCTAAGCTGTCGAGACTGATTGCCTGAGAAAGACCAGGAAGTGGCCCAGTAAGGCCTGTCGCGTGGCGACCATGGAACTCGCCGGCTGCGCCTGCGCGTGGATCAGGGCCCTGGTCTCGGGCTCCCTGGGAAGCATTAGATATGAAATGACTCTGACGATGTGGCCCAGAGATCGCAAGCGCAGAGCTTGGGACTACATGATCCAGTGAGAAAATATAAATGGAAAATCACTGGTGCTGAAATTTTATTGCCGAGTTATTTATCTTTGTTATCACTTTCTGAACACTTTTGTGCTTTTTGTTCATGGCAATGGGTAGAGGTGCTCCTACTTATGCTTTAAGCAGAGATTAGGAGGGAAAAATATTCCTCACAGCACCACAAAATACCAGATTAAGTTTCAGCCAGGCCTGTGATTTCTCTCATTACAATGAAATATCTAGAAATTGAAATACCAATAATAAAAGAAAAATGTTTGCTGTCCTTTTACACAGATAGTTCACGTGGTTTCCTAGTGATGCCACTCAGCATTTCTTATTAGGATAATAATGGTAAGAGCAGGGCTCCCAGAAAGCTGTGGCCTGGGACTTTGTGGCTCCGGTCTGAGCTGGTGGTGCAGGGATTGTGGGCGGCTTCCGAGTGGACAGCCGCTGGCTGCTGAGGGGGACCAGACCACGCAGACGCTGCCTGTGTCACTGACGGTAATTATGCCCATCTTTTACTTTTTCATAGAGCTGATTACTTTTAAGAATCATAGTCTACATTCTTTGATCTAAAAAATTACATGTAATGTTTATTAAAAGGGAAACTAATTTTGTTTATGAACTAAAAATATCCACTCAAAACATATGCATGCATAAACATATGTTTAAGTTTTAACAAAGGCTCAGGCTTCTTATGTTCATTCTTCATGCAGTGATTTCCTGCTGTGTTCAGAGGAAAAAGAAACACATTTTCCTTCTTGAATTCTCTGACTTGATTTTTTACAGTAATCGGGGATGCAGCAGCATCCCCTGTTCAGATGCAGAGTGAACGGCTGTTCTCCGAGGCCTGTGGACCAGAGCACCGAGGCAGGTACCTGGGAGCTTGTTAGAAATGAAAATTCTGTGGGTGCCGGGCTGGCTCAGTGGGTAGAACATGCCGCTCTTGATCTTGGGGCTGTAAGTTAAAGCCCCATGTTGGGTATAGAGATTACTTAAAATCCTAAATAAATAAACAAGGCAGAAATGCACATTTCTATCCCCTCCCTGTCCCCAAGCCTCAGGGCTCAGCGACCTGTGTCAACAGTGCTCACCTTCCAGGTGACTGACGAGGGCTTTGGAGGTGCAGAGGCCACCTTGCTATGACGCTTACAGTTGGATGTGGTTATACCATTGTTTGGGGTCAAATGCCTGGGTTCAAACCCAGAGTCACCCCCTCCATCTTCTAGCTCTGTGACCTCAGGATGTCACGTTTTCACTGGCTCACCCTCCGAGAATATTTTGTAGGGAGGATCAGCTGTGGGGGATGTTTTCAGTTGCTCTTGGGCCTACGTCCCATTCTTCGTTGGCCCCAGAGGGCCCCCTTCCCACCGTGCCACCTAGCCCAGCAGTCGGACAGATCTTCTAGGAGGAAGAAACCCAGGTTTGCACTGTGGCCAACGATGTTCAAGAGCCGCTGTCTAAGTGTAAGTCAGAGGTGTGGGTAACTGCTTGCGGAGGAAGTTTACTGCCTCAGGAACGGGATAAAATCTTGACCCGGAATAGAGGAAGGGATGGATCTCAAGATAAAGCAAGTGAGAAACGTCAGTCTCCATGGCAGTGGGTTCGGGCTGCTGCTTGGGAGCCCGATGATGGCAGATGGCATGGTTCACAAATGGTCAGAATGATATTCCCCATCCCACAGGTCCTTATAGACTCTGGGGTCAGGGGCTGGCAGGTGGTGGCAAGAACGGAAAGGCTTTGCTACTGTCTGGGACAAGGCAAGTCTCCTTCCTCTCTGGGAGAGAGAGAATGCTCCACGGCATGTGTTTCCAATTCACAGGGCAGGTCTTGGTGTGTGGGAATTGCTGAAAACAAGAAGCCAAGGTTGCTTACTGGTTCTGTACAGTAGCTGTGCTTGGGAACTCCCCTGGACCCCAGAGTGGCCATGTGCTAACCCAGTGCTCATCTCGAGGAGCCCGGGGAGGCTCTCCTGGAGGACAGGGGATGATGGTGGTGCTAATGATGATTGAGGCGGGCCAGGAGCAGACAGCCAAGAAAGAACTCCTGAGCAGACAGCCAAGAAAGAACTCCTGAGACATTTTTGGTGTTAAAAAAAAGGTGTTTTTATTAAAGCACAGGGGCAGGACCCGTGGGCCGAAAGAGTTGCCCTGGGATTATGAGGAGTGACTGATTATATACTTTCAAGTTGGGGGGCAGATAGAGATAAAGGATATTTCCAGAAGGCTGTTCATGTGTCAGAGATTTCCAGGATCCTGTACATCTGGGTGTTGTCAAGCTAAGGTTGCTTTCTGCCTCTAACCAAGCTTCAGCAGGAAGGCAGCTGGGAGTTCTGGGGGAATGTCATACTCTACCTGTCTCAGGTGTTTATCAGCGAGCAATAAGTGCTAAAGAAATTTATTTTTATCCACATTTATTTATTTATTTATTTATTTTGCCTTTGTTCTCCACATCAGTGATGATGTTGGCAGCTAATGCTTCCTGGTTGGTCATCGCGAGCCAGAGGCTCAGCAAAGGGTCTGATCCGCCCTGTCCTCATAGAAAACCCCGTGGGGTAGGTCCTGCTCTCCGTCCCTGGCTTCAGGTCGGGGACATGAGGCATCAAGAGGCTGTGTAACTTGTCCCTGTCATGCCGTCGCCAGCTGCCCTGGGGTCTCGGTGTTAACACCTCCAGGCCCCACGTGTTTCAAGGTTGTATGATGTATCTAATGTCATTCCACCTTTCAGACCACTCTATGAGGGAGTGGGGATTAGCCCATTCTTTTCTAGTTTGGCACTTAGGTGATGGGCCTGCAGTGACACGGGGGTGGGGTGACAGGCGGGCTTGTTTGGGAGAGGGTCTCGGCCGGTAGAGGAGAGGGCGGGTGAGAGGCCATCGACGTGAGGCCCCATCCCTGGAGCTGGGATTTCATTTGGAAGGACCTGGGTGGCCACAGACCATACTGGATGTGTGTGGGTGAGATTCGTCTCTGGTGTGGAGGCAAGTTTGGGGTGAGCGAGGAGAGCAGAGGGCATGCGGACCCAGCAGGGCTGAGGTGCCGGCTTGGCAGGGCCCAGGGGCTGATGAAGCCTGTGCAGGTCTGGAAGAGCAGGTGCCCTGGCAGCTTCTCCAGGGCGTGCAGACACGGAGGGAGGTGGCTGCGCCGCCTGAGGCGGGGAGTACGGGGGTGGGCGTGGGGGGCCAGCGGCTCCCTCCCTCTCTCATCTGCTGGCAGTCCCGCAGATGGGCCTCCGCTGCTGGGAGTGGCCAGCGGTGATACCGCGCCTCACTTTCCTGGGTTAGAGACAGGGAGTTGTGCGGTGGCCGCTCAAGCAGCTGGCCTGCCTTGTGAGCGGGGCGCCAGGTGCCGCACAGGCTCAGGCCTGGGGGGAAGAGGTGTGGCGAGGCACCTGCTGGCGGCCCAGCAGTGAGGCCAGAGGCCAGCGCGGGCTACTCGGCGCGCTGGAAGTGCTGGCTGTCTTCTCGGAGGGGAGACGGGGGTCGCACAGAGTCCCCCGGGAGCCAGCCCTGAGCAGCGGCTGTCGTGCTGGTGGGAACATGTTGACAGTGCATGGCCCAGCGCGGAGCATGCCCCCTGGCCAGCCCTGGTGCCCCCGTGTCCGGCTACTGCGCTCGAGGATGCAGCTGGGAGCCGGCGCGGGGTCGGGGCGAGCGTGCGAGCGGGGTAGCCGGCACACCCAGTGCGACTCTCTTCCTGACCGTGTTACTGGCCAAACGCACAGAGGAGGCGCGTCTAGGCAGCGAGGAACTCGCGGATGAAGTGGTTCTCCCAGAAGCAGACTGACCCAGTTATTGCCAGAATTGCTCGTAGGGAGCTGGAAGTAGTTTCAAAGAAGGAACAGCGTCAGAAAAGCTCTCGAGTGGGAGGAAGAGCCGTGGTCAGGAGCACGGTTGCGTCAGCGGTGCGAACTGCTGGCCGCCGATCTCCCGGGAGGTGAGGGCCTCTCTGGGGAGGCGACCCCCACGGCTCAGGAAAGCCCCGCCGTGGCCTCCTGCAGTCCGTGTGCGCCCATAAAACGTGCAGACTCATTTCTTTTACCCCAACTGCTTGCAATAAGCTCGGGGTTGACATCCGCCTCTCTGAGGAAAATAGGACACTGAACCATAAAATGATTTTTTTTAATTTATTTATTTTCAGCGTAACAGTATTCATTGTTTTTGCACCACACCCAGTGCTCCATGCAGTACGTGCCCTCCCCATCACCCACCACCTGGTTCCACAACCTCCCATCCCCCGCCCCTTCAAAACCCTCAGGTGGTTTTTCAGAGTCCATAGTCTCTCATGGTTCATTTCCCCTTCCAATTTCCCTCAACTCCCTTCTCCTCTCCATCTCCCCATGTCCTCCATGTTATTTGTTATGCTCCACAAATAAGTGAAACCATATGATACTTGACTTTCTCTGCTTGACTTATTTCGCTCAGCATAATCTCTTCCAATCCCGTCCATGTTGCTACAAAAGTTGGGTATTCATCTTTTCGGATGGAGGCATAATACTCCATCGTGTATATGGACCACATCTTCCTTATCCATTCGTCTGTTGAAGGGCATCTTGGTTCTTTCCACAGTTTGGCGACCATGGCCATTGCTGCTATAAACACTGGGGTACAGATGGCTCTTCTTTTCACTACATCTGTCTCTTTGGGGTAAATACCCAGCAGTGCATTTGCAGGGTCATAAGGAAGCTCTATTTTGAATTTCTTAACGAATCTCCACATTGTTCTCCAAAGTGGCTACACCAACTTGCATTCCCACCGACAGTGTAAGAGGGTTCCCCTTTCTCCACATCCTCTCCAACACACGTTGTTTCCTGTCTTGCTAGTTCTGGCCATTCTAACTGGTATAAGGTGATATCTCAATGTGGTTTTAATTTGAATCTCCCTGATGGCTAGTGATGATGAACATTTTTTCATGTGTCTGATAGCCATTTGTATGTCTTCATTGGAGAAGTGTCTGTTCATATCTTCTGCCCATTTTTTGATATCATTATCTGTTTTGTGTGTGTTGAGTTTGAGGAGTTCTTTATAAATCCTGGATATCAACCTTTTGTCTGTACTGTCATTGGCAAATATCTTCTCCCATTCTGTGGGTTGCCTCTTTGTTTTGTTGACTGCTTCCTTTGCTGTGCAGAAGCTTTTGATCTTGACGAAGTCCCAAAAGTTCATTTTCACTTTTGTTTCCTTTGCCTTTGGAGACATACCTTGAAAGAAGTTACTGTGGCTGATATCGAAGAGGTTACTGCCTATGTTCTCCTCTAGATTCTGATGGATTCCTGTCTCACATTGAGGTATTTTATCCATTTTGAGTTTATCTTTGTGTACGGTGTAAGAGAATGGTCGAGTTTCATTCTTCTACATATAGCTGTCCAGTTTTCCCAGCACCATTTATTGAAGAGACTATTTTCCACTGTATATTTTTTCCTGTTTTGTCAAAGATTATTTGACCACAGAGTTGAGGGTCCATATCTGGGCTCTCCACTCTGTTCCACTGGTCTATGTGTCTGTTTTTATGCCAGTACCACGCTGTCTTGGGGATCACAGCATTGCAGTAAAGCTTGAAATCAGGTAACGTGATGCTGCCAGTTTTGTTTTTGTTTTTCAACATTTCATTAGCAACTGGGATCTCTTCTGATTCCATTCAAATTTTAGGATTATTTGCTCCAGCTCTTTGAAAAATACCGATGGAATTATGATTGGAATGGCGTTAAAAGTATAGATTGCTCTAGGCAGTATAGACATTTTAACAATGTTTATTATTCCGATCCAAGACCATGGCATGGTCTTCCGTCTTTTTGTGTCCTCTTCAATTTCTTTCATGGGTGTTCTGTAGTTCCTCGAGTATAGATCCTTTACCTCTTTGGTTAGGTTTATTCCCAGGTATCTTATGGCTCTTGGTGCTATAGTAAATGGAATCGATTCTCTATTTTCCCTTTCTGTATTTTCATTGTTAGTGTATGAGAAAGCCACTGATTTCTTACATTGACTTTGTATCCTGCCATGTTACTGAAATGCTGTATGAGTTCTAGTAGTTTGGGGGTGGAGTCTTTGGGGTTTTCCATATAAAGAATCATGTCATCTGCGAAGAGAGAGACTTTGACTTCTTCCTTGCCAATTGGATACCTTTTATATCTCTTTGTTGTCTGACTGCTGTTGCTAGGACTTCTAATACTGTGTTGAACAAGAGTGGTGAGAGTGGGAATCCTTGTCGTGTTCCTGATCTCAATGGGAAGGCTGTGAGCTTTTTCCCATTGAGGATGATATTTGCTGTGGGTCTTTCATAGATGGATTTTTTTATGAAGTTCAGGAATGTTCCCTCTATCCCTTTACTTTGAAGCGTTTTAATCAAGAACGGATGCTGGATTTTGTCAAATGCTTTTTCTGCATCAATTGAGAGGACCATGTGGTTCTTCTCTCTTCCCTTATTGATTTGTTCTGTTACATTGATTGATTTGCAATTGTTGAACCATCCTTGTAACCCAGGGATGAATCCCACCTGGTCATGGTGGATAATCTTTTTAATGTGCTGCTGGATCCTGTTTACTAGGGTCTTGTTGAGAATCTTAGCATCCATATTCATCAGTGATATTGGTCTGAAATTCTCCTTTTTGGTAGGGTCTTTGCCTGGTTTGGGGATCAGGGTAATGCTGGCTTCATATAAAGAGTCTGGAAGTTTTCCTTCTGCTTCAATTTTTTGAAACAGCTGCAGGAGAGTTGGTGTGATTTCTTCTTTGAAAGTTTGGTAGAATTTCCCAGGGAATCCGTCAGGTCCTGGGCTCTTGTTTTTTTGGGAGGTTTTTGATTGCTGCTTCAATCTCGTTACTAGATATCGGTCTATTCAGGTTGTCAGTTTCTTCCTGGTTCAATTTTGGGAGTTTATAGTTTTCCAGGAATGCATCCAGTTCATCTAGGTTGCTTAGCTTATTGGCACATAACTGTTGGTAATTTCTGATGATTATTTCTATTTCCTTGGTGTTAGTTGTGACCTCTCCCTTTTCATTCATAACTTTATTAATTTGGGCTTTCTCTCTTTTCTTTTGGATTAGTGTGACCAATGGTTCATCGATCTTATTGATTCTTTCAAAAAACCAGCTTCTAGTTTCATTGATACATTCTACTGTATCTCTGGCTTCTACCTCATTGATCTCTGCTCTAATCTTGATTGTTTCCCTTCTTGTGGGTGGAGTTGGTTTGATTTGTTGTTGATTCTCCAGTTCTTTATGGTGTAGAGACAGCTGCTGTATCTGGATTTTTCCGTTTTTTTGAGGGAGGCTTGGATGGCTATGTATTTCCCCCTTAGAACCGCCTTTGCTGTATCCCATAGGTTTTGGACCGAGTGTCTTCATTCTCATTGGTTTCCACGAGTTGCTTAAGTTCTTCTTTGATCTCCTGGTTGATCCAAGCATTCTTAAGCAAGGTGGTCTTTAGCTTCCAGGTGTTTGAGTTCCTTCCAAACTTTTCCTTGTGATTGAGCTCCAGTTTCAAAGCATTGTGATCTGAGAATATGCAGGGAATAATCTCAGTGTTTTGGTGTCAGTTGAGTCTTGCTTTGTGGCTGATTATGTGGTCTATTCTGGAGAAGGTTCCATGTGCACTAGAGAAGAATGAGTATTCGGTTGTTTTAGGGTAGAATATTCTGTATATAGCTATGAAGTCCATCTGGTCCAATGTTTCATTCAATGCTCTTTATTAATTTTCTGCTTCGATGATCTGTCTATTACTGAGAGAGGCATGTTAAGAACTCCTACTATTAATGTATTCATATCAATATGACTCTTTATCTTGATTAATAGTTTTCTTATGTAATTGGCTGCTCCCATATTGGGGGCGTAGATATTTACAATTGTTAGATCATCTTGGTGGATAGTCCCTTTAAGAATTATGTAGTGTCCTTCTGTACCTCTGACTACAGTCTTTACTTTAAAATCTAATTTATCTGATATGAGAGTGGCTACCCAGGCCTTCTTTTGAGGCCCATTGGCATGAAAGATGCTTCTCCATCCCTTCACTTTCAGTCTGGGTGTATCTTTAGGTTCAAAATGAGTCTCCGGCAGACAACATATGGATGGGTCCTGTCGTTTTATCCAATCTGCAACCCTGTGTTGTTTTATGGGCGCATTTAGGCCGTTCGCATTGAGAGTGATTATTGTCAGATACGTTTTTATTGATATCGTGTTACCTTTGAAGTCTTTCTGTCTGTAGATTGTCTCTATATTCCTGCTCAATGATGTTCTTAGGATTTTTTTCTCTTTTATAGAATGCCCCTTAATATTCCCTGCAGTGTCGGCTTGGTGGTTGCATAGTCTTTCAGGCCTTGCCGGTCTTGGAAATTCTTTATCTCTCCATCCATTTTGAATGTCAGTCTTGCTGGATAAAGTATTCTTGGCTGCATGTTCTTCTCATTTAGTGCCCTGATATATTTTGCCAGCCCTTCCTGGCTTGCCAGGTCTCTGTGGACAGGTCTGACGTTATTCTAATGGGCTTTCCTCTGTATGTAAGGAGCCTCTTTGTCCTAGCTGCTTTCAAGAGGGTCTGCCTACAATTATAGTTCTTCATTCTAACTATCAGGTGTCGCGAGGACTTTCGAGAATCTATCATTTTAGGGGGAAAACGTTCTGCCTCTAGTACATGAACACTCTTTCCATTTGTGAGATTGGGAAAATTTTCATAGACAACTTGTTCCACTACATCTTCTAGACTTCTTTCTTTCTCCTCCCCTTCAGGGTTTCCAATAATTCTGATGTTGGAACGTTTTATGGCATCATTTATTTCCCTGATTCTGTTTTCGTGGCTTCTGAGCTGTTTGTTCCAGGCTTCCTCCTGATCCTTTCTCTCTATCTGTTTGTCCTCCAGATCACTAATTCTATCTTCTGTCTCAGTTACCCTAGCTTTTATAGAATTTAGATTAAATTGGAATTCATTGAGAGCATTTTGAACATCATCCCTGGTGGCTTTGAGTTCTGCCCTAACATTGTGAACATCATCCCTGGTGGCTTTCAGTTCTGCCCTAATCAATTCCATTTGGTCATCCATGGCTTTCTCCAACCTAGCTATTGCCTGGAAAATTGTTAGCCTGAATTCCTTTTGCAACATACTGTCTATGTCGATAGCCATTAGCTCTGTTGCAGAAGGTCCATCCTCTGTATTTTTCTTCTGATGGGCATTCCTTCTCCTAGTCATTTTGCTGAGAGCTGACTGAACAGATGCAGCTGGATGTGTCGACTGTGATGCAGTCAAGGTGCACCCTCGAACGCTTCTGTGCAATCAATTTTCCCCACCAAAACAAGAGAAAAAAGAAAACAAAAAGAAAAAGAAAAAGAGAGAGAGAGGGAGGGAAAAAAAGGGAAGATAAAAGAGAAGGCTCAGCCCAAATGGGGCCCAAGGTAAGATTTATGAAGTATACAAACAAAAACAGACAAACAAAAAGACTGATAAAATTATATGAGAGGGAAATATATATATATATATATATATATATATCAGCAAAAAAAAGGAAGAACCCCGTCAAAAAGAACCCCAAGTATAAGATTTGTATATTATCAGGACAAACACAAATACACAGAAACACTGGTGGAAGGAAAAGATGGGGGAGTGGTTATAAAATCTCAGTGTGGGCGAGAAAGGTTATTTTGATTCTTCCTGGATGTATCTTGATGTCTTTGTTAAGGGACTCAACTTTCCTAAGATAAAGGGGGATTAAAAATTGGTTTGCCTATAGGGATAGCATTGATTGGGGAAAGGGGATTGCCTTGAATTTTAACTCTATATGTATATTAGAAAATAAAAATTAAAAAATAATAAACTAGACTAAACTCAATTAAAATTTTTAAAAAATTAAAAAAATAGAAAAGCAAAAGAAAAACACGGGTGTATGTATCAAAAAGTTCAGATTAGAAGGTTATTAAGGAATTTGATGTACTGGACAACTCACTCTGATGGTAAATAGGTTAAAAAATTATCTGTATGTATAAAAAATGAACCAGAATAGTGGTAAAGAGTTTAAAATAAAAGTTGTATTTATGAAGTAGTGGTGGTTGTTCTCTTGTTGTCGTCTTTTTTTTTTTTTTCTTCCTTCCTGGTTGGTTTTCTGGGGGAGGGGCCTGCCACGTGTGTTTTCAGTCAATGATATTCCCTGAGTTAGGTCCTCCTGCCCTCCTCAAGGGGTGGGCTCTGAGGAAACCGTTTTGTTTTGGGGGGGGGGGGGGTCTTTTGTTCTCTGGAAGTTTTTATGTTTGTTCATCTGTTTTCTCTCACCTTGAGAGCTTTTGATGGTTTTTGGAGGTTTAGAGGAGAGCAGACTGCACCCCGACCTCCCTCTCAGAGAGAAGCCTCAGAATGCTCTGCAGAGCTGCTGGCAGAGTAGGTTCCAAGTGATGGTCCCT
The DNA here is from genome assembly GCF_922984935.1 of Meles meles. Lineage (NCBI taxonomy): Eukaryota > Metazoa > Chordata > Mammalia > Carnivora > Mustelidae > Meles > Meles meles. The sequence goes on from NC_060081.1 coordinate 28,366,776, forward strand.
GGGGATGCAGGATCTCATCTTTGTACCCAAAACCATGGCAGCGGCATCTGTCTGGGCAGCTCCAGACCGCCAGAGAGGTTCCAAGCAGCGATCGCACACTGAGATTTTTCCCACTGGCCTGGGCTGGGAGTGCCTGGTTTTTCCCAGTCCGAGACCTCCAGGCTGGCGCCTGTGAGCACCTCTCCCAGGGGAGGGTGTGGGCGCTCGCCTCTCAGGCTCTGATCCCTTGGCCCGGGTCTAAGAGCAACAGGCTAATGCCTGCATGCACCTCTCTCAGGGAGGGTGTGGAGCGTGGGCGTCTCAGGAACGCCTTCTGGCGAGGCTCCCAGCCCCTCACAGGAGCTGGACCCCAGGCGTTCTGGGGCACAGTGGAGGCTCAGGCACGCTGGTGGCTCAGGGACCAAGACCTGGTTTCTCCGCCACACTTTCTCTGGCTCAGCACCAGGGGAGGCTGTCCTGGGTCCGGGGACTTAAGCCCCTGTCCCTAACCCCCCCGATTCCCATAGTTTTCCCCCGTGATCCTTTGCTCTTTGTTGAGGGCTTTCAACCAGACTCCAAGTTAATGCTGGTCCCCAGACACAGGGCACTCTCGCATTGGGGTATTACTTTCCAATCGGTCACTTCTGGTGGCTCCCTCCCCCTTTTGTTTATCTTCTGATATCAGTCCGACGTTTCCACTCTGCTTTACCTGCCCACTGGTGTCTTCTGCTCCTGTAGAGATCCAGACGTGTATAATTCTGATCTCAGGCTGATTTCATGGGTGATTGGAGTTCTTTGGTAGGTAATCAGCTCACTTTAGGGTCCAGGTTGAAATGGCGCCTCCTCCTACTTCCCCACCATCTTGACTCCACAAAGAATACATTTTTTAAAAAAGATTTTATTTATTTTTTTGACAGAGATCACAAGTAGGCAGAAAGGCAGAGAAAGAGGAAGGGCAGCAGGCTCCCCAGTGAGCAGGGAGCCCAATATGGGGCTCGATCCCAGGACCCTGAGATCATGACCTGAGCTGGAGGCAGAGGCTTAACCCACTGAGCCACCCAGATACCCCCAAGGAATACATCTTTAAACACATATAGAAAAAAGTGGGGTGCCTGGGTGGCTCAGTTGCTTAAGCGTCTGCCTTGGCTCAGGTCACCATCCTGGGGTCCTGGGATTAAGCCCCGTGTCTGGCTCTCTGCTCAGTGGCAAGTCTGCTTCCCCCTCTCCCTTTGCTCCTCCCCCTCTCTCCTCTCTCCTCTCTCTCTCACTCTCTCTCAAATAAATAAATAAAATCCTTTTAAAAAAGTGTTTGTCAAATTGTACATACGTGTTCTAAGAACCAAAACTATACCTCCACCCCTAACCTTAGAACTCCAGGCTGGCATATGCTAGTAACCTGCCACGTGAGGTGTGCTCAGCCTATCAAGTATCATTCTTTATAATCTTTATAGTGACTGCAAAGTCTTTCATAATATGGACATATGTGTTATTTAACCACTTGCTTGATGATGGGCTGAGAATTTTACTTTGGCTGCCCCAGTGGATTGAAAATTCTGTAAGGTGACATACCATAATTGTGTTTTTCAAAAACAGTGCCTGCTATTCAATAGTTAGTTAATTGAATTGATCTTCCAAATTAACATTCCTACTGTAGGGGCTTGATTAGCCAGAGGAACTGTAAACCCCAGATATAGGGGCGGGCCAGGCCAGAAAGCCGTATCCAATTAGTGGGGTGTGCCTATATTAACTGTGGTGAGTTGAAATCTCATTGGCCACCTGTGTGTGGGCCGGGCTCAACCACCTCTATAAAGGTTAGTCTGTGAGGCTGGGTGGGGTAGGAGGAGTTCATATAGCCGTTGGAGAAGTAGGAGGAGTTAGAATGGCAGTTAGAATAGCAGTTAGAATAGCCGTTAGGGTAGCCTTTGGGAGCCATTAGGGTAGTCATAGGAGTGATAGCGTCCAGGTCATCGGGAGCAGCGCTGCCCCAAGCCACGGCCCCGCCGCCAGTGGCCTCGCCGCCCCCAGCTGCAGCCCCATGGCGACCAGCCTCGCTGCCTCCAGCAGCTTCGCCGCCCCCAGCTGCGGCCCCGCTGCCAGCAGCCTTGCCGCTCCGAGCCACGACCAGGGCTGGAGTGGACTGGTCCAGAGCGGCCTTGCCAGAGCGGCGTCATTCCAGGGAGCGGCCTCGTCCAGAGCGGCCTCTTCATCGTCGGAAGAGGCATCGTCCGGTGTGTGGCCTCGTCCAGGGAGTGGGCCTTGTTGGAATGGCATCATGGGGAGCAGAGTCTGTGTCATCGGGGTTGTCGTCCTTGTCATCCTCGCCCAGAGCAGCAGTGGCAGCGGCACCACCTCAAGCGGCACCGCCCCGTCGTCCACCGCCCAGAGTGGGTCTGTGGTATGGTGAGGGTGAGGCAGGGAGCCTCCAGGAGGGACCCCAGCGACTGGGAGGCGGTGGTCCCCAGCAAGACTCGGGCACCTACCGGTCAGTTTGGTTTCTAATGCAGGTTGGTTTCTAATGCAGGTTGGTTTCTAATGCAGGTTGGTTTCTAATGCAGTTTGGTTCCTGATGCATGACGTGAAATAAAACTTTGCTTGATTTTCGCTTTGTGTCAGTCTCGTTCCTTTGATCACGGACCCTAACACTATAAGAAAAAAAAATACTCTGGCCAGTTTTATTCATCTTTAGTATAGCATAAGTTGATTCTTTATAAAATTTGTTTACAGTGAATTAACCATAGAGAATCCAGTTAACTCTGGGTGTAATGACATAATAAATCTTCTAGAAAATGAGACTATGGATTTTGGAGTTGAGTGATCCTCTAAGATCATTTAATTTCCCCGAGTGACTTCTCTGTTTCAATGTTATAGCAACTAAGAAATGTGTCAAACTTTGGAATTAGGAAACCATATATAATCACATTTCCTGAGAGTATCTGTACTTAGGATAGCCTAGCTTTCCTAAATGTACTTGTCTCAGTATTCTAATTTGTGATTGGGAACTTATGACAGCATGCCTGGACCTCTAGGGAGTGACTGGTTCCAGAGAAGATGCTTGTAGGACAAGACAAGCCCTTTGGAGGGGCTGCTCCTTTGAAATCTTGCCTCCATACTCTCTATGCCAACTTGTCCAACCCAATCCGTGTAGGATGGTAAAGGAGGTCTTCCCGAGCATTGGCTGTGAAGGCAGAGCCCATGGGCAGCCTCAGGAAGGGGCCTCTGATGGACACATCTCAGAGAAGAGACCCAAGCCGCTCGCACATTGGCTGGGCCCTGTCAGGTTTACCTTGCAATGACCATTGTGATGTCATATGGAGTCACAACCTTGAGGGGTAATATTGTTTGGCTGAGAGGGGCATGAGGCTGAGAAATGGCACCGATATGGGGGCTGGCCATGCCGCCTCCATCATATGTCAGCCTTTTACTACTATTTGGTTTCCTCGTTTGGGGGCTTTGGCTGCTCTTCTCTGGGAGACAGAGCAGGGAGCAGGTGGCAGCCAAGAGAGCCTCAGAGGTATGTGATGCAACCTTCCCTGGAAATCCACCGCTCCCCGTCCCTGCCTCTGAAGCCTTGGAAAGTCCTACATCTTGGTCCAGGGGAGAAACTGGGTGGGGGAAGAGGGGAGTTGAGAGAGTGCCTATGGATGTCTTCCTATAAGTGTAAATCATGCTCAATCCTGTTCCTTTCAGTTTATTTCAACAAACCTTGAGCTCCTATTCTATATGGTGGCGTACTAGACATTGAGGAAAAATAAAACCCCAACCCCACCCTCTAGGAGCTCTAGGCAAACCTGGGGAGACAGATGGATATATACATAATGAAAGAGAAAATGATAAGGGTTAATAGAAGTATAAATACTGCTGAAGAGGTTGGAGGCAGTCTTTTGAAGCAGGGGGATCTATAAAATGCCTCTGGGGGACCTCAGGTTTGAACTGTGCTTCAGAAGAAGGGAAGGGCTTTGAAGATGGATAGGGTGGATGGAAGAAAGTAGGGAAGACTTTCCAGATGGAAGGAATGGATTGGGGAAAAGCAGGGGAAACTGAAGAGTGTTGGATATGTTTGAAGAGAGGACACCTATGTAGTTGGAATGTAGAAGTAAAGGGAGGTCACTGTGAGAAAAATCTAGAAAATTGACAGAGGTGACATTGTAGAGGGCTTTCCATGCCAGGCTGAAGAGTTCGTATATATACATATTCATTCTATATGCAATTGAAAGATGTCAAGGGGTGTCTGGGTGGCTCAGTTGGTCTGTGACTCTTGATTTAGGCTCAGGTCATGATCTCAGGATTGTGAGATCAAGCCCTGCATCATGCCTTGTGCTCAGCAGGGAGTCTGGCTCTCTCCCTTCCTCCTTTCTCCCTCCCCTCCCCCTGCTCCACGCCCTTTCTCTCTCTCAAATAAATAAGTAAATCTTTTTAAAAAATGTCAAAGGTCTTTTTTTTTTAGATTTTATTTATTTATTTGACAGACAGAGATCACAAGCAGGCAAAGAGGCAGGCAGAGAGAGAGGGGGAAGGAGGTTCCCTGCTGAGCAGAGTCCGATGTGGGGCTCCACCCCAGGACCCTGGGATGATGACCTGAGCCGAAGGCAGGGACTTTAACCCACTGAGCCACCCAGGTGCCCCGTCACATTTTTTTTTAAGAAAGCACATTTTTATATTATTTATTGTTTTAAAATTTTAATTGCAGTATAGTTAACATACAGTGTTATATTAGTTTCAGGTGTACAATATAGTAATTCAACAATTCTACATCACTCAGTGCTTATCAAGATAAGTGTACTCTTAATCCCTTTCACCCATCCCCCGCCACCCACCTCTGGTAACCATGTTTGTTCTCTGTAGTTAAGAGTCTGTCTTTTGGTTTCTCTCTTTACTTTTCCTTTGTTCCTTTGTTTTGTTTCTTAAATTCCACATGTGAGTGAAATTACATGGAATTTGTCTTTCTCTGACTAGCTTATTTCACCTAGCATTATACTCTCTAGATCCACCCATGTTGTTGCAAATGACAATGTTTCATTCATTTTTGTGACAGAATAATATTCCATTGTGTGTGTGTATACATGTATATATGCATATGTATACATATACCACATATTCTTTATTTATTCATCTATCAATGGACACTTGGAGTACTTCCATAATTTGGCTATTGTAAATAATGGTACTCCAGGGAGAGCTGGGTGGCTTAGTTGGTTAAGTGTCTGCCTTTGGCTCAGGTTATGATTCCAGGGTCCTGGATCAAGCCCCATGTCAGGCTCCCTGTTCAGGGGGAGCCTGCTTTTCTCTCTCCCTCTGTACCTCCCCCTCACACATGCATGCTCTCTCTCTCAAATTAATAAATAAAATCTTTAAAAAAAATAATGCTGCTATATACATAGTGGTACATATATCCTTTTAAATTAGTGTTTTCAAAGTTTCTGGGTAAATACCCAATAATGCAATTACTGGGTAATATAATTCTATTTTAAAATTTTAAAAAGATTTTACTTATTTATTTTAGAGAGAGAGAGAGAACATGAGTGTGGGGGAGGGGCAGAAGGAGAGGGAGAGAATCTCAAGCAGACTCAGCTCTGAGTGTGGAGCCCAACGTGGGGTTTGATCTCATGACTCTGAGATCATGACCTGAGCTGAAATAAAGAGTTGGACACTTAGCTGACTGAGCCACAAAGGCAACTCTCTTCTGCCCATTTTTAACTGGGTTATTTGGTTGTGGGGGTGTTGAATTGTGTAATTTCTCTCTGTATTTTGGATACTAACCCTTTATCGGTTATGTCATTTGCAAATATCTTCTCCCATTCAGTAAGTTGTTGTTTAGTTTTGTTGATTGCTTCCTGTGCTGTGCAGAAGTTTTTTGTTTTGGTGTAGTCCTAATAGTTTATTTCTGCTTTTCTTTCCCTTGCCTCAGGAGACATATCTAGAAAAATGTTGCTGCGGCCAATGTCAGAGATCTTATGCCCTGTGCTCTCTTTCAGGAATTTTATGTTTTCATGTCTCACATACAGGTCCTTTACCCGTTTTGAGTTTATTTTTGTGTATGTTGTAAGAAAATGGTCCAATCTCATTCTTTGCATGTAGCTACTCAGTTTTCTCAACACCATTTGTTGAAGAGACTTTTTCCCATCACATATTCTTTCCTCCTTTGTCAAAGATTAATTGACCATATAATCATGGGTCTATTTCTGAACTTTCTATTCTGTTCCATTGATCTGTGTGTCTGTTTTTGTGCCAGTACCACACTATTTTGATCGTGATAGCTTTGTAGTAGTTCACCTTGAAATCTGGAATTGTGACACCTCCAGATGTGTTTGCCACCTCCCCCAAGATTGTTTTGGCAGTTTGGGATCTTTTGTGGTTCTGTACAAATTTTATGAATGTTCTAGTTCTGTGAAAAATGCTGATGATTTTTTTTAAAGGGATCACATTAAATCTGTAGATTGCTTTGGGTAGCATGGGTATTTTAATAATATTTGTTGTTCCAAGCCAGGAGCATGGATTATCTTTCCACTTGTGCCATCTCCGGTTTTTTTCAATCAATCTTTTCTAGTTTTCTGAGTACAGGTCTTCTACCTCCTTGTTTACTTCTAGGTTAAGTTTATTTCTAGATCTTTTATTATTTTTGATGAAGTTGTAAATGGAATCGTTTTCTTGATTTCTCTTTCTATGGCTTCGTTATAAGTAAATAGAAATGCAATGAATTTCTATATATTGATTTTATATACTGTTACCTTACTGACCCAGGACCACACTTTGAAAGTGAAGGTTTAAAATATCTCCAGTAAGTGTCTATGGCAGTTGTCTGGGTAGCTAAACCAGTTGGAGACTGTGAACGAGGTGTAGTGGGAAGGAGGGAAAGGGAATTAAAGCAGGATGGTAGGAGAGGCATGGATTCATTCCTCAAATGTTGACCAGCCACCACCACCACCCTGTACAAGGCACTCCTTTAGGCTCTATGGATACAGCGGTAAATGGAAGGGACAAAAATCTTTGCCCTCGGGGGGCTATTGTGACAAAAGTTTGGATGTGAAAAGTAAAGCAGAAAGAGAAGGGACTGAGTCTGGTTTTTTCCCTGATCAGACCTCAAATACAAGAGTTAATTATAAATATTATCACTGTTTTCCTACAAGGACTATATTCATCTTTGTATTCCCTATGCCTAGGATCCTGCCTGGCATTTAGTAAGCGCTCCCTGGATGTTTGTGAAATGAATAAATGACTTTGGAATTTTAACCCTGGATGACTGACAAGACGATGGCATTTTGAACAACATAGGAAACATTAGACAGAAGTTGTGTGGTAGGAGGCTGAAAATTAACTATGACATTTGAAGTGCTTGTAAAATTTATGTGGAGATATTCACCTTGCTGCTCAAATTGTCTAGACCTGTGCTATCCAGTCTGGTATCCACTGGCCACGTGGGGCCATTCAAATTTAAATTACTCAAAATTACATAAAATTTAAAATTCAATTCCTTAATCGCATTGTGGACTTTTCAAGTATCACATGTGGCTAGAGGCGATCACGTTGGGCAGAGCAGATCTTGGATAATTCCATCATCATAGAAAATTCTATTGGACAGCATTAGCTTATACTCTAGATCTTGGAGGTAGATCTAGTTATCAATATATTTGGCCACAAAGTTCCTTTCAATTATTTTTTTCTCAGAAACATCTCTCAAACACAGCAATCCCACTTGGGTATTACTGTCTTAACTAGGACTTCACTTATTTATGCTATGCTAGCTGGACTCCTACAAACTTTTTCAAGCCTAGAGCATAGAACGTAGCCCTGGCTTTATGGAAGAGAAACCACATACACAGAGCTTCCCATGGCTGACTGTATCACTCTGCCAAAATTGGCTGAAAAAACAAACAAAATCTCTCAGCATCCCACCACCTGTAGTGGCCTTTCCCAGCCTGTTTTTGACCCTCAAAACTTTCATTGTCAAAATTTGTCAACCCCTTGGGAATTTATACATCACTTTATCTCTTTTTCATAATACATGATAAGTGACATTAGGTATATAATCATTTCATTTTAAAGCAGCATGTTTTTTAAAGTTGCAAAGTTCATTTTAACATCTTGAAGAGGAAGAGAAAAGACAAATGCCCACTTTTCCCCATGTAACAGGTGAGGCATGAAAGTTAATGGACTTTAACAGGGGTGAATTGTTCCAGAACACTTAGGTATAAGAAAGGGCAAATAAAGTTCCTTGTCTACATCGGGTATAATCTGCTTTAAGCCTCCTATCACCTAGGTTGGCTAAAAAGCCCAGGGTCAGTTTTTCCTCCCCCAACGTTTGTATTGTATGGGAATTCTGGAGCTTTTGCAGTTTATCCCAAACGGCAGAAGATCAGGTACTTTTTTTAAAAACGAAGATTTTATTTTTATTTATTTAGAGAGAGTGTGTGCGCAAGCAGGGGGGAGGGGCAGTGATGGGGGGAGAGAGAGAGAAACCTCAAGTCGGTTTCCCACTGAGCATGGAGCCCAATGTGGGGCTTGATCAGGACATGAGCCCAAATCAAGAGACACTCAACCAACTGACCCACCCAGGTGCCCAGAGGGTTAGGTCCTCAAACCATGGGAGTAACTGTTGCTTTTCATCTTTGCCATCTGAAGGCAAAATCTGTGGCTCAGTTCCAGTGTGCCAAGCTTGGTCACAGAAACCTTTGTCAAGACTCCCAGTCTACTATCTCTGAGATCCTAGGACCAGGAGGACCTGAATCCCACCAGGCTCAGGGCCTCATTATTTCAGTGTAATTGCAGCTTCAGCATTGTCTCCATATCAGGAAGCCAGCTTCCTGTTCTTCTCAACCCTGGAAACACCAAATACTAAGCCTCCGGCACAATTCAGCTTAAAATACTCCACAGGTCTAGTCTTATATGAGGGGTGTCTTTAAGGTTCTTGGCAATTTTTTCAGCAGGAGGAACTTAACTCTTTGCCATGGATTAGGAAAACTAAGTCCTTAAGAACAAAGGCCTGGCTACCCTCTTTGGGGAGGGCAAACATTCGTTCCTTTCTCAGAAGGATGTATAGTGAAAATTCCTCAATGTCACCTTGCTACATAATTAATAAAATTTCCTAGTACATATATATGTAAAAAAAGGCTTTTTTGTCAAATACACTTTTCATTCAGGCATAATTATAAACAGCAAAATGCATAGATCTTAAGTGTACAGTTTGATGAGTTTTGATAAATTTATACACCTATTAACTAGCACCCCCAATCAAGCTTATAATACTGCCATAATCCTAGAGAGTTCCTTCATGGTCCTCGCCAGTCTGTTCTCCTCCCACCCAGAGGCAATCTCTATTGTGATGTCTAGAGTCATGGATTATTTTTGCCTCATTTGAACCTTATAAAAATAGGATTATACATCCATTGGGAGATGATTGGAAAAAGACGATGTGATATACATATACAATGGAATATTATTCGGTCATAAAAAAGATTGAAAACTTGCCATTTGCAACAGCACAGGTGGATCAGGAGAGTATAATGCTAAGCAAAATAAGCCAGTCAGAGAAAGACAAATTCCATATGATTTCACTCATATGCGCCATTTAAGAAACAAAACAAATGAACAAAAGAGAAAAATGAGAAAGACAAACCAAAATACGGACTCTTAGCTATAGAAAACAAACAGATGGTTACCAGCGGGAAGGTGGGTGGGAGGATGAATGAAATAGGTGAAGGAGATTAAGAGTATACTATCTTTATTCTTTTTAAGATTTTTTTTAAGTAATCCTTATACCCAACAGGGGGGGTCAAACCTACAATCCCAAGATCAAGAGTGGCACACTCTACCAACTGAGCCAGCCAGGCACCATAAGAGTATCTTGATGAGCTCCAAGTAGTATATAGAACTGTTGAGTCACTGTATTACATACCTGAAACTGAAAATAACACTGTATGTTAACTATGCAGGAGTTAAAATTTAAAAAATAAAAAAAATAATTTCCTTCTTGCATATTGCATTTCAAAAAGTCAGTTATTTTTTATAGTTAAAATGTATATAAAGTGTCTATATAAAATGTAAGATAAAGTTTCAAGATGTTAATTGTAAATGATACATTGTTGATGTGGAACCCTATTTCCATTGGAAATATGCCTGGCCATGTGCTATGTATGTTTAATTTTAGTAGATGATAACAAACAGTTCTCTAAAGTAATTATACCAATTTATACTTCCATTAGTAGAGTATGAGAGTTCTAGTTTCTCCACATTCTTGTGAACACTTGACATTGACCATCTTTTTAATTTTAGCCACTCTAGGTAGTGTGTTTGGCATTGCGTTGTGGTTTGTAATGTGCATTTCCATGTTTACTAATGATATTGAGAAACTTCTTATGTTAATTGGTCATTTGAAAATCCTCTTTTATGACCTTCCTGTTCAATTTTTTGGCCCATTTTTAACGGTTGGATTGCCAATCTTTTACTTACTAATTTGTAGGAACTCTTTACATATTATAGACATGAATTGTTTGTCAGATGTAGGTATTCAAAATCAATCTTCCCACTGTGGCTTATCTTTTCACTCACAGTGGTGTGCTAATGAACAGAAGTTCTTAATTTTAATGAAATCCAATGTATCAGTTTTTGCTTTTATGCTCAGGGTTTTTTTTTGTCATGTCCAATGTAAGAAATTTTTGCCTGCCCCCAGGCTATGATAATAGTCTTCTATGTTTCTTCTAGAAGCCCCCCCCCACCTTTTTTTCATTTACATTAAGGCCTATGATCCATCTCAAATTACTTTTTTGTGTATGGTATAAGGTAGGGATCAAAGTTCTTTTTTCCTCCCATAGAATTATCCAATCCCTCCAGGAAGGCAGGGACTGGGTGAAATGAGAGAGTCATTCACCTTGGGCACAAAATTTAAGGGGCATCAAAAAGCCTAGTAAACAAGGTAATATTTAATGCAATATTATTTAAAAATAAAAATTAATGTGGAAAATTTATGATGAACAAAATACCAAAATTTTAAATCTGACACTATACTTACATGACTACCTCACCATCACACTCTAAACTCCAGTCGTTTCTCCCAGCACCATTTACTGAAAAGACCATCACTTTTTCTCTTTCAATTGCATTGATGACCCTGTCATAAATCATATAAATGTACACATGTGTGGGTCAATTTCAGGTCTCTTTATTTTGTTACTTTGGTCTGTCTGTCCTTATACTTCACTGTATTTATTAATAAGACTTTGTAGTAAGTCCTGAAGTTTGGTCGTGTCTTACAACTTTGATCTTCTTCAAAATTGTCTAGTTATTCTAGGTCATTGGCATTTCTTTCTTTTTTTTAAAGATTTATTTTATTTATTTTAGAGAGAGAGCACGTGCCCATGTGTGAGCTGGGGGAGGGGCAGAGGGAGAGGGAGAGAGAGAATCTCAAGCGACTTCCTACTAAGTGCAATGCCCAATGCAGGATCACAACCCAAGCCAAAACCAAGAGTTGCACACTCAACTGACAGCCACCCAGGCATTCCAGGTCATTGGCATTTCTGTATTTTTTAATTATCCTGTTAATTGTCACACAAAAATATGCAGGATTTTTATGGGAATGAAACTGAATTTATAGGTCAGTTTAAGGATAATTAATGTAGTAAAAATAATGAGTGTTCTGATCTTTGAATGTGTTTGTCTTTCCATTTATTTAGGCCTTTTTAATTTCTTTTAATAATATTTAGCTTTCCATAAAGAGGGATTTCTGGAGCTATAGTAAATAATTTTTTTTTGTCATTTTAAGGAAATTTTTAAACAAATCAAAAGCACATAGAAGTGCATAATAAGGGGCACCTGGGTGGCTCAGTGCGTTAAAGCCTCTGCCTTTGCTCAGGTCATGATCCAAGGGGGTCCTGGGATGGAGCAGAGCCCTGAGTTGGGCTCTCTGCTCAGCGGGGAGCCTTCTTCCCTTCCTCCCTCTCTGCCTGCCTCTCTGCCTACTTGTGATCTCTGTCTGTCAAATAAATAAATAAATAAATAAATCTTTTTTTAAAAAGTGCATAATGAATCTTCATGATTCCATAACCCAGCTTCAACTCTGCATTGTTCTGAAGCAAATGTCGGGTAACATAATTTCATTCATGATTAAATATGTGTGTCTAAAAGGTAAAGACTCTTTTAAGAGAAAATACTTAATCACAGTATCATTACTATGCCTAAAAATTTAACAATAATCTTTGAGTACCATCAAATATCCATCAGTATTCAAATACCAAATGTAGGGGTGGGAGGTTGGGGGAACAGGTGGTAGGTAATAGGGAGGGCACGTTTTGCATGGAGCACTGGGTGTTGTGCAAAAACAATGAATACTGTTACGCTGAAAAAATAAATAAATTAAAAAATAAAAAAAATTATTAAAATTAAAATAAAAATATTTTATAAAGAGTAAAAAAAAAAAAACCTACCAAAATAGGAAAATAAACACTGAATTTGGTTTGGGCAAATACCAAATGTATCATAAATGATATAAATTATTTTTTACAGTCTGCTTGACTCAAGATCTAAATAAGGTTCACATATTGAGATTGGTTGGTGTGTTTAATTTCCTTATAATTTGTAGATTCCCTACCTCCATATCTTTCTTTTATTCTTTCCATTTATATGTTAAAGAAATGGATCATTTGTCCTCTAGAGTTTTGCAGGCAAGATTCTACTGATTAAATACCCATGTTGTTATTTAATATGTTCCATTTTTCTTCTCTATTTCTTTAAATGGGAAAGTTGGGTCTAAGACTTATCAGAATTACTTCTTTGGAGGGAGGGGAGACAATTTCAAAGGTCATGATGATTATTAGGAGGGACACAATGTCTGGTATTTTATTTTATTTTTATTTTTTAAAAGATTTTATTTATTTATTTGGCAGACAGAGATCACAAGTAGGCAGAGAGGCAGACAGAGAGAGAGGGGCAAGCAGGCTCCCCACTGAGCAGAGAGCCTAATGTGGGGCTGGATCCCAGGACCATGGGATCATGACCTGAGCCAAAGGCAGAGGCTTTAACCCACTGAGCCACCCAAGTGCCCCAACGTCTGGTATTTTAAATGCCATTTTCTAGGGGCACCTGCCTGGCTCAGTCAGTAGAGCATGTGACTCTTGGTCTTGGGATAGTAAGTTTGAGGCCCACACTGGGTGTAGAGATTATTTAAAAATAAAATCTTAAAAAAATGCCATTTTCGGAATTATATCAGTACTTCAAAATAGGGTGCCTGGGTGGCTCAATTGGTGAAGCAACTGCCTTTGGCTCAGGTCATGATCCTGGAGTTCTGGGATCAAGTCCTGCATCAGGCTCCCAGCTGCACAGGGAGTCTGCTTCTCCCTCTGATCTTCTCCACTCTCATGCTCTCTCTCATGGTCTCTATCTCAAATAAATATAAACAAATAAATAAAATAAATCTTTAAAGATTTATTTAATTTTTTTATTTTTTAGAATTTTTTATTTATTTCTTATTTTTTATAAACATATAATGTATTTTTATCCCCAGGGGTACAGGTCTGTGAATCGCCAGGCTTACACACTTCACAGCACTCATCATAGCACATACCCTTCCCAATGTCCATAACCCCACTCCCCCTCTCCCAACCTCCCCTCCCCCCAGCAGCCCTCAGTTTGTTTTGTGAGATTAAGAGTCACTTATGGTCTGTTTCCCTCCCAATGCCATCTTGTTTCATTTACTCTTCTCCTATCCCCCTAACCCCCCATGTTGCATCTCCACTTCCTCATATCAGGGGATTTATCTAACATTTTTAAAATTTAAATTTCGTTTTAATTTTAATTTTAAATTTAAAAATAAAATCTATAAATATTTTTTTTATTCATTTATTTGACACACAGATCACAAGTAGGCAGAGAGGCAGGCAGAGGGAGAGAAAGAGGAGAAGCAGGCTCCCCACCGAGCAGAGAGCCTGATACCAGCCTCCATCCCAGGATCCTGAGATCATGACCTGAGCTGAAGGCAGAGGCCAGGGTTTCTATTTTCAATCAGTTTTTTAAAAATTAAATTAAATTATTTATATTTAAAAATATTTTATTTATTTATTTGACACAGAGAGAGATACAGCGAGAGAGGGAACACAAGCAGGGGGAGTGGGAGAGGGAGAAGCAGGCTTCCAGCTGAGCAGGGAGCCAGATGCAGGGCTTGATCCCAGGACTCTGGGAACATGATCTGAGCAGAAGGCAGACTCTTGACAACTGAACCACCTAGGTACCCCTAAGCATCCAAGACTTGATCTCAGCTTAGGTCTTGATATTGATCTTTATCTTGATCTTAGGGTCATGAGGTCAAGCTCTCCATTGGGCCCAGTATGGAACCAACCTAAAAAAAAAAACCAACTGATTTTTGTGTGTTGATACTGCATTCTGTAACTTTGCTAAATTCATTTATTAGTTCTAATTGGGTTGTGTGTGTGTGTGTGTGTGTGTGTGTGTGTGTGTGTGTATGTGTGTGTATTATTTACGATCTTCTGTAAATAAGATTATGTCATCTATGAACAGAGATAGAGATTGTTTAACTTTTCCTTTCCAAAGGAAAAGATGGCTTTTATTTTTCTTACCTAATTGCTCTGGTCGGAGTTTCTAGCACAATGTTAAAGAAAAGTAGTGAAATTGAGCATCCTTGTCTGTTCACTACCTTAAAAGGAAAGCTCTCAGGCTTTCGCTATTGAGAATGATATTAGCTATGGGTTTTTCATTAATACCCCTTACTATATTGAGGAAATTCCCTTCTATCCCTAGTTTGTTGAGTGTCTTTATTATTTTTTTTTATTAAATCATGAATAGGTGTTGGATTTTGGCAATCCTTTTTCTCCACCAGTTGAGATAATTGTCCATCTTTTTTCCCCTTTGTGTTATTAATGTGGTGTATCACATTGATTTACTTTCTTATGTTGAACCACCATTCTTGGGAGAATTTTTGCTTTTAACGCTTTTATTCAACACTGTTTAGCTAAAACATTTGGCAATACTATGAATAATATTATGTAGACTCTTATAATACACTCTCTGAGACTGATGTCATGATTCAAAAGGGAGAAATAAAAATTGTTTTATTTGAAATGGTAACAAATGTAATTTCTGCCTTTAAAGTGACCTGGAACAAGCTTGCAAAAAACTTAGGAGATTACGTTACTGATTGGGAAATCCTGACCTAAAGGATAAAATAAAAATTCCATCATTTGGCAAAATCTGGCTTCCGCTTATATTTTCAGCTTTTGTCTTAGCCAATGTGCACCTGACACTCATGACTTTATAATCTTCTTGGTGATGGTGCTTTTGACTTGCCTGGCAGGCTCTTTTTTTCACCAAAAACTTTCTGTTGATTCTTCAGACTCCAGTACAAATGGCCACTTCTTGAGTAATTTTCCCCATCTTTCCCAGGCAGTTAATCACTGTCCTTTTATTCTGTAACACTTATATTTCTGTTATATATTTATTTATTAATATATCTATAAATTTTAATAAATTTAATATATTTATGTTTTGTTATATATTTATTTATATACTATTTATGTGTTATATATTTACCACACTGTATTATAATTTAGCTGTTTAGACATCTGTTTTGCCATTAATGTGAATTCCCAGAATACAGGGGTCATATTTATCTTTGTAGTCCTAGCACCCAACCTAATGCCTAGAACTTAGTAAGCACTCATTAAATGATCTATGAATACATGAATGGGGTGCCAGTTGTGCTGTGGTTATGGACACCAACTGTATCAATATTTGTGTCTGTGAGAGGAAATGTGCTCTTGATTCTCTAACCTAGAACATTTTCTGATTTTATTTTTTTCTCTTTGTGCCTCTCTAGACTTCAAAGCAGCGTAAATTGAAAAAGATCCAGAAACTCACAGGTCAGAAAGATCCTATCCTTTATTCTTCAGCTCAAGGCTAATGACAAATCAACTGTGGGTCTGCTTTAAAACTCCAGACTTTAATAACAGTTTGAGGGAGGGAATTTGAGACAGATTATGTAAACGAAAGAAATGTGCTTATTCTTTCTAGCATCTCCAAAGATGCTAGATTCTTTTTAGCAACTTCCAAAGAGATGTAAACAGATTGATAATTCTTCCTATGCTTCTTTTCCCCATGCTCTCTTTCCTAATTTTCCTTTCGTGTAGAACTCAAAGCATCAGGAAAGAAATTTGGTGAGATTAATGTTTGGTGCAGGAAGTTCCGATAACTTTTTCCCCTGTCATAGGCACTGGGTAGACTCTGTTGGGGGGAAAAACATGTGTTATGAACTTTGATTCCCCTACTCCAACTCCCTACTCGCATGACTGTTCCTGCGCTTTCCAACAGCTTAATCTACTACATGGTGAAGGCAGCAGAGTAGAGTTCAAAATATAAAAACTTGAGACTTGGGTTAAGTCTGAGCTCTACCACTAATTAACTTAATGATCCTAGGCATGATTTCACCTTTGTTGTCTTATCTGTAAAACACCGGGGTGGAACAAGGTAGAGGTGGTATCAACAATTAGGGTGCTAAAAGCTTCTTTACCTCTGTTCCCAGCTTCCCAGTGGGAAGAAAAACTTAGGATGAGCTGCTCGGAAGCTAATTGGACACAGTGAGTAGAGTTGACCTTCACTATCTATTCCTCCTCTCTTCAGCTTACTCTACTGATAAACTCTGTATGAGTTAGGAGAAAGGTACCTAGTACTGTTTTACTTCCCTCACAATGATAGCTGTTCCTTTTCTAAGTTAAGTCACTATTCTTATTGGTTTCCTTACTAGTACTTTAATATCACTTCAGTGACATTGACCTACTCTTGTGTCCAGCTTTTCAGGTCTCCCTATAGGATGGGCCCAGGAGTATGTACTCTGGTCCATGGACAGAAGTCTTCATCAGATCTTCCAACATCTGGAATGTGCAAGGTTAGGGAAGGTCATTTCTGGGGGGAGGTTGGGTGGTGGAAGTTTTTGTTTTTGTCTTAGGTAAACTCTACCCACAATGTGGGGGTTGAATTCTTGAGACCAAGAATTGCATGCTCTACCAGCTGAGGTAGCCAGGTGCCCCAAAGGTGGTAGAACTTTTAAGAGGGAGGGAGGAAGAGACCAAAGAAGGGAAGTAGTAGAGAGGGAAAGAGGGAGGGGAAAAGAGAGGGAAAAGAGAGATTGTTAGGTGGTGGCTTATTTACTTAGTTTTGGCAGTGGGGATAAATTCTGGGTCCAAAGGTTTTAGTCCATGGATCATTTCTGATTGGAATGGAGACCCATACCGTCCTCTCCTCCTGGTAGAGGAATTCTTCACACAAGTAATTGATATTGGGGAAAACAATCTCTTTTGTTGTTATTGTTCTCCCTCGGGCCAAAATATTTCACATTTGAAATAGCCGTTACCTTTCCCTTTTCCTACTTTTTCCAGCCTCAAAGCAAATGGAAACTTTTCTTTATTTCTTAGATCAAGTCTTAAGAAATTATGTTTGCCTGAATCACAGGATGTGATTTCTTCCTCCACCTCCTCTGTGCTTGTGGCTCAGAAGCCTGTTTTACCCTGTTGTGGCTGTAAGAAGGCAAAACATTCTACTAAGGACAGCAGCTCCTCTGGATCATTATGCAACAACTCCTGCCTGTCCCACCTTCCCGTCTTTTCTGAAGGAACAACCTGGCAACTCCGGAGCCATAGTTTACCTATTTTACCCAAAACCCAGTCTTCCATGTTCAGGAACAAAGGCACACCCCTGCCTCCTTTTCAGCTCTCAGAGTTTGGGAAATCAAAACTTTTACAGAATTTGGCAGCTCTTTCACCCTTAAGATCCCAAAACTCTTTTATCAACTCTATGTTTGAATCCCCAGATCTCCGCCAACAAGAAAAAACAAAGAATGGGGGAGAGAGCAAGAGTCATTTGACATTGGATCATGGGCCAGATTTTATTTTCACCAAGGCAAGACCACGATTCTCGGGGTGGGCTCCAATCCGGCTTTCTCCTTTAGCTAGGTGGGAGTTAGAGGGACATATGGCTTGGAAGGTTTATACTTTGAGGGAACAAGCAGTGCCTCTGCCTGTGAGGGAATCATGGGGAATGCTGAATTATTTAATTGAGGCACAAGGAGGAGTTCCTGAACCAGAGAAACCTCAAATCCAGGTATCTGTGCCCATTCATCAAAGCACTGAACAAAGTCTCTACAATAAATTCCCAAACTGTCCATCATTTCAGCTCCATGTGAATATTGGAGTGGAATCTGGATTAAATAGAACAGAAACAAAAATTTCACAGTCACTTATCCCAGGTAAGCAGTCACAACTTGGGGATGGCCCCCAAATCCTTACATCCAGGCCCTTAGTTACATCATTGGGCACTCCACTTCCCAAAAATTTAGGAGCTGACATAATTCCAGAGAAAACCACTGGACTGCAGAAGGAGCCAAAACATGTCCTAGAACTTAATATAGAACAGAGGGTCATAGGTCGTCTGGAAAAAAGGATTCAGCAGCATAAGTCCCACATGACTAATGTGGAATTGACCCCAAGTCTACCATGTCAAGTTACAGATAGTATAAAGGTAACTCCTTTAGCTTTACTTCAAGTCATGGATTCGATGGGGATGATCCCAGAATCACATTCAGAAGTGATAGAATCTGTAGGTTTGTTCCCACAGCCACCAGCCAAAGTTGGGAAACCAATGGAAACCACAAAAAAAGTGAGTGTAAGCACTAAACCATCATATCAAGTCACTGAACCAGTGGAGGTAACACCAAGTGCTCAGCATCGAGTTATGGAATCAAAGATGACCTCCAGACCAGTGAATCAAGTCACAGATAATGTGACGGTAACTCCTGCAGCATTGCTTCAAGTCACAGATTCTATGGGGATGATTAATGAATCACATCCACATATCATAAAACCAGTGGGAAAAACCCCAAGAACACCATCCCAAGCCATGAAATCAGGGGAAATAGCCACATCATTGGACCATAAAGTTATACCATCAGGAAAGATGCATCCAAAGGCAAAATATACAGTTGTGGAAACTGTGGAAATGACTTTTGGGCCACATCCTAAAGTTACTGAATCAGTGAATATAACCTTAAATCCAGAAAGTCAAATCACAGGACCATTGAAGATTCCTCCAGGGCCAATATGTCAAAATACAAGATCACTGGAAATGATCTCCAGTCCATCGCATCAAGTTACTGATTACACGAAAGTTACTCCAGTGGCACAATTACAAGCTATGGATTTCATGGGAATAATTCCACCAGCACCGCCACATGTTATAGAATCTGGAGATTCACAGTCTGAAATTGCAACTTTGGCCCCAGGAGCAACTCAACCAGTCGGTTTGACATCTTCTAGCTGTCCTCCTACTATTGGTCCACCTGGAGTTGTAGGATCTGTGGGTTTACCTCCAAAGCCACCACTTAAAATCACAGAATCAGTAGGGATGATTCCAATGCCATCACATCAATCCATACACTCTTTAAAGGTAACCCCAGCAGCACTGGGGTCACCCATGGGAATGATCATAACACCACAATCACAAGTTGTAGAAACTCAGGATTTGACCTCAAGGCCAGTATCTCAAGTCAGGAAACCTCTGGAGTTGACTCCTGGGTCACGGATTCAAGTGCAAGACTCTGTGGAGATGACTCCACAACCATATGTTCAAGGCACAAAAACTACAGCATTAACCCCAGGGCTACCTCATCAGGTCATGGAATCTCCACGTTTGACCCCAAGGCATCAAATCTTAGAATCTTCAGAGATGTGTCCAAGGCAAAGCCATCAAATTATGGAAACTATGGGGTTGGCTTCTGACCCCATAATCAGAAATCTGGCTGAGCCAAAACAGTCACATCATCAAATAATGGAACATTTAGGGACAGTCCCAAGATCACTGGGTCAAAGAGCACCATCTAAGGAAATGAGCCAAGAGCCACTGCATCAAGTCACAGAATCTGCAGTAATGACCACTACATCTCTACTTCCAGGTGCAGAATATCTGGGGGTGAAGCCAATGCCACAAGTTAAGACTGTGGATTCTATGAAGTTATCCCCAGGATTGCAGAATGTAAAATCTATAGATGTAACTCCAGGTTCGGTCCCACAGATGGTAAAATATGGACAGCCGATCCCAACTGTGAGCCCTATAGAACTGGCCCCAGAACTTCAACTGCAGACTGTAAAATCTAATGAGTTGGCACCTATTTCACAGCTGGAAAGTGGGAATTCTGTGCAGTTAGCCCCAGGGTCTCAGCTTCAAGGTGTGAAATCTATTCATTTGAACCTAGGAACACAACAACAAAGTGGAAAATCTGCTGAGTTAGCCCAGGCACCACACTTGCAAAATAGGAAATCGCTAGATTTGACCCACAATTCACAGTTGCAAGGTCTGGAATATGTTCATTTGGCCCTCCCACCGAAGTTTTCAGATACAAAAGCTGTGGAGTTGATCCTAAGACCACCACAGGAAGATAAGAAATCTATGGAGTTTGCCTCAAAGCCATGGTTACCAGATGAAAGATCTAAGGAGACAGCCCCAGTACTATTGCTTAAAGATGTGAAATTTCCTCAAATGGCAGAATGTAGAAATGTGATTCCTGAAACACAGGTGGAAAGTATGAAATATGAGGAGCCAAGCTCAGGGGCACACATTCAAGCAGTAAACTCTGTAGAGCTGAACCTCAAGCCAAATCATCAAGCCACAGAACCTGAAGGATTAACCCCATGGCACCAAGCTTTGGAATCTTCAGGAATGATCACAGAGCCAGGATATCAAGGAGCAGAAGTAGAGTTGACTTCCAACTCTTGTCACCACAGGAAAGAATCTATGGAGTTGACACAACCATCTTTAAGAAGTACTCCAGGGCCATTGAACCAGACTTCAGAATGTATGCAGGCAAACTCAGTGCCGTTCCAAGATGCTCTTGAGACAATGCTCCAAGGCGTAAAAGCCCTGGAGACTCGAATGCCTCAACACATAATACAAGAATCTCCAGCGTTGGTACCAGGATCAGAGATGCAAGGAATAAATCCAGAAGTGTTGAACCCAGAGTCCCAAAGTATGACGTTTGTTCACCTGAATCTAGGACCATATTCAGAATTTAGGAACTATAAGAAGTTGACCTCAGAACCTGAATTTCAAGGTATGAAATCTGTGCCACTGACCCCAGAACCACAGCCCCAAAGTACAAAACCTGACGAGTTAGCTCTAGGTCCATTAATGCATGGCAATAAAGCTGTGGATTTAACTGTACCACTGGAAGTATCTAAGAGGTTGATTCCTGAAACACGCTTACATGTTGAATCGAGGAAACTAAGCGTGGAACCACATTTACTAGCAAAGACATCTTTGGGTCCAACTTCTAGACCAAGGCATCAAGACACAGCCTCTGTAAAGTTAGCTTCTGAGACCTGGCCACAAGAGGAGGAATCTGTGAAGTTAATCCCACAGCAAGTCACAGGAACTCCTGCGATGATGCCCAGGCCATGTTTTCAGAATTTTTCAGAGATGACTCTGGGGCCAGGCCATCAAGACACAGAAACTGCACAGCTGTTTTCTGGGACTTTGCGCCAAGTGGCATTAACACCAAAACCAACAGGTCAAGTTATAGAATCTACGGGAATGACTCTAAAGCCACACCTTCAAGTTACTGAGCCTTCAGAGGTACCCCTAAGGTCAGAATACGAAAACACAGAACCTTATGTGTTGGCATTGTCTCAAGTTGAAAATATCCAGGAGACAATGCCAGTACCACCATATTCAGTAAAAGGATCCCTGGAATTGACTTTGGGACCACAAATGCAATATGAGAAATCAGAGCCACTAATGCAAAATTTGAAATCTGTGAAGTTAACCCCTGTGTCATCCCCAGTAGTGGTGGGATCTAAGCAATTTATCACAGGACCAAAACGACATGTTCCGGAGTTGACCCCAGAGCCACAGTTCCAGGGAGTAAAGTCTATGCAGCTGCATCCAGAGCCACAATTACAAGACATGGAATATGTTAATTTAATCCAACAGCCAGCTACTACTGGAATGGTAGAATCTGAGAAGCTGGTACAAGAACCAATACTACAACATATAATATCAGAGGAATTGACTAAGGCGGCACAGCTTCAGGATGTGAAATTGATCCCAGGGCCACATTTGCAAAGTGTCAGATTTTCAAATTTACCTCCAGGACCACCTTTTCAAGGAGAAAAGCCTGTAGATTTCATCTCAGAGTCCCCACATCATAGTGTGAAATCTGATGCACTGACCCCAGGTTCCCCAGTGCAAAAAATCAAATTGTCAGATTTTACCCCAGGGCTAAAGCATCAAAGTGTTATGTCCGTACAATTGTCTCCAGAACCAGAAACTCAAGGTATGAAATCTGTGGAACAAAACTCAGGACCACGCTTGCAAGATGTCAGATTTTCTGATTTGACCTTAGAACCAAAGCATCAAGGTTTGAAACATGTGCAATGTATACCGGGAACACAGGTTCAAGATATACAATCCTTGGGATTTGTAACAGAATCACCTTTGCCATTAAGCCAAGGGCTCTTGAGTGAAAATATGAAAACTCTTCCGTCTATTGAAGGATCACAGTTTCACAGCACGCAGTCTATGAAGTTGACCTCAGAACTACAGTTTCAAGGTGTGCAGTCTCAGGAACTGCACCTAGGGCCAAGGCAGCAAGATGTCAAATTTTCTGAATTGACTTCAGGGCCAAAACTTCAAGCTGTCAAATTTGGGGAGCAAACCCCAGGATCAGTGTTTAATGGTGTAAATTCTGTGGAGATGACTCCAGAATTAGCATTTCAAGATTCTAAATTAGCAAAGACATCTCCAAGGCTTCAAGATATAAAACAGGTGGGGCTTACCCCAGGGCCATGGTTACAAGATGTCAAATTTTGTGATCGGACATCAGGAACGCAACCTCAAGGTGTGAAAACTTCAGAGTTAAACTCAGGGCCACAACTACAACATGTGAAATTTTTTGAGTTGACCCCAAACCCAAAGATGCAAGGAGTAAGATCTGTGGGGTTGTCCCCAGGACCTCAAAAGCAAGTGGTCAAGCCTGATATGCTAGTACCAGAGACACAGTTTCAAGGTGTAAAAAATTTAGGGAGGGACCAAATGTCCAACTTGGAAGGTAACATTTCTTATCGAATTGTCTCTCAGCCAGAGAAACCAGATGCAATATCTATGGGGTTGACTCCTGAGTTACAGTTGCCAAGTGTAAACTATTCTGAGTTGGCTAGAAGAACAAAGTTACAAGGTATAAAATCTTCTGAATTGATCCGAGGGCCAGGTGTGGGGGGTATGAAACCAATGGAGCTGACCCCAGACTCAAAACTTCAAGGTGTAAAATCTGAGTTGTTGACCTCGGAGCTGAAAGATGTGAAATCTGTGGTCTTAACTACAGGACAGGGTCCAAAAGGTACGAAATCTACTTTGCCAACCCCTAGTCCACAGCTGGAAGGTGAGAAATCTATGGAGGTAACTGCAGTGCCATGGATAGACTATGTCAAACCTGTGAAAAGTACCAAAGATACCAAGCTTCAAGGTACAACTTCTGACTTGATTCTGCATGCAAGAATTCAAGACTCCAAAGCTGTGGAGTTGGTCCAAAGAACACAAATGCAAGATGTGCAAACTGTGGAATTGAAAATTGAAAGTGAGAAATCTGTGCCT
Organism: Meles meles; assembly: GCF_922984935.1. Lineage (NCBI taxonomy): Eukaryota > Metazoa > Chordata > Mammalia > Carnivora > Mustelidae > Meles > Meles meles. The sequence continues at coordinate 28,390,383 of NC_060081.1, forward strand.
TTTGCACCAGGGCCATTACTCCAAGGGTCTGAACTGCAAGGTGTGAAACCCAAGGAACTGACTTTAGAGCCACAAACCCAAGATAGTAAATTTGTCGACAGTACCCCGTGTTTCAAGCATCAAAGTTTAAAATCTGTAGAGGAAACTCCAGATTCAGAGCCGCAATGTGTACAATCTGTAAAGTGGACCCCAAGGCTAAACAAGCAGGAAGTAAAATCTGTGAAAGTGACCAGAAGATCAAAGTCTCAAGGAGTAAAAACTATGGATTTTGCCCCAAGGCAACAGTTTCAAGAGACAGCACTCATGAATTTAACTTCTGGGCCAGAACAGGATGGCACGATATCTGTAATCTCACCAAAGCAGCAATGTGTGAATTCAGAGCAGGTGAAGAGAGGGGCTATGTCGGACGATAAGCTGTCTTTGGAGTTACTTCCAGAGCTAAAATTTAAAGGTAAAAAACTAGTAGACCTCAATTTTGAGTTACAGTTTAAAAGTATGAAATCAGACTTGACTCCAGAATCAAATATTCAAGGTTTAAAACCTAAAGAATTCAAGCCTGATCCACTTGAACCACAGTTGCAAAGCATAAAGTCTCCTAAGTTGACCCCAGGGTCACCATTGCACCAAATTGAAGTCTCAGAGTTTGCTTCAGAGCCACAGCTTTGTGTAAAAACCGTTGAGTTAAAACAAGAGCCACTGCTTGAAAGTATGAGATGCATTCAGTGGATACCAGGACCTAAGTTCCAAGCTGTGAAATCTGTAGAGTTAAATCTCAGGTCACAGTCTCAAGGTGTTAAATCCCTAGGGTTGAGATCTTTGACACAGTTAAGAGATGTGAAGTCATCTGAATTGACTCTAGGGTCAAAAACTCAAGGTGCGACATATACAGAGTTCAACCTTGGGCCACAGTTGCAGAACATGAAAATCCCTGGGGTGCTCCCAGGAACACAGCTGCACAAAGGGAAGCTTTTGGCATCAACCTCAGAGCCACAGCTTCGAGATGTAAAAACTACTGAGCTCAAAAAAGAGCCACAGCTGGAAAGAATGAGGTGTATCCAGTGGATACCAGGACCTGATTTCCAAGGTGTGAAGTCTATAGGGTTACAGTCTCAAGGTGTCAAGTCTCTAGGGTTGAAACCTTTGATACAGTTAAGAGATAGAAAGTCATCTGCGTTAACTCCAAGGCCAAAGCTCCAAGATACGCAATCTTCAGCATCACTCCAGGAACATAAGCTTCAGGACTGTGATTTGACACCTTGTCTACAGGTTAGAAGTGTGAAATCATGTGAGCTGACTTCAGGGTCAAAGCTCTGTGATATAAAATTTATGCCACTGAAATCTAGGCTTTGCATGCATGATGGGAAATCTAAATTGACTGCAAAATCAAAGCTTCAAGAAGCGAAACCCTTACATTCATCCCCAGGAGCACAGCTTCAACGTGTGAAGTCTCTGGTGCTTATGGAAGATTCACAGCTTCCTGGTGTGAAATCTGGCGTTTTAAGCCAAAGGTCACAATTACAAAGCAATACAACTATAGAATTGAACTCCCCGCTACACTTGACAAGCATGAAGTCATCTGAATTGACTCTTCAGACAAAGCTTCAAGGTGTGAAATCTGAGAATTTCAACTCTGGGTCACAGTGGCATGATCTAAAACCTTCTAAGTTGTCACCTGAGGTAAAGTCCCAAGATAAGACATTTACTGAGTTAAATCCAAGTTCACAGTTGAAAGGTATAACATTTTCTACATTGATCACAGGGACAAAGATTCAAGGTACCAAATGTACAGATTTCAACCTTGGGCCATTGTTACAACATGTGAATTCTTCTGAAAGGACCTCAAAGACAAAGCTTCAAAATGTAAAACATAAAGAAAGCTGTCCCAGTCCCCAGGTGCAAGTTGTGAAATCTTCTGACCTGACCCTTGGATCAAAGCTTCAAAATGTGCAATTGGTGTTCAACCCTGACCCACAGTTTCAAGGAGTGAAAAGTTCTAAATCAATTTCAGAAACAAAGATTCAAGATATGGAGTCTGTGAATGTCAAACCTGGGCCACAGCTGAGACGTGTGAAATCTTCTGAATTGATACAGGGGACAAAGCTTCAAAAAGTGAAGTCTGTGGATTTCAAGTCAGGCCCACAGTTGGAAGATGGGGCATCTTCTAGATTGGTCATGGGTATAAAGCTTCAAGATGTAAAATCTCTGAATTTTAAGTCTGGACCACACTTGAAGGATGTGATATCTTCACAACTGATCCCAAGGGAAAAGCTTCCAGGTGTGAAATCTGCAGAACTGAAAGCTAATCCAAAGTTACAAGGTGAGAAATCTTCTGATTTGATCCTGGAGAGGAAGTTTTCAGGTGTGAAAGCAGGCCCACAGTTACAAGATGTGAAATGTTCTGAGTTGATCATGGGTATAAAGCTTCAAGATAAAAAATCAGCAGGGTTTGGTTCTAGATCACACTTGCAAGGTATGAGATCTTCTGAAGTGATCCCAGGGTCAAAACTTCAAGAAGGGAAACCCTCTGAGTTCAACCACGGTCCAAAGCTACAAGGTGGGAAATCTGATTTAATTCAGATGAGGAAGCTTCAAGGTGTGAAATCTGTGGAGTTCAACCCTGGACCTCAGAGACAAGGTGAGAAATCTGACTTGATGCTAGAGTGCAGACTCCAAGATTTGAAATCTGTTGAGTTAAAACCTGTTCTGCAGTTACAAGGTGTACCATCTTCTGAGTTAACGCCAAAAACAAAGCTTCAAAATGGAGAACATGTGGAGCTCCTTACCAGACCCACGTGGCAAGACATGAAACCTCTTGAATTGACTCTAGGTGCAAAGACCCAAGATGTGAAATCTTTGGGGTTTGAGTCAGTCCCACAGTTACAAAATAGGAAATTGCCTATGTCGACACCAGGATCACACATTCAAGCCCTGAAATCTCTGAAATTCAGCCCTGGGGCGAAGTTGCAAGGTGCAAAATCTCCTGAGTCTGTAAAGCTTCAAATAATGACCACCACAAAGGTCAACCATGACCTAGAACTCCAGGTCACAAAACCCTCTGAGTTAGCTTTGGAATCAAAGATTTGCAATGTGATATCTTCCGAGTTCAATGCTGGGAAGCCGCGGCAAGAAGAGAAGTCTTTTAAGTTGAAACCATGGCCAGAGCTTCAAAGTGTGAAATTTGTGGTATACAACCCTGGACTACATTTGCAACATATAAAATCTTCAGAATTGTGCAAAGAGACAAAGCCCCAAGATGTGAAATCTAAGGAATCCAATCCTGAGCAACAGTGGCAAGATGTTAAATCTTCTGAGTTATGCCAGGGATCAAGGCCTCAAGGTATGTCATCTTTCAAGTTCAATCCTGGGCCACAGTTACAAGAGATAAAACCCGAGTTGTGCACAGACAGGAAGCTTCCATATGAGCAATTTCTGGAAACGAAGCATCAGCCTAAATTACAAGGTGGGAAATCCTCTGAATTTAATCTAGCCCCACAGCTTCAGTGTATAAATGTTAGGCCATTCAGTACTGGACCACAACTGAACAGGGTAAAATCTGAGTTGAATTCTGGATCAGAGTCTCGAGGTATAAAATCCCAGGTGTTCTGCCCTGGGCCACCTTTGCAAGATGTGAATTCTTCTGCATTTATTTCAAAACCAAAACTTCAGTGTGTAAATTCTGTTGGATGCAAATCTGAGCCACCCTTGCAAGGTATAAACCCTTCTGAATTAACTTCAGTTTCAAAACGTCAAGGTACAAAGTCTTCTGAGTTGAGTTCAGAGATCCCAAGGGAGACGACTATGGTGTTCAACCTTGATCCACCTTCGCAAGATTTGAAATCTGAATTGATTCCAGGGTCAAAGTTTCTTGCTATAGCACCTATGGAATGCGACCCTGAGCCACAGATGAAGTGTATAAATTCTTCTAAGTTGAATCCAGAGCCAAAATTACAATGTGCAAATTCTATGGGGTGCAAACCTGGGCCACCTTTGCAAGGCGTACAGTACTTTGAATTGATTCCAGGGACAAAATGTCAAGGTACGGGATCTCAGGTGAATCCGGGATCCAAGAATCCAAGTGAGACATCTATGGTGTTCAGCGCTGAACCACATGTACAAGATTTAAAATCCGAATTGATTCCAGGGTCAAAGTTTCTTGCTGTAGCACCCATGGAACGCAACCCTGGGCCACAGATGAAGTGTGTAAATTCTTTTGAGTTGGATCCAGAGCCAAAGTTACAATGTGCTAATTCTATGGGGTCTGAACTCGGGCCACCTTTGCAAGGTATACAATCTTTTGAGTTGACTTCAGGGGTTAAATGTCAAGGTATGGGATCTTTTGATTTGAATCTGGGGTCAGAAGTTCTAGGTATGAAATCTCTTATGTTCAACCCTGTGCAACATTTACAAAATGTGAAACATGAATTTAGTCCAGGGACAAAGTTTCAAGGTATAACATCACAAGAATTAAACTGTGGCCCACAGCTGCAAGGCGTGAATTCTTCTGATTTGAATTTTGGGTCAGAACTTCAATGCATAAATGCTATAAAGTTTAATCCAGACCCACAGATGCAAGGCATGAAACCCTCTGAATTGAATCCTACGTCAGACTATCAAGGTACAAAATCTATTCTGTTCAACGCTGGACCACATTTGCAAGGTGTGAAATCTTCTGAGTTAATTCCAGGGACAAAGTTTCCAGAAATACAGTTTTTGGAGAACCACTGTGGGTCACAGCAACAAGTTATGCACCCAGTGTTCACTTTAGGCTCTTCACTGCATGGCAGGAAATCTGTGTTATTTTTACCAAAGCCACTGCTTGAAGATGTAAGGTCTGTGAAGATGAACAAAGAGCCAGTGTCTTGTGGTGGAAATTCTGTGAAACTGGCTTCAGGCTCTAAGCTGCAGGACTTGAAGTGTGAGATGTTTGCACTAGAGCCATGTTTTACAAAAGTGAAATCTGTGGAGTTAAATCCAGGGCCACATCCTCAAGGTATGAATTCTGGGGAGCTGCCCTCACACCTCAGGCAGCATAGTGAGAGCTCTGTGGTGTTTGCACCAAAGTTGTGTTTTCAAGATGTGAAATCTCTGGAGTTGAAACCAGGGCCACAACCTCAAGATGTGAATTCGAAGGATTTGATTTCTTGCCTCGGGCAGAAATCTGTGGTGTTTGAATCAGAGCCATGTTCTCAAGATGTGACATCTTTGAAGTCAAACCTACAGCTACAGCCTCAAGGTGCTAATTCTTCAGGGTTTCCATCATGCCTAAGGTCCCCAAGTGTTAATTCTGAGGTCTTTGCACCGGAACTATGTTTTCAAGATGGGAAATCTGTAGAGTTGACACCAGGGTCCCAACAGCAAGGTATGAATTGCCAAGAGCTGACTTCAGGATGGCACGGTATGAAATCAATAGTGTTGGCACCAGAGCCAACTAAGAAGTTCATACCAGGACCCATGTTGAGTAGTGTTAAATTTTCAAATTTGTCTCCAGAATCACAACGACAGGGTGAGAAACCTTTGGAGTTTCCTCCAGAAGCAAAGTTGCAAAGTATAAAACATGTGAAATTGTCTTCAGCATCTCTGCAACAAGATATAAAATCTGTAGAGTTACTATCGGGGTCACTGCTTCAAAGAACAAAATCTGAGGAACTAACTCCAAAGAGGAGCTATCAAATCACAGACTCCTCTGAGATAATCCCTAGGCCAGGGCATCAATTTGTAGAAGGTGCAGAGATGATCCCAACACCAAAGCCTCAAGTCCCTAAATCTGTGAATTTGGTGATCCCAACACCAAAGCATCAAGTCTCCAAGTCTGTAAATTTGATTTCAGTACCAGTTTATCATACCACAGAAAGGTTGGCACATCAAGGCAATGAAACTGTAGAAAACTCTATGGGGTTGACCCCAAAGTCAACAAGTAAAACCATGGAATCTCCAGGAGTGCCTCTAAGGCTAGATCTTCAAGTACCAGAATCTGATGATCTGACTCACGTGCTAAGGAATCAAGGCTCTGAATCCTTGGAATTAACCTTAAAGAAAATCCCAGAAACACTAGAGTTGCTCTCTCAGTCATGGCCTCAAGTTAAGGACTTGGGGGAATCACATACAAGGTCAGTGCAGGAAGTTACAGGATCTGAAGAGATGGCACCAAAGCCCAAGCATCACACTACAGAAACTATGGGGTTGACCTCCAAGGCAAGGCCAACAGAGAAGGAACTCCTTGGCATGACCCCAAAGCCAATAAGTAAAACCACTGGATATACAGAGAGCGCTCCGAGGCCCAATCCTCCCTTTGGCATGACCCCAAAGCCAATAAGTAAAACCACTGGATATACAGAGAGCGCTCCAAGGCCCAATCCTCCCTTTGTGGAGGTGATCTCCAAGAAAAGACTGCGAAGGGAAGAATCAGAAGCACTGACTACAAAGTCATTACATCACGTCCCAGAATCTTCAGAGATGACACCAAGGCTAAGATATCGAGTTCCGGAATCTGTGGCTTCAACCTCTAAGCAATGGCTTCAAAGGGAGGACTCTTTAGATTTGTCCCCAAGGCAAAGAGGTCAAGTTACAGGACATGCAGAATCTGTAGAGCTCACATCTGAGACATGGCAGCAAGGGGATGGACCAATGGGGCTGACACAGTCACAGAATCAAAGTATGAAATATTCACAGATAGCTCCAGGACTACAGGGTCAAATTACAGAGTTTATGAGGATTAGTCCAAAGCCGCTAAATCAAGTCACAGGATCTACAAAGACACAGCTTCAAGCTGCTCAACCAATAGGAATAACCTCAGTAAGCCCCCCCAAGGTTGTTGAATATGGGAAAGTGACTCCTGGGCCACCACTTCAGGTTGTAACTTCTGTAGCATTAACACCAGGGGGAACCTCTCAAATGGTAGACTACGTTAAACTGACTCCAAAAGTACAAGATGTGAGACCTTCCGAGTCTACCTCAGGGCTATGGTTGCAAAGTGTAAAATCAAAGGAATTAACCACAGAGCCAAGCCACCAAATTTTGGATATAACGAAGTCCACAGGGTTTCAAATTGTAAAGACTGTGTTAATCCCAGGGCCACCACTTCAAACTGTAAATTCTGAGGAATTAGCACCACTACCAATTCCTCAGATTGTAGAACCACTAGGAGTCTCCTTAGGATCAGCTACTGAAGTAATAGATTGTTTGGATTTCTTCCCAAGGCCACACCTTCAAGAAATGGAAGAACCTGTAGAACTAACTCTGAGGCCAAATACTGAAGAGAAATCTTCAGAATCACTCTCACAGCTAGCATTTACTTTGCAGGAATCTACAGTGTTCACTCATGAACAAGGGCTTCAGGCTGGGAAAGTAATGGGGATAAATATAGGGCCTCCTCAAATCATGCAATGTGAGGATTTGAATCTAGTACAGGTATATCAGAAGAGGGCATCTGAGGATTTTATTTCAACAGAGGAGTTACAAATAGGGAATTATTTCTCTAGATTTCTACAGAACTCCTCAAACTCGCTCATCTCAAGCTCTGCCGAAGCATCTGAATTAGGAAGCCTTTGTGATTTGGAGATGCCAGAAGTGTCAAGGGCCTTGGATATAAAAAACTTTGGGACAGATATTTTGCAGTCTGAAGAATACTTTCTAGACTCTGCTATGATACAAACTTCAACCCTTCTCTTGTCTCTTCACAATCAACCCTCTGATAAGACAGCTAACATTGTAGAAACCCCACATTTTGAGATCCCAGGAGTGGGTGTCATATCTAAGAGGACTGATAAGAAGCCGGTGGGGAAGCTAGAGAATTCACTCCAGCGCCTATCCCAACATCCACTGCAAAGCTGGAGATCACCATCTAGGACCTTCCAGTCAGGATCAGGAACTCGAAGAGGCCTTAACTGGTCTGTCTTGAGCAGACAACAGAATGTCTGGGAGAATCACTCCTGGAGACAGCGACTACCCAGAAGATATCTCTCCAATATGCTAGTGTTAGGGAATGTCTTGGGAACCACTATGGAAAGGAACCTTTGTTCTCAAACATCTTTAACGGGAAGAGCCACTGCAGATATCTGTCAATCTATTCAGAATTTATTTGGGGTTCCTGCGGAACTGATGCAACTTTCCAAGAGTCTGCTAGAGAAGAGTCAAAGTATTATTTCTCAGACTTCAGTGTCCAAAAACTACATTCAGAGACACACTTCATATCATGGTCACGAACAAAGAATAGCCTTAAGGACGTGGACACGTAGCTTCATGTCCTCCATAATACAGCAATACTCTGGCCCTAGCACAAAAATAAAGAAAAGTTCGAAGCTTAGTGATATATCCCAGGAAGTCATTCAGCACGTGCCTGTTTCGTGTACAGAGGGCCAGCCTCCTGTCCCAGTAAATTTAGAGTCTTCCTTCCATACACTTTTCACTAGGAAAGATTCTGTTCCAATGGAAGAGAGTGAGAACTCACAGAGTTCACAGACAAGGATTTTTGAGTCCCAACACTGTCTCGAGCCAAGTTATCTTCCCCAGGCCAAGACTGACTTGTCAGAACAGTTCCAGTTGCTACAAGATCTGAAGCTAAAAGTAGCAGCAAAACTGTTAAGGAGTCAAATACTCCCCCATGTACCTCCACCTCTAACTTCAGGTCTGGTTTTAAAATACCCTATGCGCCTACAGTGTGGCCGATGTGTAGGACTTAATTGCTGTCATAAATTACAGGGCACGTTGCGGCCTTACCTTCTTATCTACCCACAGCTCCACCTTGTAAGCACTCCCAAAGACCACGGAGAGATTAGGTTGCATCTTGGCTTTAGGATGCGAACTAGGAAAAGATCCCAAGTCCCAAAGCATCACAGAAGAGACAGATCCATCACATCAAGGAGTTCTATATCACCATCACTAAGGAAAGCTAAAGTCTACACTCGAGCTTCCAAGAGTCCTACTTCTACAATGGATTTCCAGTCTGTATCTTCCCCATCTCCTGCTCCTGTACAAGTCCACATCAGGCAAAGACAGTATAGGATCCCTGCCCTAGCAGGAAAGATGACAGTTGGAGGGCCAGGGCGCTATGAGTTTACTCAAGTTCACTCTCTACCAGAGAGTGACTCTGAAAGCCATCAGGATGAAAAATGGTCTAAAAGGAGAACCAAAAAGACCCGTAGTTCAAAATACCCAAAGAAAAGAATCACTATGGGAGGCAGGACACAAAACACAGAGTTCTATACAAATGGTAGAACCACAATACGGAGTCGTCCTCGGGATTTACCAGCCCAGTTAAGAAGGAAGAGGAATGGAGCATCTCAGACAACTACTGCCTCTTCAAAAAGACAATCTAAGAAACCCCCCCAACCCAAATTCATTCCACTGCTTTTTCAAGGTCTAAAGAAAGCATTCCAGACGGCACACAGAATTATGGGTTTTGCTGGACAGAAGCCTGAGGACAGGTCAAGGCCAGACCATTTGTGTTCAAGCAAAAACCACGATCCAAAACAAAAAGCCAGAGATTATTCCTCATCGAGAGATATCAAAAGAGAGAGGATGTCAGTTGCTAAGCTAAAGCCAACAGACATCACCACTAAGAAGGAGAAGATGTTATGGGAAGAAATACAGCAATTCAGATCAGCTCATCAACCAAAAAGAGGTAGCTCTTTCCAACTTAAACATACCCAACTACCCAAGAACATGGTTTCCCAAAGAAGTGCTATTTTCAAAACCACTTCAGTCGGACAGACTGTGGTTATTCTTCAAAACGACAATAGCAGCAAAGGTAAGAAAAACTCCTACAGATGTGAAATCTCTAGCCAGGAGTCCAAGAGCTCCAAAATAGGAACCAAAGTTCAAGTCAGAGGGAGAAATCTACATGGTTCACTTAAGAGAACCTCACACAGTCACCTTAAAGAGACACTCACACCCAAGAAGCAAAACCACCATAGCTTCTTAAGGGAGAGAACCCCATGTAATTCCTCTGAAAGGAGCCATCAAAGTTCTTCTCTAAAGAGACATCACAGTCCCTCTGAGAGGAGCTACCGAAGTCTTTCCGTAAAGAGCCATCACGGTCTCTCTGAGAGGAGCCTTCGAAGTCCTTCTCTAAAGAGACATCATGGTCCCTCTGAGAGGATCCACCAAAGCCGCCTTCAGATGAGCCATCACAGTCCCTCTAAGAGGAGCCACCGAAGTCTTCCTCGGAAGAGCCATCATGGTCCCTCTGAGAGGAGCCACCGAAGTCCTTCCGTAAAGAGCCATCACGGTCCCTCTGAGAGGAGCCACCGAAGCCTTCTTCAGAAGAGCCATTACAGTCCCTCTGAGAGGAGCCACCGACGTCTTCCTCGGAAGAGACATCACAGTCCCTCTGAGAGGAGCTACCGAAGTCTTTCCGTAAAGAGCCATCACGGTCTCTCTGAGAGGAGCCTTCAAAGTCCTTCTCTAAAGAGACATCACAGTCCCTCTGAGAGGAGCCATCAAAGTCCTTCCCTAAGGAGCTATCACAGTCCCTCCGAGAGGAGCCATCAGAGTCTTCCTTGGAAGAGCCATTACAGTCCCTCTGAGAGGAGCCACCAAAGTCTTCCTCGGAAGAGATATCACAGTCCCTCTGAAAGGAGCCACCTAAGTCCGTCCCTAAAGAGCCATCACGGTCTCTCTGAGAGGAGCCTTCGAAGTCCTTCTCTAAAGAGCCATCACAGTCCCTCTGAGAGGAGCCATCAAAATCCTTCCCTAAAGAGTTATCTCAGTCCCTCCAAGAGGAGCCATCAGAGTCTTCCTTGGAAGAGACATTACAGTCCCTCTGAGAGGAGCCATCAAAGTCCTTCTCAGAGGAGCCATCGAAGTCCCTCTGAAAGGAGCCATCACAGTCCCTCAGAGAGGAGCCATCAGAGTCCCTCTGAGAGGAGCCATCAGAGTCCCTCTGAGAGGAGATGTCGCAGTCCCTCTGAGAGGAGATGTCATATTCCCCTTGAGAGGAGCAGTCGCAATCTCTTTCAGAGAACTCATCACAGTCCCTTAGAGGTGAGAGGACACAGTCCTTTTGAGAGAAGACAGCACAGGACCTCTGAGAGGAGAGGTCGCAGTTTCTCAGAGAGAACTCACTGTAGTCCCTCTGAAAGAAGTGGACGCAATCTCTCTGAGAGGAACAGACACAGTCCTTCTGAGCAGAGCCAACAGAGCCACTTTGAAAGGGACCAGTACAGTTGGCATGGCAAAACCCATCTCAGTCCCTCTGCGAGAACCCATCACAGTCCCGTTAAGAAGAGACTCAAACACAGCTCCCCTAGGGAGAGGCTCAGACAAGGTCTGTCTAAAGATTGCAAGGGCTACTCAAAACACATCTCCTAGAATGTTGCCATGGTACTTGATGAAGAAGCAGAAGTTTTTATAGTCAAAATGTGGAGATTGTTGATATATGAAACAGAAGCCAAGAAAATTGGTCTTGTGAAGTAAAACTCTTTTTACATTTAGAATTCCGTTTCAGATTTCTTCTTCTTTCCCACCCTTCAGAGGACTTTTTCTTTGTCTTTTGGCTTTTTCTTTGTCTTCAAAGACATTTGTGAGATCTGTAAATTTTTTTTTTAATGTAGAAAATGTGAATTTTTTTGTCCTCTAATTTGTTGATGCCCTGTGTACTCCCTTGGTTGTAAAGACATCTGAATCCTGACTTGGTTTTCTTTATACTCACCAGGTACAAATTACTGGTATGTTTTATAAGCCGCAGCTACTCTACACAGCCTATCTGATATAATCTTGTTCTGCTGATTTATTTCTTGTAAATATTAAAATGACCCCCCCCCAAAAAAAAACATGTCTCCTAGGGACCACACACAAAATACTCCCAAACAGGCCAAGTTTAGAGGCCTGAAGCTGAAAGATGAGAAGGGATTCATCCCCATTATTTACTGTCTGGTTCAAGATTTCACTGACCTGCCCCTTTTCTGGCTTCTTTCCTGCTCAGCCACTGCCTCCGATACCTGCACCCTCAGCAGTCAAAGAGCTTCAAGGCCTCTCTACCTGGAGGGAGAGAGGGTGGGAATGGGTCTGTAATTTCTCTAAATAAAGGGGCAATAATTGATCTCCACCTAGAAAGACCACTCGTGTGCTGGAGGTGGGGAACGGAGGGTGAAGGAATATTTGGTGTCCTGCAAAGGGATGGAATGCGAGGAAGGGGCCCTGAAGCCAGGTTTGGGGCTCCAAACCCCACCTACAGCTTCCTGGGGTGGGGTCTCAGAGGAGGGAGTCATGTCACGTGACTCACTCTGGCCACAGCCCCCTTGGAAGCTGCCAGGTGGAAGTAGACCTTCAGACCTGGGATCGGCGGCGCTGACTCCATATCCCCCTCAAACTCCTAATACCATATTTCTTGGGATCAAAGATGCATCATTTACTTATTTTTTGTTATTTTTTGTTTCAGACAGCATGAGTGGGGAGGGGCAGCGGGAGAAGAAGAGCGAATCTAAGGCAGATTCCGCAACCAGTGCAGAGCCCAATGCAGAACTTGATCTCACAACCCTGAGATCATGTGCTGAGCCGAAAATTCAGAGTCAGATGCTTTACCCACCAAGTCACCCAGATACATCATTTAAAACTTCACATTCAGGGGCTCCTGGGTGGCTCACTGCGTTAACCCTCTGCCTTCGGTTTGGGTCATGATCTCAGGGTCCTGGGATCGAGCCCCGCATCGGGCTCTCTTCTCAGCAGGGAGCCTGCTTCCACCTCTCTCTCTGCCTGCCTCTCTGCCTACTTGTTATCTCTCTCTGTGTGTCAAATAAATAAATAAAATCTTTAAAAAAAACTTCACATGCAACCCAATTTCTAAGAAAATAATATGTGATTATATATATGCTTAGGAATTGATGAAACCTACTGTCTTGGCTTCACTGGCTAGATTCTTCTTTTCAGGAGCTTCTATGTAGAGGAGGAGCCTCTGCTTTCTTCCTGGCTTCCATCTGGCCCCAGTTCTGGCCTCTGGATTTGCCCTTCCAGCTCTGGTCCCAGGTCTACCCCCTCCCTCACTAAGCCTCCCTCCCTCTCAGTCGAGACTTCACCCTCCTCTGAACTCCACTTCAAGTCACATCCTTTAGTTTTCACCGAGCTTCTCAATTAGTTGAGCCACAGTGGTCCAACTTCCCCCAACTTCAGGCTGTTAGGGGTTCTGCCTTAGATCCCTTTTTACAGTTTACAAAGTTCTGGCTCTAGCATCTAGCAAGCACTCAGCAGGAACGTTGCTGCCTGAGTGAAAATGAGAGGCCCAGGAGGAAAAAGCAATGTCTGAGGAGGAATGCTGGCTGTGAGAGCAGTCTGGGAAGTAGATGGCCAAAAAGGGTGTGGCCCGCCTCACCTTCATCCAGCACTTTTCCACCAGGCTGCTGCTGCCTGAGTCCCACACCTTGAGGTAGCAGTTGACAGCACGGCTATACTCCCCAGCCTGCTCCCACTGGCGAGCTTGGTCCACGAGCCCCTCCATGCCCCTAAGATGAGAGTACACGTGACCAGAACAGGCTGGGCAGCGGGGCCTATCCGGTGCATACCTTGTGACCCACCCTCCAGCCCTGCTGACACTTGCTGCCTCCCGGCGTCATATCTGGCCCCTTTCTTGGTAGCCTCCCGCTCCTACTCTTCCTGCAGAGCCTCCAGCTGGCCCGGCCATAGTCCTTGCAGACCCACAGGGCATCACTCCATAATCCAGCCTCCTGCTCAGATTTCCAGGTATCAGGAAGGCAGAGGCCGGCATGACACCTTCCCACTGCCACACAGGTGCTGTACACTATGGGCCACGGATCCCTAGGTCCTTGGACCTCTCTCCTCCTTCTTGTCTCCTTCCCCCTCTCCATTGCTAACTCTCTGGATCTTTCCCAGTAGTATTGGTTAGTGTAGTGCTCTGTGGGTTCTTACACTCTCTCCCCCTCCCCCTCATGGCCCTGAATCCGGTGCCCTACCTTATAATAATTGAGGGCCAGGCCTGGTCCCTGGGCCTGAAGCAGCAGCACTTCTGCTTTTGGAAAGTCCTCCTCCAAGGCCCCCCGGACCTGCCCCACAAGCACCTCGGCGACACTGTCAGGATTGTGAGCCTCAGCCACACGCTGAGCTGCCTCCCAATCCTGGTTATGGACGAACCTGCTCCCAGAAGAGGACACAGGGGAGGCTCAGTACAGGACTGAGGCCTCAGTAGTGGGAGACAAACAGCCATGTCACAGGGGGTAGAAGCTTTATTGGTACCAGGATCAGGTGAAGGTGGCAATGCCAGGTCCTGGGGCTGTGGTTGGGAGGACGGGAGTAAGGAATTGATGGGTAACTCACATGAGGGCTGCTTCCTTGGGATTACCAGCACTGATGAATTCAGCTTCATTCAGCCTTTTCAGATTTACCCTGTAGGGACAGAAGTGCAGCCACACATGATCAGAAGCAGATTGCCATCATGGCAGCCGTGAGAGGAGGAGTTCAAGGTCAAAAGCAAGGGAGAAGGAGCACATCCATACCTCATCCTCCAGGTACATAGCATATCGGACATGAATCTCAGGGGTTTTATGCTTGAGGTCCAGCCGAGAGAGTTCAAAAGCAAATTCCCATGAGCTGAAATGGAAGGTGTAGGTAAGGTCTGCCTACTTAGTACTTTCATTTTTTTTCCCATTTCTTTTTTTTTTATTTATTTTCAGCATAACAGTACTCATTGTTTTAGCACCACACCCAGTGCTCCATGCAATACATGCCCTCTCTATTACCCTCTACCTGGTTCCCAACCTCCCGCCCTCCGCCCCTTCAAAACCCTCAGGTTGTCTTTCAGAGTAGTACTTTCATTTTATAAGAGGAGGAACAGGGCAGGAGAAAACAGAAAGGGCAGAGACAGGACCGGGGGAGGGAAAGACAGATTGAGAAGACAGTCCATATGAAGTGATACAGAAGCACACACACATGTAAAGAGGACGTGGGTCCGGGGACACTTGGAAAAGCCTGTGCTTCCTGCGACTAGTGGTCATAAGGGAATGGGATGGGCGTGAGGCAGGGGACCGCAGTTAGCCTCACAGAACTACTCTTCCTCAGGAGCAAGGGCTCTGGGTTCTTCACCACTTCCTCCTGAGTCACATCTATACTAGCAGAAAAACTGTCTCTCTAAAACATTAAGACTACCCTCAGCCATCTGACTCAATGCAGGATTATTACTGGTCTTTGTAACATTTGCTTAAGAAAAGTTCTTTTTGCATTTAACAGAAGCACACTTCCATCACTCAGAAGTCAATTACTGGCTTAGTGCACCTTAGCTTTAAAAGCTCTTCTCTCTGGGGCACCTGCCTGGCTCAGTCTGTAGAATGAGTGACCCTTGATCTCGGGTTGAGTTCAAGCCCCACACTGGGTATAGTAATTACTTAAAAAGGTCTTTTTGAAAAAGAAGGAAAAAAGCTGATCACGTTCCATCTTCTTAGAACAGCTAAACACTGTTCTGAGTCCCTGGGGAGCAAGGGCAGAGCGATTGATTCATTCCTTGCCTCTCCATCACGTTCTTCCAAGGATTTCTTCACTCCTGCCTCCGTTTTCAGAAACACTTCTCAGCTATACAGCAATCTTCCTTGTCTACGTAGAGGCTCTTTCTCAAAAGGGGCCAGTGGAGAGAAGTCTTAGGGCCTCACGATTTGTCAGCGGCATGGTCAACGGCAGCTTCCAGGAGTCTGAGCTTATTAAGCAGTCTCACTGCGGACTCTCCTCCCAGGCTCTTTGCCCACAGATAGGCCATGTGTTTGTGGGCATTAGCTCCTCCGTGAGCCTTGGCTACCTGTGAAGCAAAGCCATTTGGCAATCCTCCCACACAGGGCCACATGGCTGCTCCCTACTCCCCTCTGATCGGACTTCAGCTTTGACAAGGGTCCGGTCTTTCTACTAGAACAGGGAGAGGGCTCAGTTTTGGGGTCTGTTAGCCTGCTCAGGGTCCAAGGATGGACTTCAGGTAGTTCACAGACCCCCTCCTACCGCATGTGAAATTTTGCCTGTCAGTATGAACATTTTTCAGAGAGACCCACAACCAGTTCAGAATGCATCACTTGAGAGTGGGGAAGAGGGACAGGCGCATCCCCAGAGTGACTTGGACTCCTTACCCGGTAGGCTTCCTCCCAGAGCCCATTGGACCGGTACATGTTCACTGTTGCCTTCCACTCCTAAGCCTCGAGGTAGTGATACTCGGCCTCCTGCAGTCAGCCTTCAGCCTCCAGCTCCTGGGGAAAGGAGGGTCAGGATGGGGCGAGGGGGATGTGGAGCCTGTTCGGGGAAGAGATGGCCGAGGCTTGAGAAGGACTCACCTTGCCCAGGTGCAGGTGTGTGTCACTGAGGAGATCTGGGCGGTGCTTCCCTACCAGGCGGATCATATCATCACACAGCTTGTGCTTTTTGAACATGGGGATGGCAAGACCAGGCTCTTCCACTGTCATGTAGTGCCTGGGGAGGGGAGAGACACCCCAGGGCTCCTCGACCTAGATTCCTGCATCACTGCCTTCTAGGCAGACAGCGTGCATCCTTCTCCCTGCATGACTCCTCTAGGGCTGTGGCTCACCCTTCCGCCTCCGGTACTTGCCTTGCTTCTCCATCTCCAGGGCCTGGGTGATGTACAGCACCGACACGTCTTCCAGCCTCATGCACTTCACTGCCAGCTTTGCAGACACACAGAGACCCAGTAGCCTCCGGCGCGCTTCCGAGGGAAGCAGGGGGACTGCGGAGTGGCCAGGGAAGCATGACTCAGGGGTGACCTGTGTTCCCAGCAACTCTGAACCTTCCCAACAACCACAGGGGTTTGTGTACGGATGCTTTCCTGGTCAGTCCAGGGAATTCCAAGACCATAAGGAGCAAAGTCAGAACTATATTCTGCTCACGCAGAAAGGCCAGAGATGCCCTGTGGTGGGGCGCGTGTTCCCACTCCCGAGCTCCCGCCGTACCCACCGGGTTCTGGCTGCAGGCAGGGAATGAAGTTGCCGCTGTGACGACAGCTTGGGGAGGGGCAATTGGGGCTCCCCAGCTCCCAAACTCTTCTGCTCGCTTCGGAATTACAGGTTGGGAACAAGGGCCTCTTCATCCTTGCCTTTCCCTGTGGCTAGGCATCCAAGCGCTCCAGACTTTTCTATTTTGGTGCTCTTTCTCAGCTTTCAAGGAGGCCAGTGAAGAGGGGACATCAGAGCCCAAGGAAAGTAGGGACAGCCCCAGGGAGGTGGAGCCCTCGGACGAACTGCGCCCCACTCTCTACCTTGTGGGCTTGCTCCCAGCGGCTGGCCCGAGTGTACATGTCTATTGCATCTTTTGTTCGGTCTCCCTTAATGTAGAGCTCCTCCACAATCTGTGCTCGAGACAGCAGACACAAAAGGCCGAGAGCAAGAGCATTAGAGAAAGAGCGTTAGAGCCTCTGCAGGGGGAGAGCAAACCTTAGTTGGGATGGTGGGGAGAGGATAGGACCCTTAGTCCCCAACATGGAAGAAAAGAGGGCTATCTTGTCTCACACCCTCTACTGTTTTGAAAACAAAAACAAAAACAAAAACAAAAAAACAGCCAAGACCAGAATGGGGACAATACAACACGCAGTTTAAAAGGACCTAAAAGGACCTCGTACTTCTGCAACACAGGGCAATTCCACATTGGAACTCCCATGGAGTTCCATAGAAGAGAGCTGGAGACTCGCTTTATAGATCTGGGAGAGGGGTTTGTGTTATGTTGGAATGAAATAAGGGAAGAAAACTGCTTTCTTCTCGCTCAGGGTGGCTGGTGCTGCTGGGACCCAGAAAGAAGGATTTGGTGAGGTGGCCCCCACTTCCGGTTCTGAGTTCTCTTCTCATTCTGTACTGCATTGCCTCCAGCTCCAGCAAGGGACTTTCCTCACCTCATACTCCTGCAGAGACGCATAGTGTTGGGCCACGCGGGGATAGTATTTGGACGCAGTGTTCTGGTCCTGTAGATCTAATATATAAATGGCCTTCTTCCACTGGCGGGAGCCCAGGGCAGCTTCCATTGCCTTAATGGAGCACCTGGCAGAGTTGGGAAAGGCATCTGTGTGTATGAGGCAAGAGGAAGACAGGTAGAGGTAGGGAGACACCTCAAGCCTACTCCAACCTACATGGTGTCATCTCTGTTGGAGCCTTGGTGCCCTTACTTGACCCATCACCTTGGACCTCACACCCAGTCTCAGTTGCACCCCTCTACCTGGCTTCAATATAGTGATTAATGGCTGCATCGAGCTGCTTCTGCTGCACCAAATGATCCCCCAGGTCTCTTCCAGGCTCACCACTTCCACTGGGAATGCCAACCGAGCCAGCTCCACCGCTGCCAGGGACAGAGAGGGCACTCAGCTAAGACTTCCAGGGATGGGACTCAGGGAAATGGGGTGTAGAAAATAGGTGAGAAGTGGAGGGATGGAGAACTGAGCCGATCCACCAGAACAGATGCACAAAATTGGTGCAGGGGGATGATTCGGGCAAGACTCTAACAGGGAAGGCGGGGCTGTAGGGGCAGTACCTTTCATGAATGCGCTGCCTTTACAGTAGCACTCCAGGGCCAGCTCTGGGTTTCGAATCTTCTCAAAGAGATCACCTGCCTGTTGACACATACCACATGACTACAACAACAGCCTGAAGACGCTGGGTCAGGGCCCTAGGACAAGCTGGCTGTCTAGCTGTGGGGCCACGG
Organism: Meles meles; assembly: GCF_922984935.1. Lineage (NCBI taxonomy): Eukaryota > Metazoa > Chordata > Mammalia > Carnivora > Mustelidae > Meles > Meles meles. Next base: position 28,408,998 of record NC_060081.1, read on the forward strand.
GAAGGAAGGATCCAAGAGGACTCCTGGCAAAACAGCAGCAGTTGACATTTACTGAGCACTGAGAATTCTCCTACTTTCTTCACCGCCCCTATGATTCTTCTTTACCACCCTAGGAGGTAAATGCTATCATTACTCCCATTTACAGAGAGGAAATTGAGAAACCAAGGTTTGGAAAGGTTCACTTAACCCACGGTTATACAAGCTGTTAAATGGAGCCAGGTAACTTGAAAGAGTCTAAAATCCCAAGTCTGTCCTACTAACTACACTCCTATGCCACATTTGGAAATATACATCAACACCTGGACTGGAGGGCATGGGTGCTAAAACTCTGAAGGGGTACCTATATAGGGGAAGCAAAAGCAATAAAAATCTTATAAACTGGGATGGAAGAATGTTTGGAATAACTACCTGAAAGGTGTTACTGGTTGTAATGGCAGGGGACTGGTGCCTTAGCACGGGAGGAGCGTCTCACACTCCCGCCCCATGGAAAATGGCCTCTGGCCATCCTTCCTAGCTGCCCACACCTCACTTCTGGTCTGCCTCAGCTCTCAGCGACGTGGAGCTGCCTTGCCTCGAGTGCCAGTTTGCTCAAGGTTTTCCACATTGCCTCTGTTTCTGGGGTCATTTCCAGAGTCTCCAAGAAGGCTGTGGCCCTGAAGAGAGAAGGAAGGAAGGCAACAGTCAGGTCTTCCAGCCTCAGAACCCAGCCTCTCCCACCACCTCCCGGGGATATCAGCCCAGCCCCTCACCGGGTGTAGCTGCCGTCATCGATGGCTGTTCCAAACTCGATCAGGCCCTCATCCAGCATGCAGGCAACAGTTGTCACACCTTCGGTCACCATCACCTCGGTCTTCCCCCCGCCCTGCTCCAGACCTACCACATCACCCTGTAAAATTTCAATCCCCCCACCCCACCCGAATTCCAGTTTAGTGTCTCCACGACTCCACTGCAGAACAGACCCCGCCTTACCCCACCCTAGCGCTTACACACTGAGGGAATGACGGTGGCCCTTGTTTGCCCAGCGTTTAGTTTCCTTCAAGCAGGTAAGAATCCCTTATCTACACTAATGCCCTCAGGTTCCTGTACACTCAGGGCTGTGCCCGCACTAATGCCTGGATGTAAACTGACAAAGCGTACAATCACTTCTGCTTCCAGCTTGAGTCCTGTTAAAATACAACTTTAACCTGGGCCCTACTTTTGAATACATTTGTTGCTTAGGTCACCTGAAGAAATCACTAGGCATGCTTCCTAGTCTCCCACGGGGAGGAAGGAAGGGAAGGAGGGAGGGAGGAAAAAAAAAGGAAATGTAGGGAGGGAAGGAAGGGAAGAAAAGGAAGGAAGGGAAAAAGAGAAAGAAAAAGAGAAAAACAGAAAAGGAAAGGAAAGAAAAAAAAAGGAAAAAGCCAGTAAGCTAAAACCTGAGCAGGAAAAAACAGGGGAGCAAGTGGAAAGGGTACAGTCGCCCTGATGGCAAACACAGCAGCGGATGAATAAACCAGGGGTCCTCCAGCAGGATGAGGGGGCGATTCTGAGATTCTGTTAGTCATGAAATCTGGGATCCTCTCTTCAGGAAAGGGAACAAAAGTCATTAGTATGCCTGATTCCTGCAAAAGCAAACACTGATCATATCTAGAGGAAAACATGCCCATGTTAGGCCCTTGAGATTCTAAAAATTATATTCAGTGTAATGTGAGCCCCCCAATAAAATAAAGCTACCAAAATACAAGTTAACTACCACAAAGGAGTAAACAATAACAATAACTACAGCACTTTTGGACCTCCAAGGATTTCCAATATTAAAAATAACAATTATGGAAGAAACCAGTTATGGAATATGAAAGAATTGTGAAATGTTTAAAGACCTAAGGGATGGAATGAAAAATTAAGCAAGAGACAAGAAACTATAAAAAATGGCCAGGCTGTGCTCGCTTCAGTAGCAAATATACTAGAAAAAATGACCAGGCAGACTAGAGAAAGAACCAAATGAAACCGTATGAAAAATTCAATATTTGAAGTAAGAAAACTCAGTGGGTGATTTCAATAGCAGATAAGACAGTGGTGACAGTAAACCTCTGACTTGCAAGATGTTTCCTTTTTTTTTAAATAATTTTTAAAAAATTGTATTTATTTATTTGACAGAGAGAGAGGGAAACAAACAAGGGGAGTGGGAGAGTGCGAGAGGGAGAAGCAGGCTTCCTGCTGAGCAGGGAGCACCATGCAGGGGCTCAATCCCAGGACCCCGGGACCCCCGGGATCATGACCTGAGCCAAAGGCAGACACTTAAGGGCCAAGCCACCCAGGCACCCCTTGCCAAGATGTTTCTTAAGGAATTATCCAGGATGTGCATGGAGCGAGAAGGAGGAAGGAAGAATAAGAGGTTCTAGAGGCACAAAGACAGGACAAGAAATGGAACACATACCTAATTAGAGTTCTGAGGGTGAGAAAGAGAGTTCCAGAGAAGCAGCAACATTTAAAGAGCTCATGGCTGAGGAACAAGGTGTCCTCGCAGATGGGACACACACACACACACGCGCGCGCGTGCACGCGTGCACATACACACCAAGCACGGTTAAGTAAGAGGACATTTATATGCAGACATAATGTACTGAAGCTTCAGAATGCTGGAAAAAAGAAGACTTTAAAACCAACAAGACAGGGACGCCTGGGTGGCTCAGTCAGGTAAGCCTCTGCCTTAGGCTCTGGTCACAATCCTGGAGTTATGGGATTAAGCCCCCCCCCATCCCTCCCTGCTCAGTGGGGAGTCTGCTTCTCCTTCTGCCCCTCCCCTTGCTCTCTCAAATAAATAAATAAAATCTTTTTTAAAAAGCAACAAGACAACACAAGGAGCTGTTAATAAACTTCTCAGAACTAAGGGGGTCAGTCGATGGGATGATAATATTTGCAAAAGACTAAGAAAAACTGTCAAACTGTTCTTTCAAGAACACGCCAAATAAAAACATTTTCAGATAATTCCATTTTGGTACTTTTCAGAAACTGAGGATTCATCTTCGAAACACTTTCTCTCAAGGAGGTAACTCCAGAGCAAAGGTCAGCAATGCAAAAAGAGTGAGCAGAGAAACTGGCACCATGATGGTAAATGTAACCAAATTCCAGCTGGAAAAGAATAACGTCTCACTTTGGGGATAAAAAAATACTGGGCAATAATGGCAAAGGGGAGGTAATCAAAGTTCAGGTCCTTGTATCATTTGCCAGGGGTCAGATGCTAAATAAGCTGAAACTATTCAGAATAATTTAAGGGTATGGTAAACTTCCAAGGGTAACCACTATAGGAGTCAAATGTATGACCTCCAAAGCAAAAATGTGAAAAATGTGTTTAAAACAGGACAAAACAGCCCCCAAGCGCCAAACTTAATTAGTCTAAAATGAGGAAAGAAAAGCAGGAAAGAAGAGATGTAGAAAAAAGACAAAAAGAACTATCACATGCTCCCTCTGTATCCACACCAATCATCCTCACCTAGCACAGGGCCTCTCTTGTTTTCCCTCCCAGATTCTGGAAGGTCACTGGAATATACATGATGCTGGCAGGACAGGAGAGTGACCGATCTTCAGTCATAAAAAAAGAAGCTCTGAACAGCTTACAACAGAGAATCCTCACCCAGGAACTGACAGAACTGCCCCCGCTAAGGGGGCTCTTCCAGTCTAAGAGAACTCATTATGACCTGGTGAATTCCCAGGGCCACTGGAATAGAGAGGACAGGATACAATGTCAGGAATCTGAACAAGGACGGTTCTGGAGCCTAGCGCACTGTGGGGAAGGATCTAGGCTTTACTTGCTGACTCTATCACAGAGATGATGGGTGGTGGGCCAGAGAAAACCAAATAACCTTTGGAGCTTCCTCAGGGCCCTAACTGATCAGTGAGACACTATGTCTGAGGTCCCCTGGCACCGACATACCCTAATAGAGGATGTGGTCACCCTCTCGGGTGCCTCAATGTTGTACCACACACACAGGCTGTTTCGGTTCTGAGCCACCAGCCCGTCACTTCCTGGGACCAGTGCACGTAGGAACAGAAGTGGAGGATCATCGTCTTAGAGCAGCTTTCAGTATCGTACAGATGCAACTGCGGAAGGAAGAGGTGGACAGCGCAATCAGAAGGGGCTATGGGGTGGCTTCTGATATCGACCATTTCTCTAACGAAATGTGGTGAGCTGACCCACCCCTCAGGCAGATGCTGGATTTCAAAGCTTACTAGCCTGCAATGCTCGACGTTTATGCTGACTTGGTACATCCTGACTCTGGCCCATAAGAGATGACCAAGTGAGCCCAGAGCTACACCAGAAATTTAAGTTAGCTGAAGGTCAGACCTTCATTCTTAGAGTTTAACTCTGGGCCAGAGTTGCCACACTGGATCACAAAAGTAAGGCCACCATGCACATTCAATGGTCTGGAAATTGGCGATGTGGCTTTCCCATCACAATGAACATGAAATGAAAAATTACCAGAGAGTCTCTTTGCCCTCAAGATTGAGCTCTTTGGTGATAGCATATTGAGATCAGAGTCAATAAGGAGTTTGGGGGAGACTGTCAAGCCAGCCTTAACACTGTGGGGTACGTGTAGCTGAGGAATGCTGCAACAGGTGTGGGTAAAGTTCAGCCAGGCATGCAGGGGTGAGGCAGTCTCCCGAGGGCACAGACTTGTGAACAGTAAAAGAGAAACCAGCTCCCAAATTTCCCTCTTGACTTTGGTGCCATCACAATACCATCTTCTTAAGGTATGGGCTATGTTAACAGATGGGCTGTGATAACAGACACCATGTTGATTCTTCTGTGCCTTTTGCTATGTTGATGGCATAGTGCACCAAGAAATTAAGCCCATCCTGCCCCCCGCAATCCCTGGCAGCAGGTAGTATCACATCCTCTATGGACTACTCAATGGCTAAGGCCTTAGTAACCCTTCTTACACGAAGTTTCCAGTCCCTGAAGAGAAGCTTGTGCCCGTTTCATTAAGTTCCAGCATATCCACACGGCTCTCATGGCTGATGGTGCCAATGTTGTAGCCACCAGTCAGATCCACTACAAAGTAAAAGAGAGAGGGTTAAGAAGACAGATTCCACATAATCATATACAGACACAAGGCAGCCTGCAAAAGTCTTGCCTTTAATTATTATGTTGGGCTTTAAGAATGTTCCATCAGTGTAGAGTATGAGGAATATGACATAATTTTGCTAAGATGCTTACAATACTAGATTTATACTAAAATTATAGAGATTTTGTTTAACTCTGTAGCTAGCTCAAAAGGTCCAGATCCATCAAGAAATGAGATTCCTCTCTGGGATCTTGGAGTTGTCTCATAGCAGATCAGAACAGATCAGAGCAACGGGCATCCTTTACTCAAGAAATCCTCTGGAAGGCAGCACTGAGCACATTAAGGAAGAGCCCCAGTTCCAGCACAACCATGAAGAGAAAGCTGATGGATGAAACGACCTCGATGAACATATGTGCTACAAGGAGTTCCTTGCACTTTGAGTGTCAATGATGTAAGAGCCCCGAGGGGCAAACAGTGGAGAAGGCACACAGACAAAACAGAAGGAACCTCTGATTAAAGTCAGGCTGAAAGTGCTGAGGATAAGTATTTTAGTTTGGTGTGAATTTTGCAGACAATGTAAGATAAGATCACACTTACGGACTGGCTAGGATGCTTTCAGGGAGTCTCCTGAACACGGCGCCTTCACAGCTCTTATTTGTATACGTTACCAATGCGCAATGTCCTGCCTTGATCCGTGCTCAAGCTCAAGACCAAATGCCAGCTAATGTCTACAACTGGGAAGACCAACCTAAAAATGAAATTTCCTTTAATTAAAAGCCAACTTCATAAAGCCATGTTTCAATGTCTCAATTTTTAAGTAGAATCACAGAATACTAGAGCTGTGGGACCCCATCTCTGTGAACACCCTGAAATTATATACAAAATTATATGTTTATGTATTTTCTTCTGGGAAAGGATCTATGATTTTTTAAAAAAGATTTTGTTTATTTATTTGAGAGGGAGAGAGAGAGACAGAGCATGAGAGGGGGGAGGGTCAGAGGGAGAAGAAGACTCCCTGCCAGGCAGGGAGCCTAAAGTGGGACTCGAGGATCACAACCTGAGCTGAAGGCAGTCGCCTAACCAACTGAGCCACCCAGGCATCCCAGGATCTATGATTTTAATTAGATACTCAAAGGGGTCACGAATGAAAAAAGGTTAAGAGAAGGTCATTTTATACACTATTGAAGACAAGCCCTTTGTAGTGGGATGACTTGTCCAAAGTCTCACAGCTCATTACTGCCACTGGAACATGGGCCGCCATATTACATCATTTCCATTACAACTCAACAATCTGATGTGAAACATAAAACTCATGAACTGTAAAGGTATCTTAAGAACAGCCGCATATGTATTTGGAAACTTGATTTATAAGAGGTGACATTACGAATCAGTGAATGGATTTCCAATAAATGGTTAAACATGGAAAAAGTAAATTATGAGCCACACCCACGTTACACACAAAAATTAATTCCAGATGACAAGCAAAAGCTAAAAATATTAAAATGTAGGAGGGAGTAGGAACCTTCTTTTTTAAAAATTTTATTTATTTATTTATTTATTTATTTATTAACTCTACACCCAGCTTGGGGCTCAAACTCACGATCCTGAGATCAAAAGTCACATGCTGGGGCACCTGGGTGGCTCAGTGGTTTATTAAGCCTTTGCCTTCAGCTCAGGTCATGATCCCAGGGTCCTGGGATTGAGCCCTGCATTGGACTCTCTGCTCAGCAGGGAGCCTGCTTACCCGCCCCGCCCCCCCCTCCACCTACCTCTCTGCCTACTTGTGATCTCTGTCTGTCAAATAAATAAATAAAATCTTCAAAAAAAAAAAAAAAAAGAGTCACATGCTCCTCTGGCTCAGGCAGTCAGGTGCCCCAGGGAAACTTCTTAAACGAGACCTCAGAAATCAGCTCAGGTCCTGATCTCAGGGTCCTGGAATCAAGCCCAGCACCAGGCTCTCTGCTTGGCAGGGAGCCTGCTTTCCACTCTTTCTCTGCTTGCCGCTGTGCCTACTTGTGATCTCTCTCTCTCTTTCTGTGTCAAATAAATAAATGAAATCTTAAAAAAAGGGGCGCCTGGGTGGCTCAGTGGGTTAAAACCTCTGCCTTCGGCTCAGGTCATGACCTCAGGGTCCTGGGATCGAGTCCCGCATCAGGCTCTCTGCTCAGTAGGGAGCCTGCTTCCTCCTCTCTCTGCCTGCCTTTCTGCCTGTGATCTCTGTCAAATAAATGAATAAATTCTTAAAAAAAAAAAAGAACTAGGTATGGGTACACAAGTAATAATATTATTAATAGCTAACATTTATTAAGTGCTTATTATGTGCCAGACATTAGTCTAAGTGCTTTTCATATAAGGTAGGTACAATTTTTATCCCCATTTTGTGGATGAGGAAACTGAGATACAGAAAGGTTAAGAAATTTGACCTAAGATCACCCAGGTATAATTGCAGAAGTGGGGAGGTTTGACTCTAGACCTTGTTCTTAATGAGGCTATATGGGTATGTTATTCTCTATACATCATAGGGAATACTGTGCTGTTCTAAATACATTTTTCCATGCTTGAAACATTTCATGATACAGTTAATTTTTTTAAAGATTTTATTTATTTATTTGTCAGAGAGGGTGAGTGCACAAGCAGGGAGAGCAGAAGTCAGAGGGACAAGCAGGCTCCCTGCTGAGCAGGAAGCCTTATGCGGGACTTGATCCCAGGACTCTGGGATCATGACCTGAGCCGAAGGCAGGCTCTTAACTGCCTGAGCCACCCAGGTGTCCCCAGAGTTAATTATTAATATGTAAAATAAGATGTATTTATTTATGTGAACACTTGTGAAATTCAAATAAATTTTGTCAACACTGGCTACCAATGTCAAACTCTACAGAAAATAAGTCCCCTTCCAGTTCGAACAGTCCATTATCCTATGTCCTAAGTCTAAACAGGAAAATTCATAAATTGACTAAAGGTTCCGCTCTACAGTTCACAATTCCTAGCCCAAAGATACATGCCTAAAGAACATGAACAATTATAGGGACAAGCTGATATGCGTAACAGTTTATGTGTATCTATACAGCTAGATGCAGACTCACACACGTGGATTAGAACACTTCCCACATCCTCTGTGAGAGCAGGGCCATACATTAACCTGGTGCCTCTCAGATTCCTGCATTCTCCACTCTACACACCCCTGTGATATGGAAGCATACTAGAAACATCTGTTTTGTTATCAGAATTATGGGAGAGTCTTACCTATAGCAATAGTCTTAACATCAACAAGAGAAGCCAATTTCTTATAGTCTCCCATCCCTCGTTGACGCCGCTCATTAATACGGACACTGAAACACGAAGGGTGAGGTAAGGCAGAATGGACTTGGGTCATCGGGATGTTTAGCAAGGGCCCCAAAGTACCATATGGGATGACGTTTTTAGATTAATCTTGAGGATACAGGAGTGAGAGGTTAAAAGGGACTTCTTTGGGGTTTCAAAAATTTAGAGAACCTTGTGGGGTTACCTGATGAGGTGGGGGTTCATGAATTCAGTACGTACAGAACCCAGGGTATCATTACTCCCATATTCCACCAGGGTTAGCTCTCCAGCATTGAAGATCATGCACACCTGGGGATGAAGGGAACTGTCACGTGGCAGGAAGTTTGCATGAAGAAGTCTGCATGGTCAACAGTAGTAGAGGGAGATGTCTTGTCAGTGCAAAGTGACTCCCACTTTTCTCTGTATTCTGTTCCTCTGCCTATCTCGCCCTCCTTTCTTTATCTGCTCTTAGCTAGGAGGTTTACTGAGATGGTGAGGGTTGGTTAATCAAGCTCTACTCACATTCTCAATTTCAAAGAAATACTTCTCATTGCCACCAGATCCCTGCCAAGCCACGTGTCAAAGAGAGAGAGGACATAAGAACAATGTGGGTAAGTATCCAAGACAACGCTGAGACAAGGACGGGGTAGGAGGCAGAGAGAAGGAGTTTAGGAAGGCCCTGATGTTCCACAAGTGGGGTGCTGTGTCACATTCTGCCCTAGACTTCTAGGCTTCTGAGTGATCCTGTAAACACTGTCCAACAGTGGGAATTCCCATTCCAGGATTCCAAATCTCCAGGGTCTCACTCCCAGGTCCACCAGGTCCCCAACGCCAGCATCTTAGAGCTTTTACTTAGAGATCTTCCCCCTTAGGGACCTGGGCTCCCTGGAAGTAGCAGCTCACGATGCTCCATTCCCTGCCCCTCCGCCTGGGGGTCCTACCTCACTAAAGCGATTAGTGTTCAGGTCCCCCAGCAGCAGCATGTCTGACGTGTGGGCCACCAGGTAACTAATGTTCCTTTCCGAGGATTTTCACCTCTTCTATCCCATAGCCATAGTGTGACTGGAGTACCACTTGGGTCCCCGATGACAGGTTCTTCACAATCACCTTGGTAAGGTACAAGTCTGAGCCCCCTGAGGCTTCCCTCAACCCCAAAGAGGGGTTAACCTGCCGTGCCCACCTCCACAGTGTTCAACAAAGCTAGTATCTTGTTTCCTCACCTAGCCTAGGCTATTGTTGGTAAAAATGACACCTCATATTCACACAGTGCTTTACTATTTACAAAATGTTTTCAGAGATTATCTCCTTCAATGCTAATACATAATACATACGGGGTCAAACTAATCACTCTCCTTACAATCCTCTACCTCTTGTGAAAATCTTTGTGATTACTTTAATCATGGTGTATACTGATCATACTGTCATTTCATATACTTCTTTGCTAAAATGATCCTGATTAAGGAACAATATAATACAGATAATTATCTTTGTATTCTCTGTCCTAACAGTGCTCATGTATAGAGAATGGACAGAAAATGAAAGAACAAGGGTGCCTGGCTGGCTCAGTCAGAGGAGCATGAAACTCTTGATCTCAGTTGTGGGTTTGAGCCCCAAGTTGGGTGTAGAGTTATTTAAAAATAAAATCTTAAAAAAAAAGAGGGGGAACCTGGGTAGCTCAGCTGATTAAGCATCTGCCTTCAGTTCAGGTCATGATCCTGGGATCAGGCCCCACATTCAGCCCCACGTCCAAGTGCTCCCTCTCCCTCTGGCCTTCCCCTGGCTCCTGTGTGGACACTCTGTCAAATAAGTGAACAAAATTTTTAAAAAAAGAGAAAAAGAATGAAGGAACCAATGAATAATAAATGGAAGGAAAAGGGGACAGAGGTAGGGAAAACAGAAAAGTGGGCTCAAGAACAAAGAAATTACCTTGCAATGTCACACACGGTGAGTTCAGAGGCCCTAAAGCAATGTTATGCACCTGCATAATCCTAAACTCCCTAGTTAACAACATATAGGTAATAAAGCTTTTTCTGTTTTGTTTTGTTTTAGAGAGGGATGGAGACATGGGTGGGGCCGAGGGAGAGGGAAAGAGAGAATCTTAAACATACTCCATGCCCAGTGTGGAGCCCCCATGTGGTTCTTGATCTCACAAGCCTGAGGTCATGACCTGAGCTGAAATCAAGAGTCCCACACTTAAGACTGAGCCATCCAGGAGCCCCAGGTAGTAAAGTTTTAAACCAGGAAGATGGAAGTGGCGATCTCTGTACCCCTTAAATTTGGTGTTTAAATCTTTTCTTACAGTAAGCTGGAAGGGCTACAGCAGGAAAGTTGCCAAAGAGTTGCCTGATACACTCTGTTCTCCAGAACAGCTCTGCCAGGGGTTATATTTGACACTGTGGCAGTGTCCAGAAGGAGATTTTGGTGCACTGGCTATCAGCTGCTCACCTGGCTAGGTCCCACATACGTCAACTCAAACGGATTCTTGTAAATGCTTCTCCGGAGGCAGCAGTCAAACTGTTCCACTCCACCACAGAGTGTGCCCTAGAAGGGAAAGCGACAACATAAAAGGTCACAGGCATCAGAAGGATATCTAGAGACACCTTTGAAACCCAAGTTCTAGAATCTAGGAAAGAGTTGGCAGTAAAAGGGCTGGCAGTTTTGGGAAGTACCAGATGGAAAGAGGTGGCACTCACAGCACTCAAGGACAGTGATGGGATGAAGGAGAGAAATCAACCCTGCCTACAGAATTCTTTGTCTCTTTTGGCTTCCCATAAAGTGTGAATTTCTCTTTCCTGCCTTTAATGTCATCTTTTTAGGTTGGAGTCAAAAGGGAAGAGGAGATTCTCTAGTTTCAGGGAGAGTGCTTTAGGCTAAGTCTGGATTTTCCACCCAGGCAGAAAGGGATTACTCTTAAAACACACCGCACAGAGTCGTGAGCCATCCCGTTTCCAGGCCAAGGCAGTGACCGTATTTAAGTTGGCAATCTCCTTGGGCTTTGCCACTTCCCAGATACTTCTTCAAGGGCTTTAGTTGAGTAGCCGAAGTCTGAAATTAAGAAGGTGGATTTCAGAAGAGATGGAGACTGAGCAAAAGGGTGGAAATGGGTGGGTAACTGAAGGCAATGAGTCTTGCTGTATCAGCGAAGAAAGGAAGTGAAAGAGAACACACATGCTAGGGAATCTCATAGGAGAGGACTAAAAGGTTCCAAGGAAGGAAGTTGGGACAATCAAGAGAAAAGTAAAGGGGGTGCCTGGGTGGCTCAGTGGTTTAAGCCGCTGCCTTCGGCTCAGGTAATGATCTCAGGGTCCTGGGATCGAGTCCCACATCGGGCTCTCTGCTCGGCAGGGAGCCTGCTTCCCTCTCACTCTCTCTGCCTGCCTCTCTGCCTACTTGTGATCTCTCTCTGTCAAATAAATAAATAAAAATCTTTAAAAAAAAAAAACAAGAGAAAAGTAAAATGGGGTGAGAGCGATAGGAGTGGAGAAAACAAAAGGAGATCATGGCTGGTGAGAAAAATGAGCTGTTAGCAAAGCAGAAATAAGGGAAAAGAAACAGAGAAAAAGGAAGGAAGAGACCCACATGACATCGAAGGGGATAAAAGGACAGGGCTAGTAAAGCTGATGTGAAGGGACTGGGGCCCTTTATTTATTTTATTTTATTTACCCTTCCATCATCCATCTATCCCGTCCTTCCTTCCTTCCTTCACAAAACCTTTAAGCATATATTATGTACTGGATTCTAATTTGGCCACTGGAGATTTAAAAACAATGAATAGGCCCTCTTCTCAAGGGCGTTTCAGTTTAGCCAGATAACTATAAACACCAAAGTGTAATATCATGGGACAAACACCGAGCCAGTGGTCTGAACAGAGGCAATGGTAATACAAAGACAGTGGAGATGAATTCCACTATGGAGTCCCATGCAGAGGCACAGAGACACAAAATCCTGGTGTATTGTGGAACTGCCAGAGTCCCAACCGATGGTGGGAGCAGGAAAAGGGAAGTGAGTGAATTAAAACCTGAGGATCTCTTTCAACCTACATGGATTTCCAACCATTCTCCCACTCTGGTTGAAAATAACTGGGCTAGAGCAAGGTGTACACAGGGAAAGTAGGCAGTAGATGCACATGGAAAGGGACCCATCTGTCATAACTTCCCAACACAACAGACTGGCCCCCAGGGCTTGCAGCAGCGGTGGTGAACTCCCGCTCCTGAGGGTCACGGCTGTAATCAAAAGTTTGTAGCACATGGCCTTCCTTTCCATAGGCTACAATTCTCTGATCACAGCCTGCAGCCACGATGCTATTGGTTGCCCAAGCCAAGGGTGGGCAGGGGTGGTTCACCAACTTCCCCTAAGACAGAAGTAAAGGGTTCCAATCACTCTGACTCTGACAGCCTCAGCCAGGGATTTTTCCTTTCTAGGAAAAATTTATACCCTGTATCAATCTTCCTCCCAACATTTTCCCACCCCAACACATCCTAATCTGGAGAACTTCACAAACCGTCTTTGTGTTTTATACTCTTACACACATATGTATGACATGCACACACATGTCTGACATTGTCCTCAAGAGGAAACCTCAAAAGGCTTGTATGTTGAGTTCTTTAGTAAATACCTATAAGGCCCCCAAAGGGACATATCCTACACATTAACTAACACTGGCTAGGTCCACACAGAGCATACAGCTCTTTCTTTACAGAAGAAATAAATTTAATTATTACCTGAGTAATTCTTTTTTTAAATCTCTTTTGGCTTCCAATAAAGTAGGAATTTCTCTTTCCTGCCTTTAATGTCATATTTTTAGGTTGGGGTCCAAAGGGAAGAAGAGATTCTCTAGTTTCAGGGGAGACTGCTTTAGGCTAAGGCCGGATTTTTCCTGGTTTGGAGAAAGTCACCCAGGCAGAAAGGGATTACTATTTTTTTAAAGTTTTAGTTATTTAAGTAATCTCTACACCTAATGTGGCACTCAAACTCACAACCCTGAGATCAAGAGTCACATGATCCACCAACTGAGCCAGCCAGGCACCCCTCTACAAGTAAGTCTTAAGGTAAGTTAGTTGGACAATAGAGAATTACATAAAGTAAAACATAAACATTCATTTTATCCCCCACCCTTTCCCTTTTCTCTCTTGAGAATGACTTTTCCTATGAATTTATACATATAAATACACTTTTTACATAGATAAGAATAATTTTCACTTTCCCTTACTCTCAGAATCCTTTCCACTCGATTCCTCTTTGCCCACAAATATTAAGCTGTGGCCTCCTGAATAAAAATTCTCTCTGTGGCTGCATCTAAATGTGCCCCCCACCAACCACCTCAATCTTAATGTTCAACCTCCCCTAGGAGGGATCTTGGGTTTCTTTACCCCCATCTCACAGCATCCTTTAGTCATACCTGTGACTCTCCAGGCCTTCATCATCGAAGAAATACCTAACAATGGTGCCATCTGCATGACCAGGGAATTCCTTTCCCAGAGGAACTAAAAAAGTGAGTGAATTAAAAGGAAGAGGAAGAGGAAGAAAGAGATTACTCTGTCTCACCAAGAAATCCCGCTTCTGTGTCAAACATTACCCTACCTGGGCTCCCTGCTACCACTCCTCCCCATCTTCCATATTATAGTCTCCCAGTCCCGACATCCCCATCGCTTCTTCCTATGTCTCCAAGCTTGGGATACTGCTCTTCCGTACTCATTCTGTTGTCAGTGATACCACGTAAGAATCTGTCCCATAGATGGTAGATGATTTATTAGTTTTAGTGTTTGCTAAACGAACCTGAAAATGGGAAAATGGATACAAGTCTGGTTAGGTTCCTTTCAATCCCACCCAGATCCTAAGGAAAGAAAAAGAAATAACAAAAAACTGGTCCTTCTGTTTTCCCCCCAATATATAACTTGACCCTAAGGAAACATTTAACCGTATTTCTCTCTCCAGAACCATTATCCCCACCCACAACCTCTCTTGTGTTTCTCTTCCTTCTTTACCTTCCCTTCAGCCAGTCCAAAAACAATGATGTGCTCTGCCGGCCACTGCAGACAAGTGCCAGCACTCTGTAAGGAGGAAATCATGAAAAGGATAACCCTGTCCATGTAGCCCAGCGCATTTATAACAAACTGAACCCCCCACACGTGCCACCACCCCAGTCGCCTACAGCAGAGAAGAGGACACAGCAGGGCTCAAGGAGGAAAGCAAGGAGGATGGGCAGCCACGCAGCGCCATCCTCCATCCTCTCAGTTGGAAAAGTCAGACTGACAAGTTTTAAAAATGCAACTTCTGGTTACATTTACAAGCAGATATATTGATATATGTTTGTTCATCCAAATCTCCCAGAGACAGGTCTGAACTTTACCGTCTGGATGAATTTCTTACAGATGACTTTCTTGTCACCCCTGCCACATAAAAGGAGGGAAAACACATTAAAAACACTTTCATAAATAAAGTGCCACACGTGATGCTGGGGGAAGGGAGGAAAGACCAGGTACGTTCCCTGCTCCCCCTAATGTTTCCTACCGTTCCATAGGAGCCTTGAAAGGAGGCATACAATGAAACCCGAGCAGTGTTAGAATAATAACAAAGATGCTGTGTCACCAAGGGCTCCCATCACAGGTCCTCATGCTGTCCTTAGGCTGATCCCACCAGGGATGGGATCTCACAACACATGAGGCAGGCACAGATAGGGAAGCAGCAACAGACTCGGGAAGGCCTTTGCTCTCCATGTCCCAGCCTGGACCATCATCTTCTCTACTCCCCTTTCCCCAATGAGACATTTCTTCCTGCCTTCCCCTTCTTTTCCAGGTCACCCCCACCTCCCAGTCTCTATCCTCACCAATCTTCTCCAATCTTGTACACATAGATGATGTTGTCGGTCTGTCCTATGGCAATTTTAGTGGAATCAGGAGAAAAAGCCATGCCCTTCACCATATAGCTCTTCCTGCCATATTAAGAGTTAAAAAAGGAAAAGAAAAAAAAAAGTCATGAGTACCCATGGTAGAGAAAAGAGAAGAAAAGGTGTTTGTGTGACTGTATGGAGCGTGAGGGATTTATCCTGAGAAAAGATGGGGCAGGCCATTTCCTATGCAGATGGCCGGGGAAGTTAGTTAGGAAGTTTTCCAGATTCATAAGACCCCATGAACAGGTTAAGGACACACAGAGTACTCTCTTCACCTTCATTTCAGCTGGTTTGGTGGAGAATTTCTCTCTCCACTCCCCATGTTCATCGTATAGCAACACCACTCGGTCCACTGTGCAGACGGCAAACTTGGCATTGTTCTGGGACCAAGCCATGCAGGTCACCTTTGCAGCTCCATCTTGCAGAGGCAGAGGGGGCAAAAATAAGCCCAGGTGTTCATCCAGAGTGACAAAAGCATTTCTAGTTCCTTTAGCTCTAGTGTGACTTTGGTCAATTCTCCAAATCATAGTTCTTAAAACAAAAGATGCATCTTGGTCTCCAAGGCTATAAAACCCCTGGCCCAGGAGAACAAGGTGCTTTAGAAACCCATAATGCAAATACACTTTGAGGTGACACACAGTATCAACTGTACCAATGTGCCCCTGCAATGGTCTTGCTCCTTCATAGCTCAACTGAAATAAATTCATTTGGTCTGATAAGTTTTTCTTTTTTAATAGGTTCTGGTCTTTGGCCATTCATTCAATATACACATTTTTTTTCATTCAATATTATTTTTTAAAGGTTTTATTTATTTGACAGAGACACAGCGAGAGAGGGAACACAAGCAGGGGGAGTGGGAGAGGGAGAAGCAGGCTTCCCAGTGAGCAGGGAGCCCAATGTGGGGCTCAATCCCACGACCCTGGATTATGACCTTGCTGAAGACACTTAATGATTTAGCCACCCAGGCACTCCTCATTCAATATTTTTTGAGTACCTTACTGAGAAAGGCATGTAGCCAGGGGCTCAGAGGAAGACAAAGAGCAAAATACAGTCCCTGCCCCCAGGCTAATAACATGGTGCAAAACAGAAAAAATCCCATTAGAAAGGCATGTACAAAGCCATGATAGTTTGGAGAAGTCTGAAATCGTTTTATGTTTAAATGACCCAACTTTAAGGTTTGAAGAATTGGATGTAGTTAAATGGGGGAAGTTATCTGAAGTAGAAGGAATGATAGGAGCAAAGGCAAATCTCATTAAGAGACAGTAATTTAATTTAGCTTAAACTATCTTACAAATAGAACAGAAGAAGGAAGACAGGAAAAACAGTGAGGCCAGCACAAAAAAAAAACTTTGGAATTTGGCCAAGGAGTTTGGGCTTATTTGGTAGGAAAAAGACAGGGAAAGTTCTGGAATGGGGAGTTAAACAATCAGAGTTGAGATTTAGGATGAAAAGCCACCAGCTTAGTTTTTTTTTTTTTAATCCCCCCCCCCAAACTATGCACTGCTCAGAAGTCCAGTTTTGAAGTGATCATCTCCCAGTCAATTATTCTCTTCCACATCTGTCCACCACCTGGTCCTCAACGGTTCTGAACTAAGGACTTCCCTCCTTGAAATAAAACATTCAGCTTCTGCTCCAATAGTGTGATTAATTACTTGGGCTCCAGAGCTCTGGTTTGAAACTTTGTTACTTTTCACTCCTAACCCACCTACCTCCAAAGTCCCAGGTTTAAAAGGCCTATTTTTTTTCTTCCCTCCATCAAAATCCTCAGAGTCAGAAAATAGCCACACCACCACCTTTACCCTCCCCCACCGCTTGATTGAATTAGGTTCGAAAGGCTGAGGATCCTCATTTTCCTTGCTCATCATCTTCCCTCATCATTTTGCCAATCCTGGGCGTTTGCCCTACCCTGCAACATGACATCTTATTTTGAAAGATTGAAGGGGATTTTCACTTCCAATTATTCCATTAGGGTAAAGGAATTTTTAAATTACAATTTCGGGGGCAGTGTCCTGAGCAATGAGCACTTCTCTCTTTTGTTCTAATTTCCCTCTATTCTCCTAATACCACATTCGCTGTGAAGCCTTCCTCATGCCTCACAGCACTGTGGTGAGGATTAAATGGGGGCAGGGAGTAGAATAATAAAAACCAACCTTTAACAAGATCTTACCATAGACTAGACATTTTGATCCATGCTCAATATGCATTGTCCTTTTACTTCATAATGCTGAGACAGATATGATTATGCCTATTTTACAGATGGGGAAACTGAGGTTCAGAAAAGTTAAGTAATTTGCTCAAATTGACATACACAGTTTATAAGGGGATGGAACCAAGATTTAAATCCACGTATGTCTGACTCCACAAACCACAATCCTAACTCCTTAAATTATGCTCTCTTGCTACATAGGAAACATTCACTGATGGCAGATACTATCATTAGCTTTGTATGAGTCTATCCTTTGAATTTTGAATGTTTTCTCTCGTCTATCAGTTTCTACAGGGTTTTTTAGTTTGATAAGGCTATGGGCACATGACTTTCCTTAACTCTTCCTCCAAACCCCCTCAGGCTGCTATTATTGTTACTCCCATTTTCCAAATGGAGTAGTTGGGTGGGCCTCAGAGACTGTGCCGAGGGCTTGAAGTCAGCGCGATTGGACCATTTATTTAAAGTGGAGCTGGCACTAGGACTTGAATGCTGGTCTCCTAGCTCCAAAACCCAGCCTTCCTTTAGCATGGTTCCTCTCCCGGTGCCCATCCTTTTCTGAATCTGAGATCTTCATCAACAGAGCGCACGTGAGGTCTTCCGCACTCCGTCTTTGGGGCTTTTACCTAAAGCGCTTATTTATCCGGGCACAGACTTAGGTTCGTTGTTTACACGTGCGCCCAGCACGGGGCCTCGTACACAACTGAGGTCAAATGAAAAGGAATGAAAGCTACCGAGGTTAGTGGTCCGTCTTGACTACCGCACACTGCCTACCGAGCAGAGATTCCGCATACAGTAGGCGCTCAGCATGGTGAGATTTCAGTTGCCCCACTTCTCTGGGAACGTTAAGGCTGGCGAGGGAAGGAGGAGGCATGCAACTCCTCACCTGAGGGCTCAGCAGGGTCCTCAGATGCTTCAACTGCCTGAAGAACACCTGTCTCTCTGATGCCACCAGTCAGCGACAACTCCCGTCGTTACCTGGACAACCCGCCACGCAGCCGCAGAGACTGCCGCTGACGCAGATGCTAAGAGAGCCGAACACTCTTCACCAGGTCCCCACCTAGCTTCGCCTTGAAGCAAACAGAAGGTGCGCAGGCGCAGTGAGGTCTAGGGCGGGACCCCGAGAGGACTCGAATCCTCTCTTCAACCAATCCTGTCCTTGCTTGTAAACTCAAGCTCAAGCCACGCCCACAAGCCCTCCACATACTCCAGGTCCTAGGTAATGGCGGTCTTTCTCACACCGTGATTGTGAGTAAAGTGTGGCCGAATACTTCTTTTAATCCTTACAACCCTGGAGGAAGGCAGGGCGGTTGCTTTCACACATTTTGCAGCGGGCCGGTTTGAACCGAAATAGGCTATACGATTTGCACGGGGTATCACAAGGCTAATCATGATAGCTAACTGAATACTCAGTATGCCTCTGCCAGGTACTGGGCAAAAGGTTGTAGATGCATTATCTCATTTAATCTCAAAGACACCTTTTGAAGGGGATGGCATTATTAGTTCCATTTCACATCCCAGGAGACTCAAGATTAGAGGGGTCACTTAACAAACTAACAGTAAATGATGCAACTGGGATTCAACCCAGAGCTGATGCATTTAAACAGCCTTTATATTCTTTTTTTTTTTTTAAGATTTTATTTATTTATTTGACAGAGAGAGAGATCACAAGTAGGCAGAGAGGCAGACAGAGAGAGAGGAGGAAACAGGCTCCCCACTGAGCTGAGAGCCCGATGCGGGGCTCGATCCCAAGACCCTGAGATCATGACCTGAGCCGAAGGCAGCGGCTTAATCCACTGAGCCACCCAGGCGCCCCCAGCCTTTATATTCTGAACTTCTAGCTCCCTATATCTATGCCATGCTTCTATACCCCGTGCCACCTCCATCCCAAGAGACGAGGTGTCCAGAGTCCGAGATGTGAATGTTTCCGTGCCAGTGGCCAGTGAGAGGTACTACTTCAGAACTGGGAAGCAGTGGATCAAAGACTGCTGCCCAGATCTGGATGCTTTTGTGGTTCAAGGCAGAGGGCAAATGAGAACTTGGCTTATCTGATAGGATGAAGTTAAGTCTGTGATACCTGGGGTTGGAGCTAGGTTAAGTAGAAAGGATAATGACTTCTTGATCTATTTGGATTGGGGTCCCTTTCAGAATTACTGGCCTAAATTCTTGTAACATGCCAGAGAGACTGAGATGCAGAAAGGAGAGTTCATACACCTCCTCTGGAAAGATCCGAAGTTGAGCAGACCTCTGATTCTCTAGAGAGTATGGCATATGATGTCCAGATTCTGGGTTCTGCAGCCTTTCCCCCATAGTGCTTGCAAACATCAACAGGTATTTCTCTCATTGGCACCATTCCCCACCCTTGGAATTTAGGAAAGAGTAGAGGAAAGCCTCTACTTTCACAGGAAGGAAGTAGCCCCAGAGCCCAAAGTATAAGTCTTTTGACAGGGGAGTTCCAACCCCTCAGTTTTATTTCCATAATCCTCCTCTGGATATATAGTGGCAGAGAGTGAATATAAACTCACTTACACTTTACAGTTATTATTGACTTTGACCGAATCAGCAGAGACAGAGGCAGACAGAAACAAAAGGAAGAGTGAGGGCGGGGAAGACTCTAAGTACAGGAGGCACAGGGTAGGAGCACGTGGACTGAAGGTTCCATTAGTGGAGCTGCTCTTTGATTTGTCCCAAACACCACTCAGTCCTTTTCTGGAAATTAACTGAGGTTGATGGAGGAGTCAGAGGAATAAATGGTGAAAAGCTTGGGTGTCAATGTGGGCAGTGAACTTGAAAAGGTTACTGGCCCCTCTCGTGTGGTATAACCTTCGTTTCCACGGATGCAGGAGAATTTATATCCCCCCGCCCCTTCTTTTCCTTCTCCGCCCTTCTCACTGAACAAAACAAAAGGAATTAGGGCTCTAGTTTTCTATACCCATTTCTGTCCTCTCCCCACCCATTCCAGGTTATAGAATCAAAACAAATGCCTTAAAACAATGAGAGTGTTCCTGTGGAGTTGGTGGTGGTGTGAGAGGCCCTTGTGGTCAGGGGAGAGACAGTGGGGAAGTGTCTTCAGCATACTATACAGTGTCCCATACAGTCATCTCCAGTTTGTCCAAGAACGTTTATTGGAAAAATGTCCAAGGGGTGAGGTCACCAGCAGCAGCTGGGGGAGGGGGGCTACCAGGTGAGAGGGGGAGCACCTGAGGCTCCGTGGAAGACATAGGAGTAGTGCAGTGCAGCATCTGCCCCAGACCCAGACAATTCCTTTGAGTTGCTGGGGGAGGTGGAGAACCCCAAGAAACACCCCTCTCTGAGACCCAGAGGCAAGATGTGGGGGCAGCTGGGGATGCCGAGAGACCTGATGCAGGTGCGATGGGGGCCCCATCTGGGACTTAGTGGGATACAGTTGAACAGGTGTCTCTCCCCTTGACCTGGGGGATGGAAGGACATATCCCATCTGATAGCCATTCCCCAGGTCCAGGGGCACAGCCCCTAAGAGACCTACCTTCTGGCCCTGCTCACAGTGGAAAGAGGATGGGTACCAGGCCTGAGATTGTGGGAGTGTCATTACCCTCTAAGAGATTATGGGATCCTTCAGTCTTGGGCAGATCACCAACTGAGGCTCTCCCTGACCCTATCCCCATCCCCAGGTTGTTAGTGCATCTGTTTTCGAGTTCGGTTTCTTCACTCATACATCAGTGGTCTTGATGGATGGTGACTTTTTCTGTTTTGAAAAAAAATGGCTTGAGTCTCATGTCAGGAAGGTAAGAGCCTCCTTCATCCCAAATATCCATTTCCTTTCTCTTCCTGCCCCTCTTTGGCCTTCTCCCTTTCCCTGACTGCTTCTAGAAGCGAAATCACCCTTCCCTCCCTCACTGGCCCCACATCATATTACCTGTCTCGTCCCCACTGGTCTTCCCTGAGGACTCTGTTCTGGCCCCTTCCCCTTCTCCTTGGGGTTGTTGTTGGAGTCGTTGTCCTTGATGATATCATACTGACAGCAGAAGAGCCCAATTACAGCTGAGACACAACAATACAATCTGCACCTTGATCTTGACCTCCCCACTCACAGCCTTGAAGGGCAGTGAGATACCCACACGGTTTCTAGAAAATCTGAGAAGAAAACCCTTGAATTTCGGGTGCTCATATGCGAGCACCACCCTCTTAGCCTTCCTCTCCTCAAACTTCTGCGCACCCTCAACTAAGCATCTCCCCTGCATTTCCCTCCCTGCCTTTTCCCCTGACAGCCTTCACCACCTCCCACCCTCACTGAGCCCCCACTCCCCCAATCCTTGGTGCCCCGTGCAGCTGCTCACTCACTGGCCCACATGAGCAACACCACCACAATAACCACTTCCCCTGTCTGCAATGGTCGCTGTCCATCCAGACCCTCCACTGTGATGTCACCTGAGAAGAAAGAGATAGACTCCAGGTTATGGGGAGCGGCCACAGAGCTCTTCTATGCAGACCCGTAAGGATGGAGAGTCTGGGGGCAGGGTTGCCCCTGCGAGCCCCTCTCTAGGAAGGTGGACAGGGAGTTAGAGACCAAAAAAGCAGGACCGTTGCGGGCAAGTATTCACACAGACTGCGGCGGCTAGGAACAGACGGTGGGGAAAAGGAAGCTTAAAAGCCCTTCTCCCAAACAATTCATTATCAGCCTGTTTATACCCAGTCCCCTGCCAACCTTATTCCTTCGTTTCTTGGCAGTATGATGAATTAAGTCATCCTTTTATTCATCTAAGCTAGACTGGCTTGTTTGGGGGGAAGTAAACAAGAGGCTAAAGGGCAGGTAAAAAGCCAGAGAATCCAAAGCTTTTGGGAGTGGAGGATAGCTGAGCCTCTCACCTGGGCTTGAGCTGTTGGAGGGTAGCCGGTCAGAACCCTCGAGAGTTCAGAAGTGCACCCGAGGCCTTGGGGGGCTCTCTCCCCAAAGGCCGATGCTCCGAACCTGCATCGTGTAGTCGCTGTCTTCAGCCAGTCCCCAGAGGGCACAGGCCCACGTGGTGGTGTTCACCTCCCAGATCACAAGCTGCCCAGGGCCAGTCTGTCGCTGCGGGGAGATGATGGGACAGGAGGGTGGTCTCACACCAGTCCCAGGACTCAAACATCCAAGCACTCCACGGAGTAGGATGACAAGGGCAGCTTGAGCCAGGGGACACCAGCTCCCAGATTCCCCCACCACGGGGAGGGGAGCTTTGGTCCCCAGTGGGGGTAACGGAAGGAAGGCTCAGAGTTCCAAGGACACAGGCTGAGGGAGCAGAAGGGTGATTCGTACTTGCTGGGAAATGGAGTAGCCAATGACAATGTTGCCTTCTGGGATGTCCCAGGACACAGTGGCCGAGCTGGTTCTGAGGTGAGTGACTGTCACATTCACAGGAGAAGGAGGCCCGTCTGTTGGGTGCCAGAGTGAATAGGTTAACAGGTCCCATGTACGGACTAGCTCTGCTTGATCCCACTACCCCTTTACTCACCTGCTTGCACAAAGCCCAGGTCCCAACTGACCAGCAGGAGGACCTAAGGGCTTAAATATGGGGAGAGGGGCATCAGCGAAGCCATGGAACCCACTGAGTCTGCTGGGAGGCACTGGGGCATCCACTTGACATCCAGGTGGGGCTCCTGAAGGTGGCCGGAGTTGTTGGGGGCGGGTTCCAGGACTGCCCAGAACGCACGGGTGGCAGCAGCTCTCCCGGGCTCCCCACCGCCCACAGCAGCCCCGGATCCCCCTACCCCCGGTCTCCCCACGCCTTCCCCGCCCCAGCGTCACCCAGGGTCCACAGTGCTATGTTCTGCCCTGCCCACACCGACGTCCGCGAGTCCTCGCGGTAGGTCAGGCCTCGGCAGGCTGCTCAGTGCCCAGAGGGCGGCCCATCACCCGGCTCCTTGGCGCTGCCCCTACCCCATCCTGGCGCGGGCCCCGTGCAGCAGGCAGCGCATGACAGAGCTGCGGGCAGAGGGCAGGCGGAGGCCGAGTGGGAGTGGGCCGCGGGGCTGCGGGGTGGGGGGGCCCAGAGCTAGGAGGGGCCGCGTAGTCTGTCCCTGAGTGTGGGGCGGTGCAGGCGCTGCCTGGCTGCTGGCAAGAGTCCTGGTACAGAGGCAGTGCGGCTGTCCCCCGGGCCCTGCAGTGGGATGTGACTGTCCAGGCTAGCTAGCCTCCGCCTTCTGCAGAGCTGGCCCGGCTCAGTCCACCGCAGCCTGACCTGGACGTGCTGGCCAGCCCTGCCCCGCCAGGGTTCTCGCTGCACTCATCCCCCTCCTGCCCCGTCCCTATTCTCCCGGGGCTCCTCCAAGGACCCCTCTTACCTCTGATCCCGGCTCCTTCCGAGGAGCCTGCTGCGTGCATAGGGAGAGGAGCAGGTGCAAGGGTCTAGGGCACCTGGGAGGGCCCCTCCCTCCCGGGGTGGAATTAGCCAAGTTGGAAGGAGGAATCCCACTTCCCCTGCGGGAGGGGACAGAGTGGCCAGATAATTGTTCTAAAAATCTCCTACTTGTAGACTGTGTCAGCTTTTAAATCTCTTCCCCATTCATAATGTGATACTGATTCTCTTCACTCTCATTCATTCTTACATTTATTAAACAAATAATTTATTGAGTGTCATCTAGGTGTCTGGGCATGGGAAGAGCTGGAGTACAGCGGTTAAGACAGCAGGCTGGGTTTATAGCGGTGGGAGTCTAAAGAGTAGCAACCTATGTTTTTAGCTCTTCTTCCTGCCTGGCATGGAGAAATTGGTCGTCTAAGTGTCAGGTTTCCCAAAATCCGAGCGTCCAGAACCTCATAGGGCTGTTGGCAGGATCCAGTGAGAGAATGTTGGGGAATGTCGTTATAAATCTTCTGACACTGTGTGAGTGAGGGATTGTCATGAGTTTGCACCAGTCTGTTAGTTACTTCATTCTTTTAGCAAACATAAATCCTTAAACTATTTTGTGAGATCTGGAGTAACAACCTGGGTGTGAGTCCCCTCTTGTCAACTGTGTGATCTTCAGCAATGACCTAACTTCTCTGAGCCTCTGCTTTACCATCTGCAAAATGAGAGTGTCAGTATGGTCTCCTTAGTGTGAATGTACCCAGTGAGATACCGTATGTGAAAAGTGCATTGTGCAGTGTAAATAAATGTTGGCTAATGTTGTATTTAGGGCAGATACTTTGGTTTCTAATTCTCATTGCAGCATTTCTATTTCTGTGGCACTTTTTTTCCTGTAATATTCAGTTCAGCATGTGTCCCTCTGGGGCTCCAAAGCTTCTGTTACCTTCCTTCTGAGTTGAAAGAGTGAAATGGAGCAAGAGGCGCAGGGAGGACTCTGTGTTCTGGACTTGTGATCAAGCCATGGCTCAGGTCCTCTGACCTCTGCTGTCCCTGAGGACCCTGATCTCTGGCCTCCTGTTGCATCCTGGTCCCAGAGCACTCTGCTCAGGGATTCTCATTGTCCTGGGACTGTGTATTATTCTGCACTTCTGAGCTCCAGGCCCTCCAGAGAAGAGGTCATTGTGTCCAAAGATTAAGAGCAATGAACCTCAGGTTTCCCCCTTCATGGGGCAAAGCAGAGGCTGGGACGTCTGCATGCATGCAAAGAGGGACCCCTGGAGCTTCCCTGGGGTGCCCAGAGGGCTGGGGGCCAACTGGTCAGGAAAGGGTGCGGGGAGAGATACTCAGAGGCGGTGGTACTCAAAGAGGCCAGGGTACCTGGGTTAATCATCACTGTGGCTCAGATGAGGCCCCACCAGCTGGAAGCAGAGTTAGCGTGACAGAAGGTTTTGTGTGGCTGAAGATGCAGGCACGACAGGGTGTCCACAGCGTGTGACCATGCCAGGCACAAAACGGTTTCAACACGTGATTGAGACCCCAGAGCCTGGCAAGTGGGAGGTGAGACCCCCTCCTTCCGCCTTCTCCATGTTGGTCTTCTGCACTGATTCCAAGAATCATTTCTCATCTGGACTTCCCTCCACCCTGGGTTTCTGTTTTCCCTCTCCTCCTTCCCATCTTCCTTCCTGACCTTCCCCTATTAGGCCCAGAGTACCAAGTTCAGGCTAAATCCTTGGATGGTGTGTGTGTATGTGTGTGTGTGTGTGTGTGTGTGTGTGTGTGTGTCCCCAAACCTTGTGCCTGCTGCCACTCCCACCTCCAGATCAAGAGGCATGAGTGAGGCTTGGTCTTTCTAAGGGTGATACGCAGCTGGCCGACAGGTTGAGGGAAAGATGCTCAATGTCATCGTCAGGGAAATGCACATCAAAACCACAGTGAGATGTCACCTCGCACCAAGCAGAATGGCCACCATCAAGAAGAGAACCCATAGCAAACGCTGACCTCTTCTGGTCAGAGGAGCTGGAGAGGATTTGGAAAGAGGGAATGCAGTGCCCTGCGAGTGGGGAGGCACCCTGGTGCAGCCACTATGGAAAACAGTACGGAGGGTCCTCAAAAGATTAAAAATAGAGATACCCTATGATCTGGCAATCCCACTTCTCGGCATCTGTCCACAAGAATGAAAACAGGAACTCAAAGAGACGTGTGTACTCTCGTGTTTGCCGCAGCCAAGACACAGAAAGAACCCGCGTGTCCCTCGTCCCAGGAATGGGTAAAGGAGATGCGGTCCAACCATGGGATAGACTATGACTCAGCCTCAATAAAGGAAGGACATTCAGACACTTGCTACCACACGCAGAAGCCCTGAGGACACTACGCTCTGTGGGGTAAGCCGGTCACAAAGGGACAGACGCTGCATCCCTCTGCTTATATGATGGACCTAGACCCGGCACATTCACAGGGACAGAAAGTTGAGTGGTGGCTGTCAGGGGCTGGGGGAAGGGAAGGAGGGACTAGTGTTCAATGGGGACATCACACAATTTGGGGAAGACGGAGTGCTGCAGGGGGACGGAGGGGACGGTTGTGTCACTGTGAATGCTCCTGATGGCGCAGAACTGCAGACATAAAAACGGTTAGGATGTCCTCATATCAGGGAGAGGGGGAGGGGGCTATGGACATTGGGGAGGGGAGGCGAACCATAAGAGACTATGGACTCTGAACAACAACCTGAGGGTTTTGAAGGGTCAGGGGTGGGAGGTTGGGGGAACAGGTGGTGGGTAATAGGGAGGGCACGTTTTGCATGGAGCACTGGGTGTTGTGCAAAAACAATGAATACTGTTATGCTGAAAAAAATAAATAAAATGGGAAAAAAAATGGTTAGGATGGTAAATTTTATATCATGTATATTTACCATTTCAAAGAATCACTTCAGCTTTTTCTTCATACTTCTTCAGAAAAAGATTTATTTATTTGAGAGAGGGTGTGAGCACGCATGCCCAGGGGCAGAGAGGCAGAATCCTCAAGAAGATGGTGACGTGGGGCTCGATCTCATGACCCATGAGATCAGGACCTAAGTCCCAAACCTAGAATCAGATGCTCGACCGACGGCGCCACCCAGGCACCCCTCTCGGTACTTGCAGTGTGGCTCCCAGAATATTTAAAGGTGCCCGTGGCCAGCACCTACTGGGGCTGGTGAGCTCTGTAGGTCTACCTCCCATCCTTGTGCCCCAGAGACTTGGGCCCAACAGGTCTGGGACGGGGCTGACAAGTCTCCAACATTTCCTGGGGAGATCCCGAGGCCACTGGTCTGGAGACCCTGCTTGAGAACCACTGCCAGGGGCACACGGAGCAGCCCCCACTTCCCGGTGGAAGTCCTGAGACCTCTGGTTGGCAGAGGGCCAGCCTCTACGGTTGTACTGGCAGAACCACCATGAGGGACCCAGGTGGGAATCTCCACCTGAACCGGTCGCTGAAAGACACCTGAGCACCAGGGCGCAGGGGGACATGGGTATCGCCGCTCCCTAGGGAGACCTTCACCAATGGGGCGGGGGGGCCACCTGGGTGCTTGTCCTGATTGAGCCGAGGAGCTGTGTTGACTTCAGCGGTAGGACAGCAAGCGGCTTTTTTCTTTCTTTCTTTCTTTCTTCCTTTTTTTTTTTTTTTTTTTTTTAAGATTTTACCTATTTATTTGTCAGAGAGAGAACACAGGCAGGGGGAGCAGCAGGCAGAGGGGGAAGCAGACTCCCTGATGAGCAGAGAGCCCGATGCGGGAATCGATCCCAGGACCCTGAGATTATGACCTGAGCTGAAGGCAGAGGCTTCACCAACTGAGCCACCCAGTGTCCCAGCAAGTGGCTTCTTGACGGGCTTCAGATTCGCCTCCCACCAGGGCACGACTGACAATGGCTGTAACTGGAAGTCCAATTCTGAGAGCGGACGGCACCTTCCACCCCTTTCTCCCATGCTGGCAGGAGACCGTGGTGACGGGCACTGTGAGCATAGCCCCCCAGTTGCGGGGGATGGCACAAGGCTCTTTCCTGAGAGCCTGCTTGCCAGCAGCAGCACAGGCCTCTGCCAAACCCCAAGCTGCCTGGGGATCCACAGGTTCCCCCACCCCTGCTGAGACGGCCCCGCCGAAGCAGCCAGCACGACGAGCTGACCAAGGGCTGGGGGAACGCATGGGCCCCGTCCCAGGTTGCCCACCGCAGCAGCACAGGCCTTCGCCCCTGGGTGACAGGTCTGCATCCAGCAGGCTGCTGGGCAGTGTTACAGGCTGCAACTGTGTCTTCCCAATTTCCTGTGATGGATTTCTCCCCCTGCCACACAGGATCTCAGAATGCGACTGTGTTTGGAGAGACGGTCTTTAAAGGCAGAATTAAGTTAAAGCAAGGTCACAAGTGTGGGCCTCATCCAGTCTGACAGGTGTCTTTACGAGAAGAGACTGGGGCAGAGACACACAGGGGGACCAGCACATGAGGACTGGGGAGAAGAAGACACCCTCTACAAGCCAAGGAGGGAGGGCTCAGGGAAACCAACCTGTCCGGGCCATGACCTCGGACCTCCAGCCTCCAGACCACAGACATACGGGTGTGTTGCTGATGCTGCCCCGTCTGTGCCCCGTGTCACCCTGGCCTGAGTCCATGCACACAGGAGCTGCTGGGAACGTGAAAGATGTGGCACCAGGAGACACCTTTCACGATGAGTGGGCTTGGTGACAACCCGTGGCAGGTAGTCGCTGGGGTGGGGAAGCAGGCCATCATGACCACCTCGGTGCCTACCAGGTGCCAGGCCGTGATCTCTCATAAGTCCTGTCATTGCGGCAGTGACGGGCGTGATCTGGGCTCCACCACTGTGCAGGGGTGTCAGGCTCCATTCGATCCCCACCGTGGCACTGGGATCTGCACCTGCCTACAGGTGAGGACACAGACCCAGGTCACTGGCCAGGAGAGCGAGGAGCGGCCATCTCTCTCCCAGTCCAGGTTCCGCCTTGGAGCACAGAGAGCAGGTGTCGTGCTCTCTCTCCCACTTACGCCCTCGCCCAGGACGACAGCCCATGCTGGCAGCTGGGGGAGGCAGGGGGCACTGCCATGACCTGCAGCTGCTTCCGTCCAGCAGAAGGTGGGGGGGGTGTGTGAAGGGGGAATGTACAAGGGGGTGCAGGGGAAGGAGGCAGAGGGCTCAGAGGCAAAGGAGAGATGGGGAAGGCGCTTGAGAATGGTGGTTTAAAATTATAGCCAACAGAGATGGGCGTCCTGCACAGACATCACGTAGAGACAAACAGCCAGGAGCACAGAAAGGAGAACGGATGAGAGAGACACAGCAGGGAGAAACGCAGTCGACCCGGGGTCTGGCCCGCCCTGCACGCACACCCCTTCCTCTAGAGTCAGGCCCAAGCCTCCCTCTGCCCTGGCCCTGGAGACTTGGCGGGATTGCCTCTGCCCCCAGCCAGGGCGCAGGCCTGGCCACCCAGAACATTCCATCCAGATCGATTAGTTCAAGGGGAAAAGAAGAGATAGATCAAGGCCATGAGATGTAGCCCCACAGCTCTGGCTAAAGCTCCCAGAGAAGAAAAGCCATTTCCCTGGGTTTGCTGATGCTGCGGGCAATGTTGGAGCGGACAAGGCTGGGGGACGGAGCCAGCCAAGTCCGAGGACACAGTCGGAGTACCTGGGCACATCTCTACCATGACCTACCACGGGGGCTCCAGGTATGGGAGCCAGTCAATCCCCTCTGTAGCCCTCTTTTCTTTCTTCTCTTTAAGTCACCTTGAGCTGAGTTAGGAAAACAGGAGGGGCCTCGAATGCTTTGCTAAGGAATCTAGACTTTAGGAGTCCAAGCCAGGGGGGTGCTTGCAAATGTCAAAAACCAGCTCGCTGGGAAGGAGGCTCATCTACAGCATTTGCAAATTTCTATGGTCACTCTCAAGTCCCCGCCTGTCACTAGAGATGTGTGTTGTGCCCATTCCTGACCGCACCACTGGGGACAGACTGCACAGTTGTCTCTGGGGAGCAGTCAGGAGCCAGGCCTGGCCATCCTGGGTCAGGCCCGGGGGACCCAGATTTTCCTATCAGCATTCACTGAGACTCCCCTCAGTTTGTCTCAGTGTAGACTAGAGTGAAGACAGAGACATTCACCTACCTAGCAGGATTACGCAATGAACCAGACACGGGGCCGCCCCACGACAGAAAGGGCCGCTGTCTGCAGGCAAGGGCGAATTAGACCAGTGGCCAAAAGGCATCCTTCACCGGCTCTGCTGGGCGGAGTGAAAGGAGAGACCTAGCAAGGCTCGGCCATAGGCAGGCCCCTGTGCTCCGAGGGCTGGGAGACTGCATCCCGTCTTTCTAGATGAGGTGGGAGGCTCGGAGAGGTGAAGAGATGGACCCACGGTCCCGTACTGAGACGTGACCCTGTGCCTGGTCTCCCTGCGCGACCATGCAGAGGAGGGAGTGTGCTGACGGCCTCATCCTGTGGGCACTGACGCTTCTCTCCAATCCATGCACACCCGCGGGCTGCCTGCTCTGGTCCGCCCACGGCGCGGACCCCTGTCTGTCCCCACACATCCCCCAACATGCACATACTCCCTCCCTTCTGGCACTCAGGGTTCATTTTTATTTTTATTTGTTTGAACTCCAAGCTTGCTCTGCATCAGAGCTCAATGAAATGGGCTGTCAGTGTGGCCGCAGAGCATGCGATGGGCCACGTCTGAGACATGGCTGCGGTGGCATCTCTGAAGCAGGTGACACAGTGTAGCCCAGCCGACGGCGGAGCCTCCATGTTGCAGCTGGGCCGCCTGGCCGCACGGAAACACTGCCTGTCTAAAAACTAGAGTAAAGAAGGCGAGAGGCTGTGCTGGCAGTTATCCAGGCATGGCCTCTGCTGAGGTCTTCACATCTACAAATGCAGCTTTTCCTTGCATGAGGGCGTGACTAATGCAGCTCGAAAATCAGACTCACTACTAGAGCCCAAAGGTGGGGAGGCAGGAGTCTTCATGAGGACATGACATGGCTCCCCGTTTTGATGACAGCACAGGATGGTGAAGAAGAACTTCAGATCCATGAAAGCAGGGACCTCATCGGCTCCATTGGTCACGGAATCCCCAATAACTAAGAAGGAGGGATGGTAAATGGACAGATGGACAGATGGATGAGTAGGTAAATGAAGAGATGGATGTATGAATGCATGGATGGATGGGTGGATGGGGGGAGGAGCAGATAGATGGATGGATGGGTGGATGCATGGACAAAAGGATGAATGGATAAAACGATGGGTGAGTGGATAGACGGATGGGTGGATGGATGGGTGGGTGGATGGATGGTCAAAAGATATTCTTTTTTTCCCTAATAACTTACAGGAAAGGCATTAAAGTGTCACTGGGCTTTCCTACAACTCCAACTCGTCTGTCTCAGTATAGAGCAAGCTCTGCTGAGATACAGCTGGCTGTTCCCAGGACTTAGATGGTTTAGATCCCCCACTGAGCCCTGAGCTGTGTGCCTTTGAGCAAGTCACTCCCGCTCCCTGAGCTCCCTAGTTCTCATCTGGGAAAGGAGGTGGAGTCACACTCACCATTGGGTCTGATCGAGGATGGTGTGCGGTGCCGTGAGCCCATGAACATTAATGATGATTATCAGTTTTCTGAAATGCTGAGTATTCTTAGCCACTGCATGTTTTATCTCTGGGAGTGGTGACTGATTCCCCTTCAGAGTTTCCAAACTGGGAATATTAAAAACTAAATGACATTTTACGGCCACAGTGAAGCTGGCAGCTGGACCAGTGCCAGATCTCTCTAGAAGGATTCTGGGGACTCGCTTCGCTCATTCGCAGCAGCTTCTACCTGCTCAAGATATGCTCGATAGCCCTGCTTCTTAACCTATTTCCTCTTTAAAATAATCCTAAAACACACAAAGTGTGTAAGAAACCAGGAGTCTCAGCAAAATGTCTGTGACGGTCATCTACATTGTTCTGACGCCTTCCCCCCATCATGGTGCCGGGATACCCCGCGGGAATATGCTGTGGCCCCTTGACCCATTTTCCTATGTGTGAGCCATCCCGTTTCC
Source organism: Meles meles (assembly GCF_922984935.1). NCBI lineage: Eukaryota > Metazoa > Chordata > Mammalia > Carnivora > Mustelidae > Meles > Meles meles. Next base: position 28,440,788 of record NC_060081.1, read on the forward strand.
AGGCCAAGGCAGTGACCGTATTTAAGTTGGCAATCTCCTTGGGCTTTGCCACTTCCCAGATACTTCTTCAAGGGCTTTAGTTGAGTAGCCGAAGTCTGAAATTAAGAAGGTGGATTTCAGAAGAGATGGAGACTGAGCAAAAGGGTGGAAATGGGTGGGTAACTGAAGGCAATGAGTCTTGCTGTATCAGCGAAGAAAGGAAGTGAAAGAGAACACACATGCTAGGGAATCTCATAGGAGAGGACTAAAAGGTTCCAAGGAAGGAAGTTGGGACAATCAAGAGAAAAGTAAAATGGGGTGAGAGCGATAGGAGTGGAGAAAACAAAAGGAGATCATGGCTGGAGAGAAAAATGAGCTGTTAGCAAGGCAGAAATAAGGAAAAAGAAACAGAGAAAAAGGAAGGAAGAGACCCACATGACATCGAAGGGGATAAAAGGACAGGGCTAGTAAAGCTGATGTGAAGGGACTGGGGCCCTTTATTTATTTTATTTTATTTACCCTTCCATCATCCATCTATCCCGTCCTTCCTTCCTTCCTTCACAAAACCTTTAAGCATATATTATGTACTGGATTCTAATTTGGCCACTGGAGATTTAAAAACAATGAATAGGCCCTCTTCTCAAGGGCGTTTCAGTTTAGCCAGATAACTATAAACACCAAAGTGTAATATCATGGGACAAACACCGAGCCAGTGGTCTGAACAGAGGCAATGGTAATACAAAGACAGTGGAGATGAATTCCACTATGGAGTCCCATGCAGAGGCACAGAGACACAAAATCCTGGTGTATTGTGGAACTGCCAGAGTCCCAACCGATGGTGGGAGCAGGAAAAGGGAAGTGAGTGAATTAAAACCTGAGGATCTCTTTCAACCTACATGGATTTCCAACCATTCTCCCACTCTGGTTGAAAATAACTGGGCTAGAGCAAGGTGTACACAGGGAAAGTAGGCAGTAGATGCACATGGAAAGGGACCCATCTGTCATAACTTCCCAACACAACAGACTGGCCCCCAGGGCTTGCAGCAGCGGTGGTGAACTCCCGCTCCTGAGAGTCACGGCTGTAATCAAAAGTTTGTAGCACATGGCCTTCCTTTCCATAGGCTACAATTCTCTGATCCCAGCCTGCAGCCACGATGCTATTGGTTGCCCAAGCCAAGGGTGGGCAGGGGTGGTTCACCAACTTCCCCTAAGACAGAAGTAAAGGGTTCCAATCACTCTGACTCTGACAGCCTCAGCCAGGGATTTTTCCTTTCTAGGAAAAATTTATACCCTGTATCAATCTTCCTCCCAACATTTTCCCACCCCAACACATCCTAATCTGGAGAACTTCACAAATCGTCTTTGTGTTTTATACTCTTACACACATATGTATGACATGCACACACATGTCTGACATTGTCCTCAAGAGGAAACCTCAAAAGGCTTGTATGTTGAGTTCTTTAGTAAATACCTATGAGGCCCCCAAAGGGACATATCCTACACATTAACTAACACTGGCTAGGTCCACACGGAGCATACAGCTCTTTCTTTACAGAAGAAATAAATTTAATTATTACCTGAGTAATTCTTTTTTTAAATCTCCTTTGGCTTCCAATAAAGTAGGAATTTCTCTTTCCTGCCTTTAATGTCATATTTTTAGGTTGGGGTCCAAAGGGAAGAAGAGATTCTCTAGTTTCAGGGGAGACTGCTTTAGGCTAAGGCCGGATTTTTCCTGGTTTGGAGAAAGTCACCCAGGCAGAAAGGGATTACTATTTTTTTAAAGTTTTAGTTATTTAAGTAATCTCTACACCTAATGTGGCACTCAAACTCACAA